>NC_083641.1:8471111-8803111 GCF_963576545.1 Limanda limanda
TGTTTTTGGTATATTTTGATGGTGATGTTTGAGAACTTAGTCATGTCTTTCAAAGAATTTTTTTTTTATAAATGTTGAATAAATATACTGAATTTAAAACTATTAAATCCTTAATTCAAATATTTAATTCAACAAAGCCTAAGTACTAATGTTTATAAAATTACTGACAGTGTTAACCCTGGGTTGATTTAATAGATTTGGGTTTGATATAGTTTGTTTAATTCAGTTTACATAACATCTGATCATCAGACACCTTGTTTCAGGTCTGAAGAAGTAATAAGGACACCGCCAGTCACCCAGCATGCTAATGCTAATGCTAGCTTTCCAGAGAAACCTGGACACTTGTACTACCTGATGTTGTGTTTTAGTAACTGTCATTGTGTGTGAGTTTGAATATTAATATGTGAAAAAGTTGCATGCACTAAAACGTATTCACTTGTCACTACACTTTTCATCTGTAGTGGCAGGAGGCCTTTGAAATGTCAGTGACTGGCTGTTATCTGTGCACTTGAGGAAAGTACCTCAGGCAAAACCGAAACAAGACATGAATTCATATTAAACTGTTCTTTTGCTCTGTTTAGACTTAAGTGTCCATTAAACCTAAATCAAAAAAGTATGTATTCAACACTGTATTTTACTGAAATACGTCCCTACGTTTGTGATGACCTCAAGTATACTCAGTAAGCGATGTGTATAAAACATTTAATATTATGGAGTTCCATATTATTGTATAATTTTCCATTGGACTTGTACTGGTTTGTCTTAAGCTTCCCAGAGCCTGCTGTGTCACTGCGGGACAATAACAGCCTTTCAACATGCATGTAGCCACCAGTGTGGTGTACTGACTGTATAAAAAAGATGGACGACAATGACTGCTCCCTTAAAATGAGGCCAAAGTGTATTGATTGCAACCTGGTGGACAGCTGCAGTGTAGGTCAGGAATCCAGATGATGGATGGGACATGAGCCAAACTAAAAAGTCAAAGATGTCGTTATTAATAGCTGTTATCCATTTGGTGTATGTTCAACTGCTCATTTTTACTTAAAGTTGTTTTAAGCAAGTTCTTTAATGCAATCATGAGATTGACACATGATTGGTCAAACGTGAGTATCGAATGGGCCTCTCTACAGTGGCTCCATTCCCTGAATTGTGCTACGCAGGTTCTGGCTCCAAACTAGCAAATTGTGTGTTAAAATCTATTAAGGCCATGGAGTTGCAGACTGTTGGTCATAGCAAGTATGGCAGAGTCAACACATCGGCACACTATGTGGGGCACCCACATGGGGAGAGTCATAAATCAATGCAATTGGGTAATTTACAACCAACAAGCCAGTGAGTAGCTTGTTTGTTAGCTAGCAAGTAAGTGAATGGGTTGTTTCTTTGCCAATGTTGTGAAAATCAGTAACATACAAGCTTTTATTTATTTATTTTTTATTTAATTTATCCAATTCCAAGCATTTGTTTTTGATTATAAGCATGCAGAAATGAGACAATGTAATCCTGCTAATTATATTTCCGTTTACCTCTTTGGTAGTTTTGGGTCAGATACTGTATTATGGTCAAGTTTTACCCTCATTTGCATTGACTTCAGACAAGCTATAAAGGTTTCAAAAAACTGTTTTTGTGGAGTACTTCATACATAGAATAAAAACACTGAAGCTGCTGTGGACAAAGCTACTTTACAGTTTGACTCTGGAACCAGTTCCTGGCTGAGTAAGTGGTCCAGTGTGTAGCAAGAGACTACTCTTCAGACATTAGTGATTAATGGTCTGTGTGAGGCTTATGCTGTGCTGGTTACATCACTCTGTTTCTCTCACATTCTATAGCAACATGACACCTGATACCTTGTCAAACCAAAAAGATCATGTCACCATGAGAGTTAGTTTTTCATATGTTTTAGAGTGGTGGTCTTTGATCCAATGCTGTCACATTGAAAACAGACTGTGAGTAGCATGAGAACACCAATCATAAAAAATGGGCTTTACTGGTTGTGCGTATGCAGACTTGACCACATGTTTTCCTTGCTCCGCTGTGTTGTTAAAATGCTATGACACACATACATGCCTACATTTTATGGCATGAGCATGTCTGTACTGTATTTGCACATTTCCTGCAGGTGAAAGAATACAAGCATTATGAAGTGTAACTCAAGCTTGTGGTTTAGATAGTCAAATCAAAATGTTCTCATCGTTGGCAATGCAGTGAAAAGGAAGTCACAACTTTATATGATTGATAACATTGCAATACCAGGGTTTAGCAGTTTGAGCTGGAGATAACTGAGGCTTAAACTTAACACAACACAAGACATGTGATGAGTGATGGACAGATGGGATCAGCGAGCCAAGCCAGGGATCAACCAAGTACAGTACATTCATTTAAGGGCAACGTTAGAATTAATTCACAATAGGACTAACAGTAAGTAATATTTCCCAACTATCAGCCTGTCATCATGTCGCAATCAAGTCAATACTCAGGTTGTCATTTGCAATATTTAAGTTTTAAAATAAGTAAACTCGACCTTTAGGTGAAGTCGAAGTCAGCAGAATCATTGCCAGAATCAGGCCCAGCAAGTAATGCTAAACTGTGGATGAGTTAAAAAAGACTCCGAAGTAATTTAAAATTGATAAATAATATAGATAATATAAAAAATCCAAACAAACTTTGTGTTTGATACAGCGACAGTCGGAAAGCCAAGGATCTGAGGAACATGTTATGAGAGAGAAAATGAAAACTGTGTGCACTTTATTTTATTTTACCTTTTTTAGGATCCTTTCCAGTATAACCACTGACCTTTTCAGGACCAGTAGACCTCATGGGGACCAAAGCCCTGTCCTATTGGGTCAGAACGTCATTTCTAACGTCCTGGTTAAGGTTAGTGGTAAGATGTGAAGTTTTGTTGGGCATGAATTGGTCATGGATAAGGTTTTGGGTAGGCTGTCAACAATAAATGGAAGAGAGTATAAAGTCCTAATAAGGATAGCTGTGTGAACTGTGTGTGTATATGTCTCCTCTAGATTGCTTTGACTCCACCTGACTGACTTCCTGTGAGAGCGTCCTCTGAAACGTCTCCTCCCCTCGGAGAGGCTCATCAGTGTGAGCCGAAGCGAAGCGCTCTAGTGTAAACTTGTTAAGCAAACACAGTGTGTTGTGATTAAAACCATGCTGTCTCACCCCACGCCTTCACTACAGCCGAGGAACAGCTCTCTGTTACTCGATTTCCTCTCCTTTAACTTTAGCTGATTTCTCCCAGTTTCCTCTTTACTCTCTTGTCTCTCCAGTAAACCCAATTCCCAGCGTGACGATACGATGGCTGCTGGCCAAAGCGGAGCAGGAGCCGCTCTGTGGGATCAAAGCCCGTTGCCATCTTCAGCAGATTCCTGCCATCCATTGATTCCACCTCCTTCAGATAACAAAGGGTGTTTCTGTTGCGCAAGAGCAAGCAAGCGTTCAAAATGTGCAGAGTCTCAGCGAGCAAGTGAATCACTCATTGTTGGCGTCTGCAGCATCGACTTGACCTTTTTTGACCAACTGGGAGTCAGTGTAGCACTTCTGAGCACATTGTCACAGTATGCTACAAGAAGAACAGTCTCTGCTTTGGAAAAGCTTGTAAAACATATCAAGATCATTTATTCTTGTGCTATTCACTACATTTTAAGAGTCTAAATGCACATTTTACAAACTGTTGCTATAGACATTACAACTACAAAAAACAAGAGGAGTGGACTGTAAAGAGCTGCTGACAGTGTCGCTTTTAAAAACATGCTGCTTTTCATTACAGCCAAGATGATTGCTGAAACATTAGGTGAGCAGCTAACTAAACCCAGCCCTTATTTTGCAAAGTTTCCATGGCAACTTAAATCTACATAGGCGCTGGAAAACCCCCAATTTAGTCCTCATTAGTAGGGAGCAAAGAGAGGGAAGAAGTGAGAAAGAAAGGATACCGACGGACTTATGTCTCTTTAGATTATTTTGAGGACAGATCAGACTGGAAAAGATAAATTAAACTGAGGAATAGTGACAGTTGAGTTACACAGCGTGTTAGTCTTAAAACATGTCGTAAAACAATTTCAGGAGTAATAACTCATTCATTTTTATGACTGAATGTGTGTAGTCCAGGTATTACTCATTTCTTTTAACAGTCACATGATGGGGGACTCGTCTTCCTTCTGGAGACAAATCAAGTCTCCATTACATAAATCATTCCACAGAGACGTGATAGGGTTACAGTAAGGTTAGGTGTGTGTGTGCTGATGTGCTTTTGACTACATTCTGTTATAAGATTTAATCAACCATACAGCTGAAATGACACAGGCTGTGGTCTGGGGGAATATTACAGTATCTAATCTCCGTTTGAAGACCCTCAATCCTTCACTTTGAAACAAGATTGGTGCGGTCACAGGACACCACCAATAAATGGCCGTGGAAGAAGTCGTCACTGTTCCCCACAATCACAACCAAGATCCTTCACATTTATAGAGTTAAACCACAGCCTCTCTGCCTCCAGAGGAGGAACTCCTGTCCCCGGATCTGAGGTTTAGATATGATGACACAGGCGCCAGAGAAATGAGATAAAGCTGTTTGTGTTTACTTTGAAACTCAGCTGCAAGCCTGTTCCATGTTCCAAGGCTGCAATTAACAAATAAATATCCGAGGATAACTTCAGGTGGAACTCAATCTCCTGAAATATATGGCTCCTTATGCTCCCACATAAAGACCAGACATCAATATCAGCCATCATTTGCTTTTAGACCTTTTACCGTATTTGCACACTCTGGAATTAATATGCTTGCTATATACAAATAAATGTCAGTGAGGTGTTGATTACCATAGGTCACTTTGAAACTAATGCACACACCTTCTGGTCTCAACATGTCATGCAGACCAGTGTGTACTGTGGTGCAAGATTTGTTTATGTAACTTCTATCTGGAGGCAGAAGAAGAAATGTAATCACAATCGTAAAAAAACAAACACTGTAGACGCCTGCATGTGTTTACCCTGAAGGAGCATGACTCAGCCTTTTCATGGAGAGATCTGATATTAAAAATCTGAAATGTGATTGGTTGTGTAAACACAGTCTCTCCAAGATCAATGTGTGGGCTTAATTCTTCCCACAGGAGCCACGGTCAGTTTAAAGGTGTATGTCCTGCCACCATGTTAGTAAACTGACATTAGCATTCAGCTAAGCATTGTCCTGCAGAGAGGTGCAAGTTCCTAACTTATGCTTTGTTTTACAATTGAGTGAATGGGCCACATTTCCGTCAAAACTTTTTCTATTGTCTGTCGACAGTTAACAGTGTCACAGAAGACTTGAATCAATCCTGGCTTACATCACAGGTCCAGGTTACAGAGACAAACAATCACTCTCACATTCACAAAGAGTCTCCAATAAAGTATTTAGACTGTGGCATGAAGCTGAAGTATCTGGAGAAAACACACGGGGAGAACATGCAAACACCACAAGGAAAGGCTCCGGCCGTACGGATTAAAATCTCGAACCTTCTTGCTGAGAGGCCACAGTGCTAACCACTGCACTGTGTCTGAGCAGGCAGACTAGGAAAGAAGCAAACAGAAAATGGGCTGGAACCGGTTGATACTAGGAACAGAAAAGGCATGTCATCAATCTATTATATAGATTACCCGATCTAGTGACTTTTAGGTACTTAGGCTCAGCGAACTTGTTGTTATGCCGTTAAACTTAGAAAAATGAATTTGCACACGCAGTGAATGCATTAGCTCCATGCATTTTGCACATATAGACTAAAATAGTGGCCTTAGAGTTGTGTCTATATTTAATTGTAAGATCAGAAAAATATTTTGACAATTCATTTTGAATCGTTCACTCCTCAAATTGAACATATTTCATCTTTGAGCCAAGGCTGTGAGAGAAACATTGTCCACGACACTTCCAAGTCGAGTTACATTCATTCACAATGGCAGTGGTGTTCACTGAGGAGCAGGGCTGGAGGTCAGAAGAGGAATGGGCTTGGCAGAATCAGTGGTGTGGAAAAGGATATCAGAGAGACATGTAGCGCTTTATCTTAGGCCAGAAAGCTACGGACAGAATTCAAGGAGCTAGCAGTTGACTGCAAGAGTCTGATCAAACCAGTTCCTACAAACTGCAAAGACCAGCATGTTAAAGGTGATAGAGAAATGTACAGCTACAGATTGTGGCAGGGTTAGACGCAGTGGAAGCAGAAGGAAGCAAAAGTGTGCATCACCATCTTCTTTGCTGAAGTATAGATGCTTATCTGCATTTGCATGTAGTCTTGAAAAACTAAGATGAACACATTCTGATCTGTACTAAAGCCAATGGAGATGGATAAACAGAGTGTAAACAAAACTATATCTGGATTTTAACATGTATTTACATTTCTTTTACCTTAAAAGATAATAAAGAAGGGTTTCCTCCATAATTCTGTATGTTTGATGTACTTATTTCCATTTCATCTATTATTTTTCTTTTCACGGCAGACTATGTCTCACAGCCCCAGTGTGACTCATTCTTCCACTTAACCAACATTGCATTTACATGGAATCAGTTTACTTTACTAGATACATAAACAGGACATATGATGCTGGGATTGAGACTTGGCAGGTACAGCATTCAGCAGTTTCTGCAGCTTCCCATGTAGGGATTGTCAGAATAACACATTATCATGAAAGGCCTGACCCCTAAAAGCACCAAGCGTCAAACAATCCCCATTCCCAGCTTGGAAAAATCGGTCTCCCTCTGCCTGTAATGGAATAACGTCAAGGCAAGGGGGGTTAGCAACAGGAGCTTTTGGTCCTCTGAGAAAGCCCAGAATCATCAGTCACCCGAGGGATCCTCTCAAAGACCTCTTAGCTGTAGCTGCTTAGCCTAAAATGGTGTTGTGAGGAGGCTGTGGTGAGGATGAACATATGAATCCATATGGCAAGTCTCCTTCCCCTGTGGTTTTGGACACGTGAACACTGAGTATGACAAGTCTAACATCCCAGAAGAAGGAGGTAAATGTTTGACTTCAGTGCTGCAGCCGTGCTTGGGGATCACTCCCTCAAAACTTATGTTCACACCTCCTATCATAAATTCAACAAGTCTGTCTCTGTATCTTACATCTCTATAAATCAATTATTTTCCTAGTTACCTCTTCAAAGGAACAGAGCGTGTGTTGTAGTTGGCAGAATTCTGCTGTTGAAAAGTTGACACTGATACTTAAATACTTACAAAAATAAATGAACATTAGAAATAATTCATCATTCTGCCTGGATAGAAAAATATAAAAACTTGCGGTGCAAGTTTCACCCTCTTTTAGCTTTGTTTGTATTTTTGTCCCTACTAACTCCAGAGGGAAACATCAGTGTCTTTAGCTTCTAAATGTTCATTACTGTTCTCCAAGCTGCTAACTGGGTCTGTCTTTTCCAAGTTAAATTGTGGGCCTGATCTTAAACCACATAAAGCCAAGGGTCTGTAGATTCAGCTGATTCATCCTGTAGGTTCATGACCATAAAATGTGTCATGTCTGTTTATAGTTGAGACTGGATCCAGTACCTAAATTAACGTGGGCTGAGAGATTACTTTTTTTTTTTTTTTCAAACTTAGCTTCTCCTCTGTTAATAGCCGTATGTGCTGTTATATTTTCAGGTGTAGTATCTCACATATTGTCTCAGTATGTGTAAACCTAAGAAGCCACAATGCAGGAAAATGATTATTTAGTGGTTGACAGTGCTGTTGTAGGAGCTGATCATTTCAGATCAGGGCTAACCACCAACGGATATATTTTGGATTTGGACTTTTCTTTTGAAGAATAAATACACACATAAGGTTCCAAGATGTAACGGTTTATAGTTACTCACTTTTAAAAGTAAAAAATTCAGATATAAAAAAAAAAAAAAAATCATAGTAAACACACTACAAAGTTATTTAATTATGAAATGCCAAGATATAAACAAAGTGAGCAAAGATGCTCTTCACAGCACATGGTCTACATGGTTGCATCCATTATCATTCTGCCATGGAATACAGAAAACAGCTTTGGCTTCTTTGTATATTTCTTCAACCAAATCTATTTTCTTGCACTACGGAGCGACAGAGTCCAGTAGAACAAACATTCCTGCTCTCTCAAAATCTGAGAAATCAATGGAAATGTTGCAAAATGTCCTATCTCACAACGAGAAAGTGATTTAGAAAACAATAAACCTCCTGGATCTGGAATCTTAATTACAAACAAACAAACATCTAAACCAACCAACAAACAAAAGGACTGTGGAGAAAACACAACAGCCTGGTGTAGGTGAATAATGAGGGCAACATGCAGAAATAAGCAAAGCATAGTTTACATTTTGGTGCGTGTGTAACACTTGAACATCGGTTCTATCCAGTTCTGTCGGATTGTAACGCTGCATATTTCAGTGAATGGTAGTTAATTTGAATCCAGTGTATTTTCTTCGCAAAGAGCCTCTTTCAAGCAGGTGGAGATCTGGATGTATTTCCTGAACCTCACAGCCAGTTGTCTTCAGCCCTCCACATGCATTTAAATCTGCAACGCTGCTCATTCCGACTCTGTGGCTCCGTCAATTTAAAGAAAGGC
This sequence comes from Limanda limanda, assembly GCF_963576545.1. NCBI lineage: Eukaryota > Metazoa > Chordata > Actinopteri > Pleuronectiformes > Pleuronectidae > Limanda > Limanda limanda. Next base: position 8,479,680 of record NC_083641.1, read on the forward strand.
CATCTTAAAGCTTTAGCAATTCCCATGGACAGAGAAGCGTTAACCCTTCATGCTCATTAGCCACAGGATTGGGATTTGAATAGGACAGGTGTCCACTGGTCCAAAGGCAGAGGATGGTGTTAATGGGATAGTTCACGGGATTTTTAACTGCATGGTGCTGCTGCTGTATGAAGAGAGCTCCTGTCCAGATACCCTATCTGATTTACACAACAACACAGCAGATAAAGGGATAGTTCAGCCAAAAATAAAGATTATTATCATTATCTATATACTCACCACAATGCCGATAGAGGGGAGGGTTAAGTGTTTGAGTCAACAAAACACTTTTGGAGTTTCAGGAGTAAACAGTGTGGCAGCCAAATCCAAAACAATCGAATCTACTGGCGGACCACTTCTTCAAACGTATAAAAACAACAGAAAAATAAGTAAAATGCGTGAACTATCCCTTCAACTGCTGTGTTGTTATGTAAATCACATAGGATATCTGGGCAGGAGCTCTCTTCATACAGCAGCAGCTCATTTTCTAAATACACAGGCCCAGTGGAGACCAATCCATTCACAATCCAAGTCCATTAAAAACTCAAACAGTGATGACACTGGAAGACAGTGCAGGTCTATGCTCCTTCACTTGTCAGTGCAGGATGGTGTGCAGAGGTTAATGTGTGAAGGAGCTCTGTGCCAGTGGAACAGAAAAGTAATGGCTGACCTAACAGGGTTGATATAAATTCCAGACACAGTCAAATCAGTCATTTTATTACGGCAGTGTCACATACATTGTCTCATGCTTCTCCATAAACTAGTCCAGACCACACACATTGTTTTTACTAGTAGGATTACTTCAAACCGCTTGTGTGAATCATAGCTCTGTCAACCCACTGTACCCATCCACACCCAACATTATAAACACTGTTACTCAGCTGAAAGTCATCCAAACTCTTCAAACTAAGATTCATTTGGGGATTAAAGAGTTCACAGAAAGATATGAATGCCAAAAAATAGGAAGACGTTGCAGACATGCATGATTTGCCAATAAGTATAATGATCAAAACATCTTAATAACAATATTCAATAAATTATAATTAATTCATGATGAAGAATTGAGCAGGTCAGTTTCATATATTGTCTCAGTAATATCTTTGCTTCTGGCTGTATTCCACCTCGAGTGCGCACTGGCTGAACAAATAAAAGGATTTTAAATGTTCATTTCAACAGGGTCAAAAGTTAGAATCACATCACTGCATCAACTCGGACACGCACTCATCACTCCAGCTTGTTCCTCCATCCACCTTTTTTTCTAACTTTGCTATACTCCTCATATCTGTCTTTTAGGATGCATTGAGAAAGGCAGGAGACTGTAGCGGTGCCCAGTTAATACAGGGCGCCATCCCCTCCAACATCCTGAGTCAAAAAGGCCCGTATAAAAATGTTAAACATACTTTAATTATAGAATAATATTTTACTTCCTAGCATCCGGCTTTGTCTCCACTCCCAAGGCTGCGACGTACGGGTGGAATTGTTGTTTGAAGGTGCGCCAACTCTGGTCGACATTCCCCGTTAGTTCCAAACTGTCCGTTGGTTTTAATTCCATGTCGCTCTTCTTAGTTTTCTCCTGGTACCATGATATTTTTGCGTTTGGAAGGATGAGCTTATGTCCCACTCCCAACGTAACTTTATTACACAATGCCTTCAGCAACATACATGTGCATCTTAATGTCTTCTTACTCTAATGTTTTCTGCGTCTTTCATTACTCCTGTTGCCGCCTCGATAAAACATGCAATCGTGATGCAGAAGGAAGCAAGGGAGACAAAAATAAAGTTGAAAATAAAACTTTACTTTACAATCCAGAGGTCGTACACGGGAAGGCAGTCAGAGAAAGCAACCAAGTCCATTCGTGGATAAAGCACAAAATCCGTAATCCAGGCAGAGTCAAAAACCAGGCACAGGAAGTAAAATCAGACTCCATACACAAGAATCGTGACGACAAAATAAAACCGGAAGTGAATACAATAGAAACAGACTGAGCAGATTATCACAGCAATAGCATCTAATAACAACACACAGGACCTGAGGCTGGTCTTTAATTTATTGTAGCTGATTTTTCTCTCTGGACGCAGCTCAGTGGTGTAAATAATGCATTTTAATGCTTCCCCTGTTTGCTGTTAATAAATGTTATCATCAGCTGCCACTATTACTTTGTATAGTGAAATGTGTTTATTCTTTCCTGAATTAGAAAGGCTGGTCATGTTGTATGCTTTACGCCCTGTCTACACTGATGTGGATATTTTGCCAAACCATCGTCATCCTCTGCATCTGGGCTTCTGGTCCACATGCAAATGGTATTTACACCTACCAAAGTGCATTTTTCTAAAAAACCTCTGAGCCTCTGTTTGGCTGCGTCAGTGATCATGTGATTGAATGTGTTGATTGCTCAGGGTAGCTGATTAGTGCCAGACTGACAGCGAAAGGGTCAAAGGTCAGCGTGCTGCCATGTACATTGTAACTGGTTATCATACACAAAGCTTAGAGGAGATGGTTGTGTCAGCATTTACTATGACAACAACTTGGATATCAATGATTCACATCACATTTTCTACCAACAGTTGGTGTCTGTTAAACATGACCGACATGTTTTCCTATCCTGCGAGTTTATCTTGTAACTATCTTTGACTCAGAAGATTTAAGTGTCTGAACTTAATCAAACCATAGAGGTGATGGATTAGAACTCCCTCCTGTGAGTGGGTTTTAGAACAGTCATAGTTCACAGGTGTTTGTTTAACCAATCCACCCAAGATGTCATCATGTAACTTCATCTAGTCCAGCTGCCCCAGAGATTACCTACAAATCATTTCACCATCACGTGAGGTCTGCTCTTTCACCCGACAAGCACGAGTCACAAGACGTGACATCACTAAATTCTCATATTTATCAACCCAGCCCCTCTGTCCTGATCCTCGAGGAAACCAAAACAAAAGATCAAATACTGCTGAGTCACTGCTAATAAATTCAAAACTTCACTTTCTGTGGCTGAAGAAGCACACACACAATTTCACTTACTAAAATATGCTGCGTCTCATTTAGGAGAGGTCCAGTTCTCTTCTTCAGAAGTGTGTTTTAGATAATGAGGCTTTAAAAGACAGCTTTTTGATGGTGAAGGAATTGTGTTTTCAGGAACCCGCTCTCACAGGCTTAACTGACGGACTACGTATTTAAGAGAACTATAAAAAGGGCGCAAAACACATCTGGGTTCCAGGCTCTGTAGTAAAGGATTTTCATGAGCGATCTCATGAATTCAGGGCATCAGGATTTTATGTTTCGATGAACATTAACAGGAAATTACATCTTAATCTTTTACAACCATAAAGGGTTATAGCTATTTAAAGATATGGTGACCCTAAGACAGAGCATCCAAGGCTGGTGTATTGTTTTCTTATTGTTAACAAATTCAGAGAAATGCCCCAATGCAACTCTGTCTGACACAGGCTAGTAGAATCAATTCAGTGTGAATTAATTCATTGTGATTTTGGTATTTTCAGGAATTTGTTTACAATAACAATCATTTCAGAACATGGGACAAGATGGTGAATATTCCCTATGTCCAAAGGTCTTCTGCAGTTGCCAACTGCCAGAAGATATTTGGGATCACCAGCAGATGTTAGCAAACATTATGGATGTTAGGTATATATGTGTAACTGAGATTGTTTTGGCCTCCTAGACTCCTGCTACGGTTGATCCACCACATGCAGATCAGACTTGGGTTCTTGTTCAAAACGACCTCACTGGTCATTGGAGAACGCCCTCTCTGTCACGATTTGGGGAAGGAGATGGACCCAGGATGCAGAGGTTTAACAAAAATAGTATTTTAATGGAAACAGAGTCTTTAGGAGACAAAACAAACCCTAAACACTAAAGGGGAAAAACTGGATAAACATTGAAGGGGGAAACTGGAGAAGCCAAAACACAACGAACAAAATGCAGGAGAAAACACAGTGGGCTTACACTGGGAATGCAGAGGTGCAGAGGCCCAAGAGACACAGGACACAGAACACGGGAGATCAGGACAGGAGAGCAGGACACGACATCACCAAGTTTAAACAAACAATCCGACAAAGGGGAGCACAGAGACTTATATACACACACGAGGAAGGCAGGGGCAATTGAACACAGGTGTAACACATGAGGACTGGGAAAGACAATCACAGATCAGGAAGTGAAGAACACAGGAGGAGCAGGACCTACAAAATAAAACAGGAAAAAGAAAACACTCTTAACAAATGTGAACTGAGATGGGAGGGAGGAGGGGGTAACCGGAGGAGGGAATCCGGGACGTGAACAAGGGCTCTGGCGACAGCGCCGTGGCCGCTCAGGGACAGAGTACAAGGGATCAGGTGGTTGGCAAGGGGGCCTAGAGGGAAGAAGCACAGGGACTCACCAAGGGGGGGCGGCCAGGAGGCCGGTCAGGGACGAAACACGAGGGCTCATCAGATGGGCAGCCCAGAGGCCGATCAGGGACTGAGCACAGGGGCGCAGACCTCAGCCCCTGACGTGAGGCAGGAACCGGAGTTGCAGCTGCCCGGAACAGATGTGACGTCTTCTGGGACTGCAGACGCTGGACCAGGTACTGGTATGGTTGCTGCAGGGACCCCTGACGTCGGAATTGGAGCGACGTAGGCCAGGACGACCCGCCACGGAACAGGAGGAGACTGGCACTCAGCCAGGACTGGGGGCTGGTTCCTGTTAGCCCGCTGCAGAGGAGAGAGGACCCCGCTGTGGACGCCACCTCTCCAACATCCCCCACCCACAGCAGAACCCTTTTGGATTCTGCATGGACCTCCAAGAGCCCAACAGCCTCCAGGGTTTGTCAGCGGATGGGGCTGGAGGCTGGTGCCTGTGAGCAGGCAGTAGAGGTGAGGGGTTTTTGCTCTGATGTCTGCTATCCACAGAAGACATCTTCTGCAGGCTGCGGGGTCCACCGAAGGCCAGGCGGCTTCCCAGGTACGGGTTAGTTGATGGAGCTGGAGAGGTGAGGAAGTCCTTTAGCCTGTCCTTCACCACCACAAGGTGCGGGACGAAATGGCGGACACATGGTTTGTCCTTCAGCCATGCCTGTAATAAAGATATCCCTTCAAGAAGCTCTGCTGGGTCCATGTATTGGTTGGTTTGTTCTGTTATGTTTCAACAAAAGGTGTCCTTTTAATGGCAAAAATCTACTAAACAGGAAAAACAACTAGACTATGATAACAAAAGTGTAAACTGAAAAACATGCTGGGGAAAACACTAGATACTCACGAGAGATCTAGATGACGCAGAGGAATGACAAGCACAACTGACGAGGCATAAATGACGTGGACCAAAAAGGACAAAGGGAAGCACAAAGACTTGTATACACTGCGAAGGCAGGGGCAACTGAACACAGATGGAACACATGAATACTGGTGCCGACAATCACATGGGCGGGAAACAGGACAATTTGCAGTAACTACAAAATAAAACACGAAACAGAACACAGGGAGAATATATATAAATGTAAACATTGAATGAATCGCAGAAAGAAACAGAGTGGGAAAAGGGATTGGGACAAGATGAAACACAGGTAAGGGTCGAATACAAACATAAACACAGGGATAGACACGAAACACAAGGAAGTCATAATCAAAACTGAAAACACTCTTCTATAAATAGGCGAGAATAAACAGTCCGGAGTCATAACCATGACAGAACCTCCCCTGTCAAGTGCCAGATTCCAGATGGTCCAAACTGGAAACTGAGACATTTGGGAGGAGGGCGATCCGGAGGAGGGAAGCTGGGATGGAGCACAGGGGCTCGGGCTGACGGCCCAGTGCGCGGATCAGGGTTAGAGCACGGACCTCAGGCGGACAGCCCGGAGGCCGGTCAGGAACAGATGCAGGGGTCTCTGGAGAGGATAGCAGCTGCTGCAGCTGTCCAGGTACAGGAAGGGGCGTTGGCCTAACCCTGGGGCAGGAATGGGGAACTGGAGAGGTGCAAGCAACTGGAGAGACGCCAGGGACCCCCAATGCCGGAACTGGAGTGGCGCCTGCCAGGATTGGAGATGACTGCGGCCCAGCCAGGACTGGAGGTGGTTGCTTGTGAGCAGGCTTTAGAGGAGATGGTTTTTTGCTGTGTGGAACACCCCCTCTCTGACATCTGCCACGCACAGCAGAATCTTGACTGAGGCTGCACCGATCCTCCAAAGGCCAGACGGGTGCCAAGGTATGGGTTGGTAGATGGAGATGGACAAGATAGGAAGTCTTTGAAAAGGCTAAGTATGCTGGGTCCATGTCTTGGTTGGTTGGTTCTGTCAGGTTTTGTGTGGAGCGGGTGGACCAAAGATTCAGCTGCCGATGTTTTAACAAAAAGTGAAATTGTAATGGCAAAAATCTACTAAACAGGAAAAACATCTAGAATAGGATATCAAAAGTCTAAACGGAAAAACATAGAACACACTGGGGAAAACACTAGGAACTCACGAGAGATTGAGATGAAGCAGAGGAAAGACAAGCACGAATGACGGGGCATAGATGACGACGAACCAATAACGACAAAGGGAAGCTTCTTAGCTATCATCTTGCTCACCATCTAACTTGCTTGTGCAACATTGTCTATTTCAGAATGTCTTGTAAAAGCTGCTTGTTGGTCACAACCTTTACAGCAGAACATTGATTTTACCAAAGAGCTGTTGTAAATTTAACTCATCCAGTCTAGCAGCATGTTTTCATATGTAATAATGCTGAAATTGGCTATTTTCATCACTGCAAGCCCCTCCCTCTAACCATGACATGATAAGGCTTTTCTTTTGACCTCAACAAAAACTAATAACTGAATGTTAGTCTTTTATTGAAAAAAAATGCATTGCTCTCCTGAGAACTATTTCATATTAATGAATTGCCTCATGGGCTGGATCAAGCTGTCTCACAGGCCGTATATAGCCTAAAGGCCGGACGTTCCCCACCGCTGCTTTAAACCCTCACATGGATCAAATCCTTGGGGTGAGGGTGTCTGAGTCCGAAAGACATCTATCCAACAATGCGTCAGGCTTACTGGGCAGGCACTGGCCAAGCTGGGTGTGTTATTACAGTGCAGCTGGTTCAACAGAATACCAAAGTGGATGAATGAATGCATTTTCATTGCTCATGCTTCAGTTGGAGGAGTTCTGCGATATCAAGACTGTCTCATTACATGTAATGGAAGGAAGCAGTTTCAGCACATATCTGATGCAACAGATACTGCAGGCGCAGAGGGAGACATTCAAGACACAGCATTTATCTGTAATGTAGTAATGCCTTTGTGTAATAATGAATCATGATTCAGTTTATGGTTATAATCCCATATATTTTATTTTATGCCGCTAGATGGATGTATACATAGTATACAATACAGAAGACAACTGATAACATTATCTGTACATTGTGAGAATAAAAGAAGTAACTGTACAAAACCATCTTTTTGTTTGTTTAGTTGTCCCTCTGAACCAAAACAGATACAAAATGAACAATAAAATGAGTTTGCTGTTGAGGACCTGTTGAGTGACTGGAGAGATTTAAGGCTAGTTTAACCTTTGAGTAATAGTAGTTATCTCCCATCGTTCTGTGATGTCTGATGAGCTTTTACCAAATATTTTTTAGACTGTTCATCTATTCTCTGTTCGGAAAGGATGCTTCAAATATTTACCTCCACCAAGGAGGTTATGTCTTCAGCCTGTTTGTTGGTATTTTAGTGGATTTATGTCAAAATTACTGAATGGATTTCCATTAAATGTTGGTGTGGATCTGGACAAAGGGGCAGATCCAGGGATTTCCTTAACATTGTGAGATGGGATGTTTGCTTTTTCACTTTGACAGAATTCGCAGAGAAATAATTAATTAATCTGGCCCAAAGAAAACAGGCATGTTTAGCAGACTGATATTTATGAGTGTGTGTAATTAAGTGCAGATCCAAATAAAAATCTGGATCCAGCTAATTTAAGTGTCACTTCAGTTTCATAAGTTGGGCCTTGGCAGAGATGCCATTATGGTTCCAGCTCAAACTCGGCTCCAACAATTGGAAAGATGATGAGTTGAAATTAAATGAGAAGAATCACATTAAAACAACAGAATGTAATGCCAGGATGGAAAGTGCAGCAATATCTGTGTGGTACTTTTTTGTAGATTTTGCCAGTAGTTTTACCGGGTGTGTGTTTCATGGGCTTCACATAGCATCTCACTACAGAAAGTTGGCATGTCACCAACCACTTTCCTCTTGATGTTTTAGTCATAGTGTGTAGTAAGTCACAAACTGAAACCCAATGGCAATCAGGAATTTGTCTCCTGGCTGGGTTTTTGGGACATTTCCAGAGTCTCAGCTTTCAACTAATTGTTGGTTCGGTTCGGTTTCAGTTACATTTTCAGGTCTTGTTGGGTTCAGACACAAATCTCTGGACCCTTGAAGAATACTCTGACCCAGTCATCTTGCCACAACAATTTGGTCTTTGTCTAAGTCCCTCTGGTCTTTACACTTGCCCACTTCTCCTGCATGCAACATAATGACTATAAGATCTAACTTTTAATTTATCATCTGATATACTGTATTCCAGACTCTGACATGCACCATTGTTATAGGATTATCAAATATTTTAGTTTCATCTGTGAGTGGTCATAATATTTTGGCTCATCCTTAAAGGTTTTTTAAGTTTTTAAGGTGTTGTAAAATGTCGAATTTACAGAGTGGAACTTTTTCAGCTCTTTCATCTCTTGGAACAACCCTCGGCTCAGCATCAGGACGGCTAAAACTCTTTGCTTTGAAATATGATCAAAAGCAATTTTTCCAGTAATTTGTTTCTAAAGCAGCTAATGCGCTCCCTGTCCTTTATTGTGGGAGTGATTTTACATCTATTAGCTTTTTCCTCATTCAGTTTAATGCTGCTAATGTCCTGTCCTCTTCCCTCTTGTATTCTGCTGCTATTATAATAATTATGATTATGATCATAGATAGTGGCTGTTTGGAATATGTAGTGAAAAATATAAATTTCTAGACCCCAACATGACATTTTAATGTTACTTGTTTTGTTCAACAAAGAGTCCAAAATAAAGCTTTTAAATGAAAGGAGTTTGAACCTGTAAAGTTTTTGCTTGTTCCTGCTTTCATGTTCTTTGTATATTGACTGATTAATTGATTAGTTCAGTTAAGTGTTTAAAAATGTTTACAGCTGACTTCAGTCTCCAGGGGGTTTGAGTGTTGTGACAGTCGGAAGGTAATTTTCAGGTGATGACGGAAATGTACAGCGACAGTTCTTTGAGGAAGCCCTGCTCTTGTGCGGCTCATGCAGAGAAGAAGTGTCTCTCACAGTGCTAAGGCTTTGTGGAAGGTTATAGCTCTTTGGCAACAGAATACACAATTTAATATTTGTCAGTTTTTACACACAACGGACAGAAACACATTACGTTTGCATCATACAAACAGCCTAAATTCACTGTATACACAAATTTACCTATGGAAAAAAAGACATTTTTAGATATTTGGTCGTTAGTATTCCAGGATTCTTTGATATTGATCCAATTGAAAGAGACTGTTTCAAGTGCGTAGGATATCATGTTGACTTTGTTTCATTTCCAAATGATATAAGTTTTGATGGGGGAAGTGAATGGCACCAAATCAAGACATTGATTCAAAGACCTAACAAAATTATGCAAGAGCAGCACAGACCAATTATGCCTGGACTGTGGCAGATACAGTACTGTGTTTCACATAACGATCACTTCAGGGATGAGTGAAATGAAAAAGAAATGTCCATTTACCGATACCTGCTTCTGATAACAGCACAGTGTGGGTGTCACAAGCTTTCATCCATTCTTATCTCATCCTATGCATGGAATGATCACTGTCTCTGCATCCTCTGCTACTGTCTGTATACAGTTTACACAGGCATTGTGTCATCGTTTAAGGTCGAGGTAGACTAACCAAAAGTCAAAACTGCCACAGTTGGTTTGACAGTTCACTTTACAAGAAGACAGCTTTCCCTCTATTTTTATGTAAACAGATCTCTGTCTTCAAACAGGAGCAGGAGGACATGGCGCTCCCTGTCTTCTACTGTAGAGCAGACAACCCTGCAGACACAGTTTGACTGAAGTTGAGAGGATTTGCACCCAACACAGCCATCCAATCATTGTCATGCTGATTTGGGACAAGGTTCATCAGTTTGACTTCCAAAATTCAATCCATGGACTCTGCCTGCTCTGCTCTAACATGGCTTTAGATTGCAGAGATCCAGTTCCTGAGGCTTCCTCCGTCCAGAGCAGTGGTCCCTGGGTAGATTCATACCATTCTCGTTTATGCAGTGCACCGGCCGCCTTTTAAAGCCCCTGCCACAGGACTTGGAGCAGTGAGACCAGGTACCTACATCCCACATGGGGCATGGATCCCCACATGGTCTCACATCTACAGGCCTGTCAGTGCTGTCACAGTCCACTGCAGGACGCCCCTCCACACTCTGGCACTGCACCAGCCTCTTCTGAAAACCGTTGCCACAGGTCACTGTGCATATATCCCAATTTCCTGTCACCCAGTGACTGACTGGCCTCTTACCCATCGCTTGCTTCTTAACTTCTACTTTGTTGTTGTCCATCAGGACGCTGTTATGTGTTTTGTGGCTTCGCTCCTCTTTCTTCAGGGTTTTTTCCTCCTTGCTTTCCTTGGAGACGTGGAAAGAGTAGCGCACCCTGGGTGGAGTCATCTTCCCCACAGAGAGAACCTCCACAGTCAGGGGCTCCTGCAAGGGTCTGGTGGCCCGTAGAATCTCTATAGATGTGGAGGTGCCGCTGTAGCGCAGCAGGCTGCCCTTCACCAGCAGGTCGCGCTCCACCGCTGACACCACGTAGTTGCCGTTCAGGAGGTAAATGCCATGCTGATTCTTTACTGCTAGGTAGTTTTCATCGCTGACCATTCCTCGATAGCCGCGCTGACGGATGTCAATGTTGGAGGCTCCTACTGGCAGCACCACCACAAAGTTGTAGCCATGACTGGAAAGGAAAAGTGGAGATGTGAAATATTAATTATGCTATTTTTCATTGGTGATGATGTAATTTAATTTAAATTCTAGAATAAAGTAGAGTGCAGCATGTTGCTACTTGTTTCCCACTTCTCCAGAGTATGATTTATTTTCTATGCTTGTAGTGGAAACATTAACACAAGCCTATCTTTGCACAAAGAGAATAGGCTTGGGGAAACAAGTAAACTCTATTCTAAGTGAATGTTTCACTGGTTTTATCAGCAGAAATTCTAACAATATTTCACTAACTGATTATATTTTGTAATTAATGAGCCATCCGCCAACATCTCTAAAGGAGACATATGATACTTATTCAGTTTGTGTTACCTTTAGTGTGTTATTTAGGTTTTTGTGTGACCTACGTAAAGGGTCTGGAAAGTTCAAAAGCCAAACCCATGTGATAAAGCAGCTTCAATTTAAAATGATCAACCTGACTTTAAGCACAATATCTGTACTTCAAAAGTGACCGCCCCATGATTTAAGGAGCTCATTAGACTGTGCCAGTGTAAGTGTTAAATACAGAAGTTTTGTTTTGGAAATAAGGCTCTTTGACTTTGGCTGACCCTGACCGAAACACTTCTCGTCCAGTTAAAAAAAAACTAGTGGCAAGCGTTTGACAAGCCTACAGCCACAAAACAAAACACAAATTGTACCTTTTAGTTCTTACAAGTGGAAGCCTTGAACACTGAGCACATGGAAACAACTCAAACTCCCTGGGTGAAGAAGAATCTGGACAAGAATGAAAACCTTCATCCCTCCTAAGCAGATGCTGTTTATAGATGTTAAAGCACTTTGACAAGACTGTTGAGTCTGGGCAGGTTGAGTCTTAAGCAAATTGATGAAAATGATCATGTGAATCAGGAATAGGACAGAGGTATCATGTTTATATTTTTCCAAATGTTTTTCCTTCTTCAAAACATTTCATGACTAAGGAATTTAGGGCAACAGGTAACAGATGCTGATCAGCACTGGAACATTTGTTGTTTTCATAACTTAAAACATGAAACTTGAAACTTGAAAAAAGGAAAAGATGCATCTGATCGGCACATGAATTTAATTTTAATACCCAGCTGCTGATGATATCCGGACCCACAATTTTCCTTTTAGGATTTGCTAGAAGAGCCCTCTATCAATGAGACCTCGTCCTTTCCTGTACACTTCTCATCCTAGAAATAAAATCATTGCTTTCAAGTCATTGGTCTCATGTTAGTGATTGTGTAAAACATGTAACTTGTCCCCAAGATGTCTGACCTATGTCTATTACAGTGAGTTATTTACATCTTGTGTCATTTGTATTTGTTTTTTATTTCCTTCACTGTATCTATTTCTCTTCCCTACAATTTCAGATTTTATTGTGCAAGAAGATCTTTAGATATCCAAAGTAACTTTCTTAGTGGGGATAAGAGTGTGAGCAAATGGAAACATAGCAACACACCACTCCAGTGAATTCATCAATTCTGTCAGGAGATTCCCAAAAGAGCATAAAGCGCACTAAGCATCCTAATAGTCTGGTTCCAAGTGCAGATTCCACTCCTGCTGATCTCCAGACCTCTATCCAGAGTCAGCTCTCTGTAGATATGCATGCATTCTTTTAGGTAAATCCTCAACTTTCTTAGAGACTGGACATTTGCCAAGACAACAGAGCAATGCTGCATGCCTCTCCTCTGGTCTGTCTCCTGTCTGGAGGCCTTTGACTGCTGCTCCCTGGTTTAAAGCCTTGCTCAACCCTATTATCATAAAATGTGGCACTCAGCCACATTGTCTATTCTATTGCAACTGAAGATATATTACAAATTCACAATTCAACAAAGTCAGCATAAAGGTGGATGCGCAAGAAAAACTTATGTGTTTGGGGTTTAAATAGATTTTCCATTAAAGTAACTTAGCTGAAAATCTAATCATTTTATGATATTTATTCATAAATTCAGATAATAACAAATACTTAAGTTACTTTTGAGACTCTGTGACGACTATGGGTGTCCTTTCTGAATACCATGTACTAATTCAGGCTTCCCATTACTTTGGTACTTGACTAGAAAGCATGGTCATAAAATAAGTTGACCCTGAATATCCACTTCAGATATGACCCCAAAAGACAAAAGAGTGGTACAGTGTGTTGACTTATTACTTACACAGGTTTGGTGAACAGTCCTGAGACTTTCTTACAGGCCTTGTTGTCACCGCCACACACGCCACACTTGTCAGACTTCTTGTTGGAGTCCAGCTTGCCATCGCAGCCGGCCTTGATGCATTTTCCCTGAACACATACGGCTGAGGTGTCGGGAGAGCAGGGCGTCCCATCCACCACCTGCAGGGTTTGAGGTTATAAAAGTTACGTCATCCTGGGCTCAGGTCATTGGGTAATATGTGAGAAGGACAGCGAGAGCAAGGCTGAAGATGTGCTCACATTTGGACAAACACTTGAACGCATATACATAAACTAACATAATGAACCAGAGAGAGTTACAGTGTGTGAGTGCAAACGAAATGTGGACTTGTGTTGCTGCAACAAGCTTGTTTTCATGCTGTCCAGCCACAGCTGTGAAGCGATACAATCCCTGCATGTTTCCCTCTCTCACCACTACTGCCACATACACTTCTCCACTCATTGTGCAGCAGACAGATTTAGCTGTTTCTTCTTGCACTGTGGATGAGGGCCAAATCCCACCAGGCCGACAGTTACTGTAAACACCAAACCAGGAAACCTCTGTGAACATGGAGCTGCTCAAAAATGTTTCAACCACACCTCCCATGAGGTTCTGACTTGTGACGAGGTGTTCAAGGACAAAGAGTCCAGATTTCATTAGGAAGAACAACTGCAGCTCAGAAGATTAAGATCATTTCCCAGCGTCCTGTCTCAGGTTTTTAGACAGATCTGAGTATGAGGACATTTTTTCAGTGAGTAGAAAAGTGAGTGCGGATTAAACAATTTGGTATGAGGAATGTTTCAGTGAAAATCATTATTATACACACCTTAGGAGAAAGGACATAGAAGTACCCAGTCCCGTTAGCACGGCAGATGAGCTTGCATTTGTCCTTGGGAGAGATGCCGGAATATTTGGGAACCCACACCACAGAAGAACCCAGTCTGTTGGTGTTCAGGTTTAAGCCGTTGAACGCCTCACATTGCTCCTCCCTGAAACTCTTACCTGGAGAGAGAAAAACAAACTTTGAGTTGATTGACAGCTACTGCAGCACTGTTTACTGCCCAGGGTGGGATTGAGTACTGCACCAATCATGCTCTCTGTTCTTGCACATATAGCACATTTAACATTTTAAAGTGACAACTTTACATACAGAGATAGTGTCGATAGGTAAATGTACTTTACTGATCCCACATTGGGAAATGTTTATGTTACAGCAGATGAACTCACTGACATGTACTTAGTAAATAACAATAAAACATAACTAGATATACCGCAGTGACATCAGTGAAATCAAATCACTTTGTCTTTGAGTCCAAGTAAAAATCGAAAGCTTTACCTCAAAGCGTTCTTGAGGTTTTGCATTCAAGAGGCCAAAAGCATATATTGAGAGGCCACGTGACCTTCGCCTTTGACCTTCGACCAGTAAAATCTAATCATTTAACCGTGAGTCCAGGTGAATTTATTTGCTAAATTGGAGAGAATTGTCGTGAGACATTCCTGAGATAACACATTCACAAGGCAAAACCCTTGATTTGTGAGAACACAGTGACCTTGACCTTTGAACTTTGACTACCAAATTCTAAGCATGACCTCCATGAGTCCAAATGAATAGTTGTACCACATTTGAAGACATTCCTTTTAAGGCGTTCTTGAGATTTCGTGATCACAAGAATGGGGCGTACATACGTACGGACAAACATAAGGGCTTGAAAATTTAGGGTAATTTCTCATTGTTGGACACACAAGGCTCCATTGAGATAGCAATGAAAACTCCTTCCTACAGCACAGCCCCATACATTTTCAAATCCTTTTTAGTCTATGCATAGTCCAAGTGGGGGGACACATCCGTGGACCATCAAGACCACCAACAGCTTTTTGGAGAGAAAATTGACTCAAAATGGTCCAAAATGTGAACAGGACAACTACACTTCTATGAAGTCTGTTTGTGTAATATCTCCATATTTATCAGCTATAATATATTTGTATAAGAAGAAATGTGTCCTATTTAAACATAAAAATGTCAACTTATATTTGAAAAACATTATTTTCACAATGAACTTTTCACACTATAACGTGATAGTGATACATTTTTACCTTTATGCAGATTTCCGTTATAGTTAAAAGTACTTTCAAAGTTCTGAGTAAATAGAATAAAACAAATCCTGGCTCTGTCCCATCAACTGGATCAGACCTAAAATGTCATGGGATCTTCCTTGACTCACGCCTCATCCCTTCAATGAGTGGCCAACAAATTGGTGAAAGTAAAGAAAGCAGCTAAGTAAGGATATGCAGGCTCTCTTGTGTAGAGAGCAGAATGTGCTGCTCTGTAGGTTTCCATTAAATTGACAAAACTAAGCTTAAAGGTTCAGTTTGTAAGATGTGGTGAAAGGGATATATTGGCAGAAACTTTATGTAAAATAATCCCAGTGATGTTTTCACCGGTTGTTTCATCTAAATTGTACAAATTATTGTTCTCTTTACCATGGAATAGGATCTTTAGATTCAAATACTTTATATTAACATCGGGAGCAGGTCCTCCTTCACGGAGGCTGCCATGTTTTTACACAAACGAAACACCTTTTGAGTTTTTATAGCTGAAGGCTACCACGGGTTCTCTTTCATGTTTGGAAGGGGAGGGTGAGGAGAGGGGTATCCAGCATGCACCTTGACCACTAGATGTCATTCAATTCTACCCACTGTACCTTTAACTTAGAGAGCAAATACACTGACGTCTCTATGTATCTGTTGTATGTAAGTAAATTAACTGATGTCATGAAGTTGTGGAATTGTGCCTGTGGGGCAGAGTTTTAGTGAATGGTCAGTCAGAGCTCTCTCTGTGTCTCCCTGTGTGAGCCGAGGCTAGCGTACCTGTGTCAGGGCAAGAGTTGAGGTTACAGGAGCGATATTTGATGCGAAGGCCGTAGCAGTATTTGCCTCCATTCTCAGGGAGGGGGTTGTTACACTCCCTCTTGGCGAGCTGAACTCCTCCACCACAACTGCGGGAACAATCGCCAAATGCACCCCATTTGCCCCAGCGGCCATCCACCTGTGACCAAACGAAAAGAGGCCGTACATCAGTTGTTTCCATTAAAATGGCCGATGGCAACTGATCTTCCAACACTCACCTTGATTTGCATGGTAGCATTCTTATCAGCGCAGGCTCCCCTGTAGCAGACCTTGCCGGTGCCACAGCTGGTCCCATCCGCCCAGGGAAAGTGTCGGGTTTGACAGACCAGCTGTCCTCTGGCCTTCCCAGTGCACCACAGTTTGGAGCAGGGCTGCATGTATGGGCAGGGTTTGGAGGCGGCACCAAAGGCGAGCTCACACTGGCGGTGCAGGCTGTAGCTGGAGCCAGGCAGGTTGTCCGGGAGAGACAGCTGCCTCTGAGGCTGGTCCAGCAGACAGTCGCCTAAAGAAACAAGCCCACAGCACTGCTCTCAGTCCCACTGCACACTGCACAGACTCATATGGGTATTAAAAACAGTGACTTCATGACTAAACATGTGGAAGTGTTCAAATATCTATTCAAAGAGCAGAGTTTATTGAGCCGCTTGGTTGCTGCTGATCAGCCTTTTAAACATTGGAAATATTTCTGTTTTGACTTTGACTTGTTTCCAGCAGCAACAGGCAGATGTTTTCAGATCGAATAAACCCGATGATACCTGTCAGCAGTCACACAAAGTTAGCGTAAGAGCCAGATACTTCCCTCAGAAAAAAAGTGCATCGACCAAACCCATTCTTTCGTATGCCAATTCATATTGCACACAAAAATCATTCTCATCTGAAGCTACACCGCACTATGTATTGCTTTCCTGCCAGAAAAGGCAAAACAGATCAGTAACACATTATAACATGAAAGGTTTATTCTTAAAACAATGTATTTTTAAGTTATTGCATCATAAACACATCATAAATAGAAACCATGTCTGTTATAACAATGAAATATGAATCGTGCTTCAAACATGGATCCTTGCACATGATAATATGATAGTGTGATGTCATGTCATGTTTGAGTGAGTAAAGATGTAAAGAACTGATAATTTGAGGAATATGGACTTAAGTCTATAGTTGTGGCCCTCAGATGTCAACAAATCATCCTCATGTGATTGATATCTTGAACAGAAAACCAAGACAATGAGCTAAAAGACACAAAAACTGCCCGATGATAATTCTCTGTGGGTGGGTTACTCAAAGAGGAACCTCTGATCCATCACTTGAATAAGAAAATGCGGCTTTAAGTAAACTTTTAAAATGTCATTTCATTAAAATGTTTTGACTTATTTAAAAAGTTGGATATTATGATATTTCTGAGAATTCTTTGCCTATATAACGTTTCATCCCCTCACATTTGAACTTCATAGTGAATATTTTAAGCGTGTGCAGAGCTTTTTATATAACGTCTATGATGCAGAGTGAAGTTAGACGATTTTATTTATTCACTTAACTCTTTTATTTTTTCATGCCTTGCATGTCGGCTATTTCAGAGGTCTGTAAAGCAATCTACAAAATCTGAAGATCCACAGACTGAAGGAACACTGCCATGCCCTCAATGACTGCCACAGATCGTCGGTCGCCTGTTTATTCAAATGAAGCAACTTTGACCTTGAAGATTGAAGCAACTTCAAGGCTGATTGACAACAGGCTCAGCACAAAGGTAGTGGTCGGAACACCAGATGTACAGCAAACCATGATCATTTGCTCCTTATTAAAGCGGGTGGGCATGAGTCTGTTTGTCAGAGTAACAGTGTGGAAATGTCAGGCTGTAAAGTCTGCAATGTACACCTGAGTGAATATGACTGGATGTTACTGGCTGCACAGCTTTGAACCAGCCACTCGCTGTGAAGCCTCATTTATCCATAGAGACATATTAATGAAAAGAAGGCCTTCGGTCATACTACCAAGATGATGAGTATAACTGTGACAAAAGGGAGCCAATGTCTGTTTTTTTGCAGGTTAGATTACTACCAGCTGACAACTCAAAGCCTGGACAGAATTAGCCAGTCCATCTACGTCCAGAGACACACACAGGAAGTGTTTACTAACCATGACCTCTGTCCAGGAACTCGGTAATGATGGCTGCGCTGCAAACAGACCAGGGTCGGCTCCTGTCAATCTGAATCAGCGTGGGAGACATCATGTGATTGTCCTTTAGTTTCCCGAATACCTCCTCACATGCCTTCACATTGTCGTGGGGCATGTTGAAGACGTGGCCTGTGAAGAGAGGGTGGGGTGGGAACAGAGACAGATGGTCACACCGTTGTGGGACTCAAGTAGTTGCATTCAATGTCATACCATGATATGCAGTTGGTTCAGTTACTGGGTGGATACAGTGAAGTTTCTGCACAAACAAATTTGTATGAGATGTATAAATGTGAACTCAACTTGGACTGAATTGGAGCTGATATCACAGCCGACAGGAATGCGTGGCATATGTCCACGCTCTAAATCTGGTCTGACAGGGGAATTCAGTTCCCTGAGAAAATTGTTTCATTCCCTAAATACGAACATGCAGTACTTTCTAAAAGAAAAAGAGAATAATCCTAAACTGTGGTTTCACCTTATTTAATCATTGACCAGGACCATTCCGGAGGGAAATTGTGTCGTTATTTAACGTATACGTGGTCAGTGTAAATCGATGCCTCCCTTGGAGGTCTTAAATCTCTTCTCTCACTTCTGAATTCAGCATGATGTCAGTTTTCAGACGGATCCAGCTGGATCCTACCATACTTTCTCAGTACATGTACCATGACCCAGCTGTGATGTCAATCCAAAGTTGGTTATTTTAGCTAATTAATAAGCAAGAAAACTAGAAACAGGAATTCAAAATAATAGTTCAGCAAAGCGTTAGTTTAACTGACTGAAGAAAAACACTAGTAGGAACCCACAAAAGAGAAATTTTGATGTAGTTATATCTTAGGGCTTACTTTTGTTGTTTTTCATGAAATGTTCCCTGAAACCAACAATCATTTCTCTCTCTTTACTGGTTTAGCAAGATAGATAGAATGTATAAATAATCAGCTTTTAAAGTGCAAGTGTATTTTATAAACATTGGAAACAACAGGCTATAGCTGCTTCCCCTCAACTTCCCAGCTCAGCGAACAAGTCCGGGCCCCAACTCCTTCCTAAACACAAGACTGGAGTCAAACCCACCTCAACCTTGGAGATAAAACAAATATGCAAATGTTTTAAAGCAACAAACACAAATCAGCGCCTTTTCCATCAAAAGATGTCAGAGCTGAGTCCAGAGAAGAGTTGACACCGTTTTGGTGTAATTTCTTTCTCAAATTGGCCTTTTCTTCATCTGCCAGAGAATTACAGCTGGGGTGAACATTTGTGAGTTTATGTAACCTTGTGAAAATAGAACCTGAAGTGTTTTCAATTTTCAAGATTTTTTCCAAAACATATCTCTCTCTTGCTGTTTGCAGCTGCCAGTGTGCAGAGTTACGTTGTGCAGCTGGTATGTGGAACATGCACAGATCTAAACCGTGGCCTGTAAGACCCAGACGCTCATTCCGAGTGTGCCCACCCAATTAGAGACTACTTCAAAAACGAATATCAGGTCCAAGTAATGAACTAGCTGGTGGGACTAATAACCCTGCAGTGCTCTGGGACTGGTCTGAGAACATGTAGATCATGATGAAAGTTGCAGAGCTTTCCAGGCAGCCCAGTTTACCCACTGATTACGTGCACATATACGTCTGTCAAACTGGACTGCAGAATTCCTTTGACAGTTTAAGTTAAGGTTGTATGGAGCTATTGCCCTAAAGCCAGTGGTTCTCAATCTGTGATGTGGCCACCCCTGAGATGGGCACAGAGCCACTGTGTAGTGTGTGTGTGTGTGTGTGTGTGTGTGGAAGTAGTGTATGTGGCTACCTCCACACACACATACACACACACACACACACACCTACACTTTACTATTACATTTTCATTTGAAAAGGCAACAATGGATATACCTGATGTCCATACTACTCCAATGTTTTAGAGCCACTAAAAGGAAAAGTTTGGAAACTCTGTCCTCTTCTACATTTTAGTTGAGATGGGCAGAGACTGATATTTTGCTTATTAGGTCAGGCCCATCACATGGCTCCCTATACCAGAAGAAAACTTACTGGCCTCAACTACCAGTGTAGAACACAACATGAATATAATCAATTACAAGAGCTGCTGACCCTGTTGTCTATGCTAACAGCTGTTGTAAAGTTAAAGTCAGCTTTTTACAATAATACAACTGCTTACCTCTAGGAGACGATCTATTATTCAAGCAATCTGCGACAATTCTGCAACTATAAACCGAATGCTTCCTGTTTACACCAGCCTGAACATGCCCAGTGTAGGTGAGTGGTAATGTTATTATGCGTTTTAAGGTCAGTTATGAATTATGATTAAAACTGAGACAGCGCGCTCATGTGGAGAGAGATTGTTTTAGTTTGAAAACATTGGAATCTTGGGAGGGGGGTACATGGAGTGAGTGTACTTCGGAAAATAAATGCTATTCATACAATTTATTTCACTAATGTTAAACTTGTATTCAGTTGCTTTCCCTGTGTTTTAGAAAAAAAAATTTGGAGTGGGGGCACAAGCTCTTTTCTCCTTCTGAAGGTGACCATGTACCAGATTAAGTCTAATGACCCATGCCTCAAGCATATCTCTCTCTCTGAGGCCTGCTGCAATTCAACTGTGAATTAGCATAAATCTCAAATGCACAGGAAGTTCAGTTCCCTCCTAATCAGTTACACTTCATTCAAACTACACCAACAATCAGCATGTTTCTAACCTAGTTCGTGGGCAGCGGTGAAAGCCGAGGGCAGGCCGTCATCCTCGATGACAGAGCAGCTCCTCTTCGGGTCACACATGGTCCCGACGTCAGCCATCCCCAGGGTGTCGCAGGTTGTGGCTCCACATAGATCCTGGGGACAGAGACTAGAGAGTTAAATGTGAAATAACATTTCTCTTTTTTTCCTAGAGGAAACTTAAAAAAATCAGATAGGACTCGAGCCATGTTCCAAACATGTTTCGTGTGGTCGAGCTGAGAGTTAAAGAGTGAACAGAGCGTAAACGGCACTAATACAAAGCACATGGGACTGGGGTTTGCTTATTGCTGCTCGCTTCTTAAAATATATTGAGGCAGGGAGTCAGGGGAGATAGCCCATTAGAGATTTCCCCTCGGTGTTTAGGTAAGAGGTAAGAAGATAGTTTGGGAGGACTAGATGAGTCCCACCTGCAACTCACAGCCCAGGGTGAAGGACAACCATGTCAGCTCCGCTACACTCTTTTCTTTTTACGAGTCACTGTTTCCTCTTGTATCCTTGTGATCCCTGGTCGCTCCTTCATTTTGATCCAGACTGAAATATCTCAACAATATCATTTGGAACATCCAGTGCATGCAGCTGTGGCTCAGGAGGTGGAGCAGGTCATCCACTAATCAACAGGTTGGTGGTCCGATTCCATCCTCCCCTATCATGCAAACCTAAATATCCTTGGTCAAGAAAATGTGAAGACCTGTGGGTGAATGGCAAAACTGTACTGGAAAGCGCTCTGAACGGTCATCAAGAATAGAAAAGCTCTATGTAAATGCATTTATTTATTCTACATTGATGGTCCGTCGATGATGAATCCAAATGACTTTGTGATCTCTTTACTTTTCCTCTACAGCCATCATGAAGTTGATGTTTGTGGTTTTGATTCAAATGGCTCAGATATGTTTGGATTCTCATGATATTCAGGTAGAACTGTAATAACTTTGTTGCTCACTTAGATTTTCATTCAGCACCATCATCCGGTCAACATTTCGATTTGTCCATTGCTTTGGTTTATGACATTCCCTTCAACCTCATTAGTAGTTTATTTACTGATGTTGGCATTTTAGCGAACATGGTGAACATGTGTAAACATTATACCTGCTCAACATCATGTTTTGCATTCTGCTGTTAGCTTTTAGCTCAAAGCTTTTCACGTACACAGCCTCACAAGCATTTAGGAGTTGTCATCTTCAGTTTAATGAAGGTCATAGTGCCAGTTGTGCACCCTTGTATATAAGTGCATGTTATTTTATATTTAATGTGCCTCAAAAATTGCAGTGAAAGCCTGCACCACTGATCTCAGACCAGGTTTTCATTGGGCAATAGTGCAATCCCTCTCTGCTGCCTCGAGTTAGCAATGAGCCCACAATGCACCTGAACACACCTCATTTTAAGATTAACATGCCTCTGGGCAAGTGCAGAATAGAACATTAGAATATTGCCCATGATTCAGTGGTGTTCATACAAGTGTCATATCTTTTCCTGGATCTTTAGCACTTATTTCACTCCGGCTTGGATCTCTCTGCTCTGGGATTACGGTCGATCAAGAAGTCTTTTCTGTGCTTTTGCAGTGAACAAAGGGAAATATGGATAAACAGTGGTGAACTTGTTGACCAAGTGTTACAGTGAGGCCTAAGGATGCCAGAAGCACTTTCTGCCAGGCACGTGTACTCCACATCACTTGCTCTCCATAACCTATGACAAGTTTTTTTTCCAACGCAGCAGCTGTGCTCATTGTGCCCTATAAGGACAACAAAACTGGCCCTGCACTCAGAGTAAATAAGTGATCTTTCCCAGTCCTGGGATGTTTTGACCTCAATGAGTTTTACATGTTGCTCTGCCGTGAAGCAGAGAGGTCGTGTATCAGACTGCTGGACGTGATTAAAAGCAGATGGCAACAACCAGACATCATAAGAGGAGAGACACAAAGAAATTAGTGATGCAGAAAGACATATAGGTAAGTGGTCACAGTTGTGGCGGTCACATGTGGTTATCTTAACAGTTGTGACTGTTCTGAAGGCTTTAGATGGTGTCACTATACATCAGCTTGAATGGAGGAGTGATTTGGATGCAAACTGGAGTTTTATGAACTGCTCTGATCTTTATGACGGTACCTCATGTAGGCAGATAACGACCCAGCTCTTATTCTGTAGGAGCACACAGGGGTGAGTTCTTGGAAACGACTGACTCAGTTGATCTTTTCCAGTGACTCGCTGAAGCAGCTAACACGGGACTACATGACGTGCATTGTGCAGCTGTGCAGATAACACACAGTTCGAGGATGGATTACTCAATGGGTATTGCAGGAACACTATGTGAAAGGGCCCAAAGGGTTAGCGGGCCCCTGGTCATGAGTCTCTGTATGAAGGAACATTCATATTTCTTGTTGTAATGTCCCAAAACTGTGATGAAGAAATGCAACATGGCTACTAAGACGTGCAATGAAAAATGACTATTAGGGACACTGAATGACCATAACAGCATGGAAAGCCACACAGACGCACACAATAACAAACACAATGACATCAATGATGTGTTGTAATCAAATGAACCAGAAGTTCATGTGTGGGTAGGGGGTGGCAATTTCCTGTCTGTTATGTTATGTCTGTCTGTCCTTGCCCCTTGTGCCCCCTTGTCTCATAACATATCCATACACACGTGTGTATGCAGCATGTCTATTTCATATACGTGAGTACACACACATACACACACACACACACACACACCTGCTTACCTGTTTGGTGAACAGTATGGCAGTGTCCCAGTAGTCAGGGTGCTTGTCATTGTGTTTATTCAATTTCTTCTGCCAGGAGCAGAAGTTGCGCAGAGTCAGGGCTGCGTTACTGGAAACCTTCGGTCCCTTGTTGGCCTCATTTATCACCATGAAGCCCACAACCACTATATTGATGGAGTTGAAGATGCTGGGGTGTTTGTAGAGCCTGGCTGCTACTGACATCAGGGTCAGGAGATAATGCTTCAGGTCATCCCCGTGAAATGTAGCCATCGATTCATCTGCCACCACCAGCACCTCCACAAACCTGGGGATGGAGGCGAACCTTTTTGACCTGCCTAAGGTTTTCAACAAAGTTTCAGTGAAGTCATCATTATCCAGTTCGCCCACATGCTTGTATTTCTCCAGGGAGACGGTGAAGATGGGATCAGGTGTAACTCCACACCTGCTGGTGAAGTTGCGGCCCGAGTGCGCATCAGCGCGTCCCCGGCGACGGATGACATGCGTCCTGTCCAAATAGTTTCTGTATCCAGACGCGACTGCTGCGTCTTCAGCCCTGTTTGGACTGATGAAATATTCCATTCCCTTATAGGAGAAGCCTCCATGGAGACCTTTGCACAGGCTGACAGCGGCAAATGAGTCCGGGTCTGTGTTGACATCCCCGGAGTAGAAACATGCCCTGAGGTCTGCCGCCTCAGACGCGTTGGGTGCCAAAGGGCCACTCTCAGGGGCCACGGGGCCCGGAGCAAGAAAACTAGAATCCGGTGTGAGTCTGAGGTAAAATTCCTGTTTGAACGCAGTAAATCGAAAAACACTCATCTGCAGATGCTTTTCATCACCTTGGAGATCCACGCGCTCGGGTGTGAAGAAATCGACCTCCATGCAAAATGTTTGTTTCAAAGAAAAGAAAAAATGTATAAAAACAATCAAACAATGAATGAGTGTAGCCATCTCTGCTCCTCGGGAAAGTCCACAGTGTATATTCAGCTGCGGTGCGTTCGCGTGCAGTGAGAAGTTGTGCGCAACGAGCAAAACGTCCTCAGAAGACTAAGCAGCTGCTTTGCCTCCTCAGCTTCTTCCCCATCCTGCACCGGGTCCAATCCTGCACCGGGTCCAATCCTGCACCGGGTCCACTCCTGCACCGGGTCCACGCTGACCTGCGACTCACTGTCACTGAAACCGACTGAGTGCGCAACACACAGCTCACTGGTCATGCGTCTCGGTTTGTGCTGCAGCCACTTAACTCTCCAAATATTATTGTTGCTGTACAGCATGTGCGACAGGAACCGGAGCATCATCATCCCTCCTCCCACAGCCCGGCCAACACACACACACACACACACACACACACACACACACACACACACACACACACACACACACTGTTTGTGCGCCTCCGACAGTTTGCCGTTCATCTCAAACAGGAACTTAAAAATGTAATATTGATAAAGTAACATATCTCATGTAATTTCCTTTGTGTGCATATTTGTCACAAAAAAACTATTTTCACTATTTCATCAAAAGCAACCAAATTAATTGAAAGCTTCTACGTTGACTTCTAAGCCACCACGTTAGTATGCTCATGCAGAGGACGAAGCCAAGAGGACAGATGTTAAATCCAGGCAAAGAGCGACACCTGGTGGCGTCCGAAATCCTGTGGAGCATCAGCGCGTCTGTGCGCGTGAACATGTGTGTTATGCTCTGGCGCCATCTGTTGGTTAATGAGGTACACTGCGTCCCACAGGTAAATGTTATCTTCCTTACAACACTGCCATTCCATTTCTTCTAGCACACGGTCTTCATAAAGGTAAATGAAATGTATCTAATGTCAAGATTTAGCCTTGAAAAATGATTGCTTAATTTACAAAAACATCACAGCTGCTTTACGATTTTTGGTTTAAAAAAAACAACACACTGGATTATTTTTTTTTAATGTTTGCAGTTTATTTGAGTAATTACTCGTTTCGTTAAAAAAAACCCCCCTCAAATCTACCATATGGGTAAATAGCACGTGGAGGAAAAACAGATGATCCCTGATCAATAACTTTCACCGAATCCATATCTTCCAAGAAGAATCACACAGGAGAAGACAACATTCTCCTTAGCTGCACTGATGATATGATACGTGTCTCAGGGTTCAAACGCACACTTTGTGCCAAGCGGTGTCTTTTCTATTGTGAGGGGATCAAGCAGACCGTCCAGTGTGTGTTTGTCTGTGTGTTTGTCTGTGTGTGTGTGTGTGTGTGTGTGTCTATGTGTGTCTGTGTATGCGTGTAACTCAGAAATAAGTTGAGTAGCGGACTTCCAGCTATGCACAGCCTGCTGGGTTAATAATAGGAGCGCGGTTGTCAGGCTGTTTCGGAAGGGGGGAGTGTCGACCTATTCTCATTGGATCCGTTTTGTCCGCGAGTTTCTCCCGAATTGCGAGTGGGAGGAGATTTTCCAGGATATCAAAAATAAACCCCCCCATGTCGAAGGAAGAACAGAAAGTATAAATACAACCGATGCGTGCAAACTGGAGCGGTGCTGCTGAGCGGTACAACAAGACTCACTGGCTTTGGGAACCAGACAGGACGACTCAGACTGACATTAAACAGCAGACATACTTTGACTGAGACTGACTTCTCAGCGCTGGGGGAATCACTTTTCATCTGGAGACAGCTCTGACTTTGATAAAATACAGTCTCGATTGGAGAAGGTGCGGCACCTCCCAGAGATAAAGGACATACATTGTAATCAGTTCTTTAATTTTTATACCACTTCTAAAAGCTATTTCTCTGTAGAAGATGTGTGACACTGTGCGTTTACTCTTTTTATCCGTGTGCGTAATGAACGCGGCGCTCTCCACTCCATTTGAATCAGAGGATGTTGTACCTGTTCGGATAAACGCAAGAACGAGCGGTCGCTTTTGGAAAAGAAGCGAGGATCAGCCGAGTTTTGTCCTCAGAGCCTTTGGCAAGGACTTGACTCTGAATCTTGTACCAGAAACCAGCTTTCTCGCTCCTTCCTTCACCATACAGCGAATCAGAGCCAGAGATGCTGGCCCTTTACGCAGCGCTTCAGGTGCCAAACCTGCGCTGCACCCAGACCTCCAGATGTTCTCGAGCCAGACAGAGGGCAGTGAAGGGCACCTGAGGGGCTGCTTCTACTCCGGGGACGTCGGTCAAGATCAACATTCGGTTGTGGCTGTCAGCTTGTGCTCCGGCATCTTCGGCTCCTTCATCACAGAGGGGAAAGAGTATTTAATTGAGCCCAAAGTTCTCGGGGGCCGAGGTCCAGGCTCGACCGAGCAGCTGCATGTCATCAAGAGGAGGACATTCGCCCAAGGCCACGGTGCTTCCCTGCGGTTTGATCACACGGCGGAGGACAGCCCAGCGGAGAAGCGCCACGGGGAAAATTTTACGCACGGCGACAGTGACGCACGGAGGGAACCTCGCAGGAGACGCTTTGTTTCCGCGCCACGGTTCATAGACACCCTGGTGGTGGCCGACTCAACCATGACCCACTTCTATGGAGATGAAATAAAGGTCAGACACGATTAACTCATTCTTTCCTGCACACACGGTTGATATAAATCTAAACAAACCCTATTTTAACTTGGTAATTTAGACTGTCCCATAAACAGACTCCTGCAGACGTCACTCGTTTTTTTTTCCATTTCTTTCCACATCTCGTCTGTCAGGTTCCGTAGCCTAGAAAATATAGTGGCAGTGATTTGTTTTTCATGTGCTGCTTCATAAAAACCATAAGGCAATAAGGGGGCTTGGGAGGAAATCGGTGAGCTCCCTGTTTTCTACAGGCTGAAAAAGGAGTCAGGCAACAGAAATGCAAGCAATGCTGCACTACATTCCTCAGGTCTTGGTCATGATTTGGCAGCATTCGTTAAATGGACCATTTCTGCTGCCTGTAATATAAAACTTCCAATATTTAAATGCATCAGAATTAATGGATTGAGTCTTCATATGAAAGATCGTGTGAAATCATCCCCCATAACTAATATCAGTCCTGGTTCCAATCAGTGCTAAACCAAAGGCATTTATTTATTTAAACAAAAAGTAGGACACTCTGTGATCTTGCCAACATCTGCAGCAGCCAAATTGTTGTCTGTTTGTACTTAAAAAGCTCGTCGGCTGCCAGACACAGCCTCACAACACACTAAGTCCCAGGCAACCAGGCACCAGGGTCAAGTGGACAAAAGTTAGGCTGAAAGATTTGGCTTATGTTGGCTTTTCATAGATCAGACCGGCCTGTTTTGATTTGCATTCATGTGACAATGATTTTCTCTGAGCAGGGGTGGTTTTAGAGATTTACAGGCCCCAGGAAATTACCATAACACAATGCTCTACGACAATCTTTTCATTGAAGAATATCATCCAAACTGAGAAATAGTGATTTCAGCAAGGCTGCTGGAAGACTGTAAAAAACACTCTGTGGCTCATTTACTCATGAGCGTCACAGAATTATCTGGAAACTACAAAGTGACTTAGAAAAAAAAATTGTATAAAATATAATTCCAGTTTTTCTGAAACCGTTTGAAGATTAACGATAGAATATAAGCGAGCGTGTTTTTGTCTTTTTGAAATGTTCTCATGCAACGATCTGACTTGTTTAGCCAGTAAGTTGTATGCCTCGGTGTGTGGAGTCCATTCTTAGCATGAGAACTTGTTAGCGTTACAAGCGTAAAATACCACCAAACTGCTGACTCTGTTTTTAGCTCCCCTCATGTTGTCAACTCTCCTTCTCGTAAAATGTAGGGGTCAGAAAGACAGGCATCTGACAGATCAGGCAGAAAACTCCTCTTCTCAGCAGCAGCAGAGACATAAGACACAAGCCCATGCTTTGAGGACCAATGACATGGCCTTTTGAGTAGCATTTCCATTTTAGGAGACACAGAAATCCCCCCACATTAGTAATGATGCACAGTTAATGAGTTGTTGTTTATTTCGGAAGCCAATCTTACTTGTGCTCTTGGTCCTTGACTAATATATGAATCAGCTGTTGTTGTGTTAACGTGTAATTCCCCCCCCCCCCCCTAATTACTGTGTTATCTGTGTTTTAGTTTAATAATTGTATTCTATGTTGGCTAGCATAGGTTAAGTCAGTGTTTTTCCAAAATAAAAGCGCTCTATACATGCATCTCAACCAAATTTCTTAAAAGACGTGATACACTGGCCATATTGCCTTGGCAGATAATGGAAAACATTGGCGCCCAAGAAATTGCAGCACATGAAAAAGTCAATGGTACGCTTTGAATAATTTACACATATGTCACCATCATTGAGTTTCTCCAACAGAGAGCACTTGCATGGTTTATTTAAACTTGATAGGTCCCTTTCAGCATATATCTTGGGCATAGTTCTTTGATGACTAATTACAATTTTTCGTAAAATATAACTTTAATATTTGCTTAGGTTTTATTCTACACAAGTATAGTTTAAATGCAAAAATACCTGCACTGCCTAATCTACAACCATTTGGCTTTTATCTGAAGGTCATTGTGCGTGGAAGTTGAATTAAATAATTATCCTGTCCTTTCTCTCCTTCTCCATAGCACTACATTCTGACCCTGATGTCCATGGCTGCCCAGCTGTACAAGCATCCTAGCATAAAGAACTCAGTTAACATCGTGGTGGTGAAGATGTTGATAGTGGAGGATGAAGAGGTCGGCCCGGAGGTCTCCAGCAATGGAGGTGTGGCCCTGAGGAATTTTTGCTCCTGGCAGCAACTCTTCAATCCACCAAGCCAAAGGCACCCAGAGCACTATGACACTGCCATCCTGTTCACCAGAGAGGTGAGGGACAAGCACAGACCTGGTCTAGCTTTACTAATTCGGCTGCAGAATATTTTTAAAACCTCTGACATAAAACCTAGCATCATCTGCATATAAATAAATATGCAATGTAAGAGTTTCAGCATAAAAGAAAGATCACCCAACTGGCTTTTTTCAAGCACTTTCATCATCCAGTCGTCGTCGGTGGGTGCTGTGCTTAGTTGTCATAGAAACTTAACGATTAAAACTGCAGGAACTGGGGACAAGCGACTGAATAAGCACAGGAAAACTGACATCTCAGCTGATTCTGAAAACTAGGCCAAAAACGATCATAGCATTTTACTGAGCATGGGTTGAAGGTAGTTGACCAGGAAAATGACAGGAGAAGAATGAACATTCACATCAAACCAAAGATGCCATCCTTGAACAAAGGCAAAACCCAATTCCAAATTCACGTTAATATTTTTCTTTGTCTGATGCAAAAGTGTGCATGAACAGGTGGGTAATGACAGTAAACATTTAGTTTACTGTCAAACTCAGAAGCTGTTTTTGGAGTTATTCCCCCAAATGGCATAAATATTTATAAGGAAGAAAAAAAACTTTGATAGCTCATGATAGTCTGGCTTCTCTGCAGAACATGGTTACGACTATAAAGTGCATGAAACAATGCATATAATGTTGTGAATGTTGTAAACTGTATTATTAGAATGGAAAGTCCACTCACCCATGTTAGTCTGGCATGCTTCCTTCTCCATTCAGAAAGCAATAACCCAGCAAAGATGAGTCATGGATTGAGCCCTTGTGGAACTCACAGTCTCAGGCCAGCTGCGGTACATACTGTGGTTTCAGAAGCAGCACACCCGACCACACACCAGTTTCTTGAACCCAGAGTTTTATACAGTAACACAGGTGCATTAAGATGGGCAGATGTTTATAATGTGGGGGGTCCCAGATCAAATTGAGCCCCATGCTTTGGACCGGTTGTTGCTCATAAAGCAACCCTAAAAAAGGCTTAAAAAAAATAGGCTAAAGCAAAGCCTTTATATTTACCTTTGGATTAACTAAGGATGGTGAAAACTGACTTACAGAGATGGAATAGCTGTAATGTTTTCCAAGGAGGGAGACCGTCAACAGAGTCCAAACAAATGGCTTAATGGAAGTTCCAACAGGAAATACGTCATCATTTCTTGAGTTTGAGTTGTGATCACTTTGTTCTGCTTTATTTGGCCGCCCTCTTTCATATGGTTTGTGCATGTTGACAAGGTGTTAGCAGACATTAGGCGAGTAACTTCTCTGTTATTAGGATTTGTAGGTAAATGTACCGGGTGCGGCTTGTTGTTTATGTGCCTTCTGAATGACGTTAGTATCCAAATCTATCCCTGGACCAGGAGAAATGATGAGTAGAACATATGGGCTTTTGCAGTCTTGTGTTGGATTTGTTGGGACAGCGTTCGGTCGGGGAAACCATCATTCACACAAGCCTGGTTTGTGTTTGTTTTTCCATTTGCGCGGAGATATGCTTTGAAATGCAGAGGACGGAAGGATCCTCGTGGATGAGCTGACTTTAGTGCTCCCACAAATCAGCCCGGACACTATGAAGCCACTTTCAATGGTCAAGGCTTGAGTGCGTGGCCAGGTTGGGGCTGGAAACATATGCGATACAGTCACAAGACGGGGCTGCTGCTCATACTGTCTGCTGTGAAACTCACAATCTACCCTCTGATGGAGGGAAAACATTTTCTCATGGGTTTTTGTGACCTTATACTTCAAGTATGTGTGCATGTCTGTCTACACAATGTGTAAATGCATACTACAGCTTATGCTTTGACCCATATAATACATCTAGTTGTGTGTCTGCAAACATGAGTGACAGATGCCTTTGTGGAACATGGTGTACGAACTCCTGGTGGGCTACGTTCAGCTGAAGCCATGAGTCCAGATGTATTTTAAATCACAGAGGGCTTTGCCTTGTGGTTTTTTTCGGGGTCCTGAGGCGAAGCCCTGGACGCGTCCGTCTCCATCCTCCACAGCCAGGCATGTTCTCAAAGGGGGAAAGGTTTCTAATCTACCCCACAGTTCATTATCCCACATCACAGCTCTGGACAGCTGCACGCTGCAGATATTTATTTGTTTTGTTTCGTGATGGAAACACTGAGCAACATGTTTTCGATTTGTGCCGTTAAAAACGGCCAAAACTGGACACAGTAAATAGATGGTGAAGGTTCGTCA
Source organism: Limanda limanda (assembly GCF_963576545.1). Classification (NCBI taxonomy): domain Eukaryota; kingdom Metazoa; phylum Chordata; class Actinopteri; order Pleuronectiformes; family Pleuronectidae; genus Limanda; species Limanda limanda. The sequence goes on from NC_083641.1 coordinate 8,511,398, forward strand.
TCCTACGTGATTAATATAACAGTCCCCTAGCCCAAACACTTACTATATTTATTATATGACAGAATAATGTCTTTAGCTCTTTGACAGTCCACTTTTCCAGCTGTTTCTAAGCAGATGATCACGATGTTTCCATTAAACAGCATGAAGGCAATATTGGCTTTGTATTAAACATTGGATAAAGTCCTTTCTGAACAGAGATACTGTTACACATGGTTTGATCATCGGTTAATGGAATAATTTAAGTAAACACTACACTGACTATACAGGACAAAGACAGTAACCTGAATTGATTTAATTGAAGTAGTTAGACTTGATCCACTGAACAACAAACTTGCTTCCAAGACACGATTTTGGAAAATGGTATCCATTGTGGAAGGATGACAATATCTTAAAATATTCATAACTTGCAGTGACAAACCACTCATTACCACAGTAATGGCATATACCACAAAAATAGAGACACACAGCCAGCAATGTTTCAGTCTCTGCCTCATTGTGTTTTATATATTTTTTGACAAGATAATGAGATGTAATGAATAATTTAATAGTACAGTATAACACATTGTCTTTAATGCAAAATGTACATGTTACACTTTTGGCGACCACAATTGCTCAATTTTTTATGGACTTATTTTAGTTTTATTTGACATATGTGAGTAAACGGTGAAAAGGAAAAAGTGTTGGAGGAGATGAACAGGCCAGTACAGAAATAAGAGCAATGTCATAGAAAAATATAAATTAAGAGAACATTTAATAAATCAATAGGTATATATAATACATCTACAAAATATAATACATATTATTCATTTCCAAACAAAAAAGGTTTCAATATCTTCTCCATGTAACAGGACATCTGCGGACATAAGAGCTGCGACACGCTGGGTGTGGCTGATGTCGGGACGATGTGCGACCCCAAGAGAAGCTGCTCCGTTATAGAGGACAACGGCCTGCAGGCTGCCTTCACAGCTGCACATGAGCTTGGTAAGATCACATCTCTCATCAGAAGTGCTGGCTGGTGTATTTAACTTAAAAATAACAATTTGCAAAGCTTTAAAGTCATCTTCAATCATTGAAAGCCTCACGTTGAGCTGCCTGTGCCCCTACAAATGTCCCATTCTTGTTATAACTCCCTCTCCTGCTGCAGGTCATGTGTTGAGTATGCCCCACGATGACTCCAAGACCTGTGAGAGGCTGTTCGGAGATCTGGGAGGACATTACCTGATGGCTCCACTGTTGGTCAGCCTCAACAAGACCACACCCTGGTCTCCCTGCAGTGCCCTCTACGTCACGGAGTTCTTTGACAATGGACATGGTAGGAACTGTTTCATGTTGCCACCCCAGCATGTTCAAAAAAAATTACACCATGCGAAAATCGGGAACTGCTCCGCCCTGTAAAGACTCTTTGCCAACGTTGGCATCTGCCATGGCACTGCGGCACTGTTATTATAGCTGATTCAGAGATGATTAAACAATACTGTTCTTCCTCTCATGCGTTAACTATGGCCTTCCTGCTTAAACATGTCACTCCCTCCAAATTATGGGTTATAACTTATAGGGATGGTTTATCTCTTTCCACATCCTACTCCCCCCCTCTCTCTGTGTTTCCTTCCCTTCCCCCCCCCCCCCCTGTTGCTCCCTCTCCCCCACCTCGTGCTGTACATCTCGTAGTGTTTGTATCCTTGTTAGACCTATCAGTGAACCTTCTTTCCCACTGAGTCATACTATGGACTTCTTCCTGTTCTCCACCTCCCCAGCCAAAAGCAACAGCTGGTGTCAGAAAAAATATGCTCTTTATCAGTTGGAAAATGTCTCAGACGAAAACTCATGTGGCTGAGAATGTTCATTCCGAACTGTGGACGTCATCGCCAGCTCCACACAAAAGCTTATTGAATGTTATGAAGAACCATTAGGCGAATTGTGAATAAATTTAGAAAAGCTGTCAAATGTACAGTTTCACTCGGAGAGCAGCAGACCGTCTATAAAAGTGCACTTCATTAGTTAAATTGAAATGACTTGCCACGAATATTTCCCAACTGATGTCATGCCACACAGAAAGAGCAACAAATGTACCATTGTCAACTCCATGATCTCCATAAACCACTTAGTAATCAGTCTCATTCACTGTTGTTTTGTGTTGTGACCACAGGGGACTGCCTGCTGGACGTCCCAGAGAGCACCATGCCGTTACCCAGTCAGCTTCCAGGCACCAAGTACAGCCTGGACCAACAGTGTCAGCAGATCTTTGGAGAGGAGTTTATCCACTGCCCCAACACCTCAGACAGTGACGTGTGCAGCCAGCTTTGGTGTCAAGAGGACGGGACGGCGCAGTGCTCCACCAAGAACGGCAGCTTGCACTGGGCGGACGGCACCGGCTGTGGCCTAAATGGGACCTGTCTCCACGGCGCATGCATGTCCACCCATGAGGTGATGAAGCCACTGGTAAGACTGCTTCTTTAATCGGAAAAAAACAAATGTTTTCCTAGCCTGACGTTGTCATACTCATGATTCTAGTCAGAGTATGAGTCTGAGACCGCTCCATTGGGCTGTGATTATGGGGCGTGTTTCAACTGAACCAGGAAAAAAAATGCCTCTTCGCTCAATTGGATAGACCTACAACCAATCAGAGCAACGTAGTATGTGACGTATGTTAAATAAGCGACCATCTGGGCCAGCTGATAAATTAAACTTTTTCCGAATCCCATAGGAAGGACGGCAAAAACATCTTTTCGATCTACAAATGCCTTGATCGCGTTTCTCTGTTCCTCTTTCAAAATGAATGCGCTGTCGATGTCTCCTAAAACAGACTCAATGGCAGCAGCTACATATCTCAGCTCTCCAGCTGCAGGCATGTTTGTTGAAATTCAACCCAAGCGCTCTTTGATGACGTAGTTGATTACGTACCTGTTGATCATCTGTCCATCATCGTATAAAACCCTCCCTGACAATTTGATTGGTCCGAACAGCTTCTGTTCGGAGATAATTTCTCCCCAACGCAGCGACTCCAGACCAACTTTCCGACCGAAAATGTCGTGGGCGGGGCTAAGTTCGTCTGGCACCCAGGCTAATGTTTTCTATCAATTGGCCTGAAACTGAGATTATTCAACGCTTGAAGGAAACAAAATACCATGCTCATACTCAAAAATCAGAAGTTGAATTTGTTCTTTCTAAAATGTTTCTTCGCTCAACTTATACTATCGGTACTTGTGCTGCTACAGCTTAGGATGCTGACCAGGAGCTTATTGGGGCTATAGTGTTAGTTAATACTAACTAAATTGGTTGCGTGTGGAGGTGATGACTTTTCACTTATTGTGCTACCATGAGACTATCTTGTCGCATTCACAGTTATCCTGTAATGTTAAATGTGGACACAATGACCACTGTCTAAAAACTTACTTTTCCATGTTTTACCCCCCATACAACTAAATATTTTCATAAAGACTCATTTGAGTGACTGTGTGTGAATGACTACTGTGGCAATGTTGCAGTTCCCTTCCGCGGTTCCTTCACATTGCTTTAAAACTGCAGACCATGACCTCATTAACTGCCACAGCTTTCATCAGCTTCATTTTGAGCAATAGCAGACAACAGTTTTCAATAAAAACGGGTGACATGCAATAGAGCACGTAACTACACCAAGACACAGTCCCCTTAAATTCAATCAAGCTGCACCATATTTCACTGAAAACTAGGGACGATTATTTTGAAAATAAAGATCCAGGATCCACCCCCTGATCCAGATCTAGGCCAAAAGTTAATGGGTTTCATCCCTGACCGACAACACGTCTTAGCACCAAGTTCTGTGGTAAACCGTCTAGTTTTGTTTGAGCCAAACCATTATCAACAACAATCCTATCTTATCTTTGGCTCAGGGGCAGAGCGGTCGTCTTCCTACCAGCACGCCAGTGGTTCGATATATGCCTCCTCATTCCACATTCCTAGGTGTCCTTGGGCAAAATACTGAACCCCAAAAATTGCTGCTCATAGATTCGTTAAATGAATGTGTGTGTGTCAACGGGTGAAAAATACTGTAAATATCTTTGAAAGATCAGCGATGCAGCTATCTGATCTTATCTTGAACTTATGGGCTGTGCTGATGGGAGCATGCTGTTCCAAGCAGGTACCTGAGATCCCAAAATATAATCTTTTACGACCAGTTACAATAATAGAGTATGTGTTTAAACAATAAAGCAACAAAGACAAGATTTTTCGAACTGTATAAAGTTCTGTCATTCATTTTCTAAAGTAATCAATTGGGTGTGTTTGATCTACGCAACAACTTCGCTGAGTTGCAGTGCAGCAAACACTTTTTCGTCAGACCCTGCTCTGTGTTTGCCTCCTGCACTGGCACCCATACATGCTCCTTTCAAAGGAATGAGAGAGCCCTTGTTTTCTTCCATAGTCACATTCTTCTTCAGTATAAAATCCCTCTTTGTGTTTCTCCTGACAGTGTTTCCGTGTTGGAGCATGGCAGAGTGAGGTAACTCTGTACTGAAAGGGCAGTAACTCTGGAAAATACTCTTTGTTCTGTATTTTTACAAGAGTGTTGACTCTAAACACTGACGCAGTGTTCTAGTAGCCTGTATGATCAGGAGGAACGACTGCATCCACCAGCAAATGCTTCAGTGTTCACATGGGCACCTGACAAATGTTTTAAGACCAACCTGAGAGTGTGCTAAGAATGCAGACCTCACACTGCCATCTATAAGAGTGGCTGTCAGCTGTTGGAAACTTTTGTATACTTCTGACCACATTAACCTTAACAACATGTAACGTGATATCAGCACATGTTGTCCTGCGTGGACCTCATTTACACCTTGTTGCCTGCTGCATGCTGACATTGTGTTTTTTAGCTCCCACTTGCTCTCTGCTGAGAATTGCTCGTAGGTTTCCACGAGTCACTCCTTCGAAATGCACAGTTCATTCACTCAGAAATGGAGCAATAAGATGCGTAGCAATGAAACAACATCAGATTTCAAATATGGTAAGCCCGAGAGAGTTACATGTTCTGTCCGTCAGTGCTAACACACAGATTATTTTCTCAAATTAACTGTCAGTTAGCTGTTCGCACACATCAATATGTGGTTTAACCTGGAATTGCAAAAGATTTTGACTTCCTTTTCCGCTCTTGGCCTCTAAAGCAGCAGCTTAAGAAGCTGTGGTATGAGTTTGGTTGAAAGGGAACTTGACGTGCGATTGTTTTGTCAACTGTTATTTCTCAGTTCATGACTCAACTTTCAAGCTCAGCTTTTACGCCAGTACAGTCCTGAAGTGCCAGGAAAAATGAAAATGTTTACTTTCACAATAGATTGCACAAGTTCGAGTATAAACCTTTGCCTGATTCTGGACTTCATTCTGCTTTTTAATAAATCACTCAACAACAATTGGAAAAACACTTACTTAAAATGAATTAATAGAAAACTTTGTTGGGTACGTACAATCTTTTAGTTAGTGATACTTGATACTTTTTCAATGTGCAGCTGTGTGCATTTGAAATAGAAATACATGAATGAAAAGTTCAGGTTAAAAGTTCAGACTACAGAATGGTTGGAATTTAGGGAGTTTGAATCCAGCTGCGTCACAAAACGTTTTCCTTAAAGAACACTTTTACATATTAATGTTTCATTTTAGCTCAATTGCCTCATTCGTCTCTGTGTTATATAATCAAACATCTGTTTATGAACTGGGATCATAGCTGGTCCCAACTTATTTAACGTCTGCAGAGGACACCCTCAATTTAGCAACACACGTTCAGTTAAATACTGCAGCATGGCAGGTTCCAGTAGTGGTGAGTGACGCAAGTGGCAGGACCGTGGGTAGAGGCAGACAGCAGGCACGTGCCGAACTTCAACACAGATTTGGACCGGAGTTGTGGCACGCCAATTCACTGTGCGGCCTCAAACCCAGAAGCCCAGACTGTGGTTTGGACTGCGCCGCTGAGATTGCCTTTGGCACCCAGCTCTGACCAAATTCTCTGACAGCTCTTTTTTTCCCTCTCTTTTCTTGCTCGTGTTTTACCACAGGTGGTAGTGGACGGGGGCTGGAGCTTGTGGGGACCTTGGCAGCAGTGCTCCAGAACATGCGGAGGTGGAGTGGAGTTCTCCTACAGGGAGTGTGCTGACCCTGTGCCTCAGAACGGAGGGAAGTACTGCGAGGGACAGAGGGTTCAGTATCAGTCCTGCAACACACAGCCCTGTGTCAACAACGAGGGTGAGAATCAACAGTTTGAATCATCTAGTTCTTGAGGCTGCTGTGAGCTGTTAGTTTGATATAAACTTAGAAGTTCTTTGTACTTTTTTGAAAATATATGGCCATTTGAATGACATTTACTATTTTAAATATGAATACAAGATATGATTTCACCCTATTATTAGAGTGCCCTTCTGAAATTTGTATTAGATGTCCAAGATGTGCACGGTTTCACAAACAAAAATATATAACCAAACAAACTTTAGTAAGGAAAATCTACCAAAAATGCCCTATTAACATTTGGGGAAAAAGTAAACATAGAAACCTCAGAGAGCCACATGTGAGGGATCCCTCTCCCAGGACGGACAGAAATGCCATAGATGCCGCCTGTAACTGAACACATCAGCATAATTACAATATTTAGGACATTGATTAGAAGAAACAGTCTTTAACATATGGAAAGGTGCGTCAATGTAGTATCAAAGTATTCAATGATCCACCATCCCGATCTCTGATTTGCGATCTATCATAATGATCTACGAGCCATCATCTAGATCCCTGATGTGGAAGAATTGGAAAGAATCAATGCAGAAAATTTGAGTTATTATCACATTTTCACTTATATTAACTATATTTTGAAATGATTAACTTATTGGATTGTTGTGCTATTGTAGAGGTAAAGGTTAATCAATATAACTCTGTTCAGGGAATTTTTTGTTCTGGGTTATAAGAAAATGGTCCCACATCTGTTATATAGTATCTGTCTTTTACCAACAGGGAAGAGTTTCAGAGAGGAGCAGTGTGAGAAGTACAACAGCCACCATTACCTGGACTACAATGGAAACATGAAACAGTGGATACCAAAGTATGCTGGAGTTTCTCCCAGAGATAGATGCAAGCTATTCTGCCGGGCCAGAGGCAGCAGTGAATTTAAGGTGTTTGAATCCAAGGTACATTATATATTCACTCAATATCTCAGCTCATATGCAAAATTTGCTTACGCATCATGTTCATACTACAGCAACCAGATCCCAATTTTGACCAGAAGCTCCAAGTCAAAGTATTTCTTCAAATTCAATCTGAACGAGATGTTTACCTTATATTTGGATAATCACAACAAAGTCATAGTCTTTGTAAAGATGCCTTGTAAAGAGCATCTGTTACTCTTTTAAATGCAATTACCACTTCGGTGTGGAAGTTCCTCTTGATCTTGTAAACAGTCTTCATAGAGAGCTTTCAACTGCATGTCACGGTCAGATTCAACTGAAGTTGTATTCGACTGTTTACCTGCTTTAGAGCCATATCAACACCTGTTGTGTCAATACAGGTGATCGATGGCACGACCTGTGGTCCTGACACCACGTCGGTGTGTGTCCAAGGCCAGTGTGTGAAGGCAGGCTGCGACCAGGTGATTGGATCCAACAAGAGAGTGGATAAGTGCGGAGTGTGTGGAGGAAGTGGGCTCACCTGTAGGAAGATCACAGGCTCCTACAGCAAAGCAACGTAAGAAGTGTTCTGAATGTCAAGTGTATGTAGTTACATTTAAGTTCAAATCTAAATCCATTTACGTACGTCGGTTTTCTTGATTGTGGCACGCATATCTCAAGAGCCATTTACACTTGGAATGTGTTGTTAATAGCCCAGGGAAGTGCAGTGCAGAATTTGTTGTGCCTTCTGTCTGTGAACTGAGTTGAACATGTCTTTTTCTACATCATCGGATAAACCAAAGCCGTTGTCCCTGCTGGGTCAAACCGTTGTTCACAATTGCTGCTAGATCGTTTTGGTAAAAGATCAAATCTCTTTGCAGATAAACCGGGTCGGATGAACACAAATTTTTACAACTTCACTCTGCACCATAGGCCGCTCATAGAGAGCTCTGAATACGAGAAGTCAATGATAACAAGGAATAATTATGAAGTAGCTCATCCAAACCAGCAGCACATTCCTGAAAGGCAGGTTTAGAACAGGCTCTGCGCTAGTTCAAGGAAATACATAGATTAATTTCTGTACATTTCAGCTGCAGTGAAAATAAAAGACTGTGGTGAAAGATGTGGTGAAAGATAATTTAATCTTCAATCCGATCAGAGATTGTAGTATTGTCAACCCTCACTTGCTTATCAGGAGTTGCATCCATTTCCTATTCTCTTGGAAAAAAATTGTAAAAACTACTTTTACAAATGTTCAAGCCTCTTTATGCAAAAGAAACTTCATACATGGTCTAAATACAGTTCTTTCGTTTCTCTACCAGCTATGGATACAGTGACATAGTCACAATTCCCATTGGTGCCACTAATATCGACATCAAACAGCGGAGCAACAGAGGGATCAAACACGATGGGAGCTACCTGGCTATAAAGAGAGAGAGTGGTGGCTACATCCTCAATGGTAACTTCTCCGTATCCACTGTGGAGCAGGACATTCCTGTGCTGGGTGCTGTGCTGAAGTACAGTGGCTCCTCCACCACGCTGGAGAGGATCCAAAGCTTCAGGCAACTAAAGGAGGCTATCATCATCCAAATCCTAGCCACTGCAGGGGATGCCAACCCACCCAAGGTCAAGTATACCTTCTTCATCCCCAGAGATGTGACCTTCAATAAATCCAAGGAAAGGAAGGCTTCGTCACAATCATTGCATATGATCCATCCCTTCGGTGTGCCCGAATGGGCGCTGGGGGAGTGGTCTGAGTGCTCCAAGAGCTGCGGCTCCGGATGGTCCAGGAGGAACGTTGAGTGCAGAGACAACGCAGGCTTCTTCTCCAGCCAGTGTGACAAAGACCTGAAACCTGTGGACATCCGGCCGTGCGGGGATCTGCCATGTCCCATCTGGCAGTTGGGACCTTGGTCCACCTGTTCACGAACTTGTGGCCAGGGGGAGCGCCGCCGCAGTGTCTTCTGCACAGACTACACTGGGATGACTGCTGAGCCAGAGAAGTGTGACCCAAACAAAATCCCAGAGCCAGTCTCTGGAGAATGTCTCAACCAGGAGTGCTAATGAAAACAATGAACTTTCCTATTTTGGTCCAACTGCACTTACTAGTCATGGCTGAATTACTGGACAAGACATTTTGGGCACAGTAACTTCAAAGAGACACATAATACCATGAAGATACACAAAACAACCACATAAAACAGAATAATAGGAGATGCAAAATGACTATGAAGAGACGCAAAGAGAATACAAATCAAAAAAACGACACAGAGACAAACCAATGACTATAAAAGGACACAAATGACAACAAAGAGATACAACATGACAAAAAAACATTTCTGAGTCATTTTTTTGTGTTTCTGAGATTCTGACAGGTCTGGGTCCTAAACTCAGAGGAGTGTGGGGGGGCTTTTGAAGGCCTGTGCCCAAGGGCCCATTGTCTCATAATCTCTTCATGTTACTAACTGGTTGCATCTAGTCCCACCAAGGGAATATGCCTGTTTTTTTTATTTTTGTTTGCTGTTTTACATTTGAAAACCACTATTGAGATTTGAAACAATGGAAATCTACCTCATGTGATGTATATATACTAGATGAAGGTGCTGTGTGTGTTTGTGTGTGTGTGTGTGTATCCTGGAGAATGAGGATTTTTGTAGTCCTGCTTTAAACAGAAAATAACTTTATGACAATAAGGTTTGGTTAAATATGCGGTTTGTTCAAGTGTTGGTGAGTTAGGTGTCATTTAAAGTGGGGCTAGAGCAATGGCATGACACCTTCTGTTGAACACCCGCACAGTGTAAATATACCTCCTCTTTTCCTCTAAAGCACTCAATCCTCTATGAAGCTTTGATCAAGCCAATAACCTATTGTTGGGTTTGTCCATATGACTCAGGCCTTGTGATTCAAGGCTTGAGAGAATGCGCTCCAGTTTGATTCCTTACCTTTTCTGCATACATACCAAAATGTGATGTGATAGAAACCCCATGTTTTTATTCAGAAACTCAGCAATGTTTAACCATAGGGAAACCATTGATTGACACTTAATCTGACAATATGTTGGACTTATAGTTATATCCACATCAAAACAACCATGATGGACATATCCCCCCTGTCCTAAAGTTTGCCTTTCCCTAGGTGCATTATAATGCAGTAATATAATGCACAGGAACAGTGGTACAATCAGTTTGCAATGAAACTATTATATATTTTGGAGGTGTTATTACTAAGTTATTAGCATACTATCTTTTCGTGTATATGAAAAGTAACATTGATTTTATTATTTTTCAAACTTTTGTTAATGCATCTTGTGCAAACCCTCACAATTGTTTTTAGACTCTGGTATGTATATTTGATTTCTTCATTCCTGTTGATAATTTACAGTGTATTATAAAACAGATGAAGTATTAGGCCTTATATCCCTTCAGTGAAGGACCATACTATTTTATTATTACAGCAGCCTTTTTAAGCTATTTATTTTTGTAAAGTTTTTACCTTGGACATGTAATTAAAATGGCAAGTGCTGCTGTCTTTGAGAATTTTGTCATAAAAATTGTCAAATAAACACATTTATGTCAATATATCGTTGTCTTCGACTGATCCTTACCTGCCATGACAACCAAAAGAAAACATGATTTCAAATATCTACATCCAAAAACTCTTTTCTCAATTGTGCTCAAAAGCCTCAGTACTTGACGATTCTTGTGTCAGGTCTGGTGAGTACATAAATAATGGTGCCACTATCAGGGTATCAGGAAGAGCCATACTTCAAAATGACCAATAAATTCCATGCAAACATTTAGGTTTTCCACAGCACTCTGTTACGGGACACTAAAACCTGCCACTGAAGGCCAGACTAATGGAATTCGTTGGGGTGGGTCGACTGCTTTTAACAGCTGGGTGAGGCCGACTTCACTGCACGTTTTACAAAGTGAAACCCCTTAAGATGTGTTGTAAGAATCCTCCCACACTGGAACAGTTTCTCTGCCCAGACTTAGAGAGCGGTGCAAAAACAAAACTCAGTAGCTGCGGTTAGGGAGGAACCAACAGGCAACTACTTAATTTCCTATTTGTAATGCCAGTCTTATTCTATTCACATCTGTCTGAAGCCGGTACATGTGAAAAACATAATGCATTACAAATTCTACTATGACCATAATATCATTTACAGAATTTGGTTTGGGGTTATGGACAATGTAGGAGTATATTTATCACAGACTGATTCCATCAAACACACCCACACAGTACATCAAGCTTCACGGAAATGGAAACAATGGGTTGGATGTCTGACAATATGAAACATTAGAAAATACAAACGACTACTGCTATCTGCTGTTAAAGGTCTGTCCCCTACTACACCCCCTAACCCTAGCCCTAAATCCCACTGGAAGGAGACTATCAGTGGGAGTCTGCCATAGTTCATTCTGACTCATTCCTTCTTTGTCATGTTGACTGTTTCTTGCAGTGGTAGAAAGTAACTAAGTACATTTACTCTGCACAGTAAGTACAATTTTGAGGTATAGTAATTTACTTCATAATATAATTTTCATGCTATTTTATTCTGTTCTTTTATGACACTAAATTTATGTGACAGCTGTAGTTGGTTAATTTTAATGTGAAGATTTTACACTGTGGATTAAGAGGTAAGCTTTCAAAATACAGTTCATAACTTTTGGCTTCCAACAGTCTTACAAACAGCAGTGTGAAGTCAGAGTCACATTTCAGATGTCTGTAAGTTGTTAACAGCTCCAACAAATAATGATTTTTTCCTCTTAACTTGTCACATGGTTTCATTCCAATAAAAACTCAACATGATCTTATACGTCATGCACCAAAAATGAAAGATTAGAGTAGAAGTGCAAAAACTGAAAACAGATTTTTGTATCAGAGCTTTTTTTTAAATTATTTCCTCTTTCACGAATCATCTCATGACTCGCTTATTCATCTAATGTCCCGGTTTCATGCTGCCAACAATGTTTTATTCATCTGGTGATAACATGAATAGTTCTCCTATATAACTGTGCATCAGTCAGAGCGACCAAACTGGTAGCCAGCATTTACTTTAATGTTTAACTCAATAAACTTTCAAATAATGATTTTTCATGCAGTACTTTTACTTGAGTAAAAGATGGAATACTTCCTTCGCTGCACTCAAACCAGTCAGCCTTTTCTTTCTTCCATTCCCTCATTAATCCCAAACATATCCTGGTCCACTTTCACTGTAACTGCTTGATTGTCTATTGTGCCAGTTGGAGATCTCAACCAAGTTTTTTATTTTGATCTGCCTGCCCGGTTTAGACTTGTTGCACGTTTTGTGGACTTAACCTTGTGCTTGCTGCATTTTGCTTTGTGTATCCGCCTGCTGACTTCACTCTTTTCCCTTCACTGTACCTGCCCTTGCTTGCATTACTGTCAAATAAAGGTGAAGCCTTTGAATTTGACTTATCAGGGTCTAATTTTTGTGCATGAGTTCAGTTCATATGGACTTCAGAGAGTGCACTAGAGGGGTGGACATCATAAATCTGGCCTAAATATCCAGAGAAGGTCCTTTTTCATCATAACAATGTATTTGGATGAAAAAGTGTAAACTATATATAACAAAAAATATATGCGACGACATAAGGGAAAGAGATATACGAATGGATTTGTCATATTAACAAAAGGTCCATGTGAGTTTTTATTAACAGTGGGAATTCCTGATCAACGGTGTGAGTGCTGCTGTGCATGTTGCTGGATGTGACGCTTCCTGTTCCTTACAGTACGGTACAGTGAGGGATGCGCGTTGCATTGTGGGGATACAAACACAGCGCAGCGAGAACAGCGGGGAGCACAAAGGATTAAAACCAGCACCTCGGAAACTTTCCCCACCGGCGGGTTGGGATGTGAATTCCCGTCGGCGTCATTGGGACCGTGAGGTTTGGCGGGTGGCAGGCTGACAGCTGCCCGGGAGGCAGTGCAGGCTGAGCGGCGTGCAGCAGCAGCGAGCACCGCGGGCTCCGAGCGACCCACCGAGCGACCGACCGAGCGCCGCAGCTTGTGTCAGCCGAACCGATCGCATCCCGAGGCCCGGCCGCTATCACAGGCCGCCCCCCCACCAGGTAAACCCCCCCCCCCCCCCCCCCCCCACCGACCGAGGGATCGGGACCCCCCCATCAGGCCACGCGTGTGACGGGCCGCGTTGTGGTCCAAGTGTCGACAAAGAAAACGGAACCATCAGATTGCTCCGGCTAGCGCTAGCCTGGTGGCTATCGGTAGCTAATGAGAGCAGGGTTGTCCGCGGTCAAACCGGGGATGTGGCTAAATCGACTTCAAAATAAATGGGGTAAATTGAATTCCTTTCTTTTTGCCACTTGGTCATTTTGTGTTTGTGAACTGTGGTGTGTTTTAAATGCTGTGTTTCTGCGCCAATATAACAAAGTGGAAAATTCTAGTACATAACCTAGCACAATAATAGGTTTATTAGTAAGAAGAGGACAATGGGTCTGCAAATAAGTGATGAAAACATGATTATTATCGACTTTTGTATTTCTACCATATGGTTGGCAACAATTACACCTTAATTTGTGGGGTCATACAAATGTGTATTATAGTGTTTGTCTATAATATTTAAAATCATTGTTAAATTGTATACTAAGCTTAAAGGGTCGCAAGTGGCGTGTTTTATTTTGAAAGTGAAAATCGGATGTGCTTTTGTTTTGACCTATTTACTTGACACTGTTAGCTGGTGTTTGCTAAACTGTGATTGTTGCTGGAAACAGGAGTTTGATCTCCTGACACTTTGTCCATGTACCTGTGCACACACATAAACACAGGCTTTTCGTGTGTGTGTGAGCACTTTGACTATCAGACCACCGACACATGTTTATGTCAAACGCCTGTTGTCACTTGCTTATACGTGATGTAAACAGAGTAAAAGTCTCTGGAGTCCGGGGGCTTTATTTAAGGTTTCCGTTTGTTTTGTCGGAGTCTGTTTCCCCACTGAACTTGATCTCAGGTACCAGGAGGGAGGGGCTCACTTAGGTGGATCACCATGGTAACCTTAGCTTCTCGGCATGGGTTAGGCCAGGTTAACATAATAGGAAACTGTCAATAGCTGAGACTGCTGATCAATATGGTCACCGAAAAGATTGAGCTATCATTTTCTAAAAAGGGTTTATTTTAAAGTGACCATTAATAACAGCAATGGCAGTTTTTACACATCAGTCCAGATGTTTTTTCTGTTCTCTGGCCTTTTTAAAACAGAAATCAAAGTGTCAATATACAGATTGTTGCTGCATTTTCATAGTGCAAAGATTCTTCCTTTCGTGCCAGGACTCCTGACAGTGTAGGTGCTTTTACATTCTTATCATCACTGTCAACACACTAAGAGGAGACATTGTGATGGTAATTAGTTCATTGTCGTAGAAATTGTCCTTTTATCGCAAAGAATTATGCAGACATTGTTAAACGATTCCCATGACTATAAATGGAACAAAGCCGTCAGATAGACCTAATACGACACTAAAGGCCAATTCATGCTTCTGTGACAACTCTTCGCCCTAGCCTACACGTAGACGTATACCCTGACGTGCCAATCCCCAAGAATGTCACTTCACATTCGACGCAGAGCACAGGAGCTGTGATTGGTTGCTTGGTAGCATCACATTTTTGCAAGACCTGCCGCCATTGTGTTGAAATGGCGTCTTTACATCTTCGTCGCAATTCTTTAAGAAGAAAGAATTGCGCTCCAACATCTCTCAGCTCAAACACGAACCGCTTCTTGTATTGAAGTAAACAGACGCCAGAGAATTTGTAAATAAGCGGACCAGAACCCGGAAGACACGCAACACCTGTATAGAAACTACCGCCTGTAGTGCTTCAGCTGTGTAATCGCAGCTATGAATTACTACCCCGTGCGTAGTCTACGTGCAGACCTATCGTGAAGAAGCATGAATTTGGCTGAATGGCTTCTTTTTTTTTTGTCTCTCTTTTGGCAGCATAAACATTACCCGTAGTTTTTTTGTGCAAATCATATTCATAATAGTCTGTTCATCACCAGACACAAAAAATACCCACTAGACTGAAGTTATTTGAATCCCCTAAACTTTCGACAACCGATGTTGGGCTCAGTCAAGCCACGTAACCACAGCATAAGCAGATATAAGTGTCCTGGGTACAGATCCCAGCTATATGATACTCGTTATCCAGTATTGTCAATGATGGGCCAATTACAGCCAGATAACCTCAAGAGCCAAACCAAATGGTACAAGCTCCTGGGGAGGCCTATTCTTCAACCTAAGCACAATGTGATGTAAATAGGTTAGTCAATGAGGCACCTTTGCAAGTTGGCTATGCAGGGATTGAATAAAAAGACTCATTTATCTGAGCCCTTAGTTTGAATTTGGTGAAGAGATTTGTTAAGATAAGAAGCTGTAGCTGTCTGTCCCTGTTTAGAAGGGAACACTAGCGAGCCAGCTGCCTGCAGATGTCTGGCTTATGTTCGTTCAATACAAACGTTGTAGTTTGTGCTCAACCCTAACCCAGTGGAGTTGCTGTACTCAGTTCAAACACCGGCTGACATTTTTGTAAGTGGTGCAGATCTTTTTTATTCGCACTTAACTGCTTTGTTCACAGAGACCTGAAAGTGTATTTACCGAGTAAAATAAATCTGCGTCCCTGCAGTATTAGTTACCAAGGTGATCCACCTGGGTCACAAGTGAGTCAGCTTCATTATCCCACAAACTAGAGATAAGCTCAAACATAGCTGGATAGCTCATTCTTCTCACTTTGTGGTACAGGCTCCAGCTCCATCACCATCATCATATTTTGGAGGATTTGAGTTTTTAGTATTGTTGTTGACACTTAGTCACACATCCATTGATCAGTCACTTGATCTGCGAGTGTATAAACTGGCCCAGTGATGTCTTCTAATACCTTGTTTTTTTTTCTGACACCAAGAACAAAGAAAGGATCTTAGTGTTCAGTGAAGTGAAACAGAAACACTCTGCAAAGAAGTTGAGAAGCTGCAGCGGATTAATTTGTCACCACAATAGTCATTGTGATGGTTTTATGGTCATTAAATTGTAGCTTTATAGTGACGCAAGTAGGGCACTAATTTAATCAGCCATGTTTATTGGAGTCACTACATGGATTCTCAAGATAAAGTAAAATTGGCTTCAACCTCTTGTTTAAGTTAATTTAAGTATTTAATTTAGTTTCACAGAGGAATTTGTAGACTTCTTGCAGATGCTATTTTTTAAGATAGTTTTACCTAAAATATACTTCTTCTTTCTCAGGTTCATATACTTGAAAGGACATCCAATTCTGTCATGAAGAACTTAATAGAGCTCATGTATATAAATAAATCTCCTCAGGACACATTACAGCCATATGAAAACCCCACAGTGAAATCAAATCTCTTTTCTATCACCCCCGTTTGCTGGTTCAGACTACACTCTCTAGTTGCACCACCACGGCCCAGGTCTATAATTCACCTTGCTTTCACTGCGTAGTCCAAGAGTATTTTCTTTTGGTGTGTGTGTGTGTGTGTGTGTGTGTGTGTGTGTATGTGAAGGGGAGTGCACTCTCCCTGCGAGAGCCCCTTCACATGAGCTTTTGTTTGATGGAAAATCTCATGCCTCAAAGAATCCACATGTCTCTCAGACAGCTGCTGAGCATCCTGTAGTGCACTGGCCTCCACATGGGTCTGGCTCGCATCGCTGCGCATCTGCTTTGATTGTTGTTACATAACTTGGCATTTTGTCCTCCGTGCCCCCCCTTTACCTTTCCTTCCCCTCAGAGAACACCATAGTATTTCTCTCTCAGTGTGCCCACTGCCTTCCACAGTTGATTTGACTGGTATCATCCTTTCTTTACCATAGAGACGGTGTTTTTTAGAGTGTTACTTAGTGTTATTTTTCTCTTTGTGCTTTATTTATGAGAGTCCATTGTGACTTCACACTTGTTTCTCTAATGCTAGGCCTGGATTGTATTAAGTTAAGTAACCATTTGAAATATTGGCAGGGCTATATACAGTAAAGTACGTGACAGGAAAGATTAACAAAGCTTAACAAAAATATTTGTATTATATTCCTTTATTTTCTTACTAGTTCATCTGGTTTAAATTTTGCAAACTGAACTGAATTTTTGTTTTGCTTCTCATCTGCAGGACGCACTTCCTGTGCAGAGTCAGGAAGTGACTCCAACATGGGGGTCAAAACCTTCACTCACAACTCGACCTCCCACAGCCAGGAGATGCTGGAGAAGCTGAACGCTTTACGCAACGAGGGTCACCTCTGTGATGTCACCATCCGCGTCCAAGACAAGCTCTTCCTGGCCCACAAAGTGGTCCTCGCCTGTTGCAGTGAATTCTTCCGCTCCAAACTGGTGGGCCGACCAGAGGAGGAGGAAAAGTTTGTGTTGGACCTTCATCATGTGACTGTCAGTGGTTTCGCTCCTCTGCTGGAATATGCGTACACGTCGACCCTCTCCATCAGCACCGAGAATATCATCGATGTCCTGGCGGCTGCGAGTTATATGCAGATGTTTGCTGTGGCGAGCACATGTTCAGAGTTCATGAAGTCAAGTATTCTGTGGACTCCAGGTAACAACAACAACAACAACAACATGGCAGCAGAAAAACCACATGAATCAGCACAAGAGAGTGCCTCATCAAACTGTGCCCTGACGCCATTGGACGGCAGCGTTTCGCCTGTGTCGTCGGACTGTAGCGTGATGGAGAGAAATGTGCCAATATGCCGCGAATCGCGACGGAAACGCAAGAGCTTTGTAACAATGGCGTCCCCCGAGAGTCCTCTTAAATGCACTACACAGATTGTCACCACCTCCCCTCAGATCCCCAACCCGTCCCCCTCGTTCTCAGACAGCACAGCCCAGCCGGTGGAGTCCTCCCTGGCCTTTCCATGGACTTTCCCATTCGGCATCGACCGAAGGTTCCACTCGGACAAATCAAAGCTCCCGGAAAGCCCTCGCTGTTTAGAGCAGGGCGCTCCAGGAACCTCGGAGGTCGCGGTTGGCCGGCGGCTCAGCGACTACCTGTCGTGTGAGAGCTCGAAGGCAGTGTCGTCGCCAGTGCCAGCAGAAGAGGAAGATGTGAGGGTGAAGGTGGAGCGTCTCAGCGATGAGGAGGTCCAAGAGGCGTCCTCTCAACCAGTCAGTGCCTCCCAGAGTTCGTTGAGTGACCAGCAGACGGTGCCAGGGAGTGAACAGGTCCAGGAGGAGCTCCTCATCAGTCCACAGTCTTCCTCTATAGGTGGGCTAATTCACTCATCCACAGTATTTAGAATTATTTCTGCATGTTTAATGTTGCCTTACAGTGTAAATGCGAAAGTTACATGGTTAAATATAAACAGAAAAACAACATATCCGTGTTGCTGTTTCTGTCACTATTACAATAGAATCTGTGTCCTGACCCAGTTACCACAGCCTCGCTTTGTAACCAAACCTTCCCCAGTGGGTTTTTGTGTTGGTGTTAGTGGAAACATGTTTAGTCCGGGGGCCGGAAAGCAGTTGGAAAATGGAAACAGTGATCACTCAACTGTTAAATAGGACAGATTTGTATCCAGCAGCATCAATTCTAAAAGAAGGGATCGGCCTTAAAGGACCTACAGTAATAGACCAACCTCATACAAGATGACATGCTTTCCTTAGTCTGAAATTCAGTAGACAGCTACCATGTGAATAATTTTGATTTGTCTCCTCAGGGTCGATGGATGAGGGAGTGTCTGAGGGATTGCCGTCAATGCAGAGCACGTCTAACGCTGGAGGACATGCAGAAGATGATGAAAGGTATCATGATTTGTTACAACTTGAAGTGAGACACAAGTCACAGGAAGGAAAGAATATAATGACACAGACCAAATAACTGTCTGTCTCAGCCACGCCTGTGTAGGTAATAAATATAAATGACAAAGACATGACACACAATAATATTAAGAATTTCAATGTGAAGGCCTCTAACTGGAAATGCATAAAGGACTCATGTCACATCGCAGCATTGTCCAAAAACATCCCATTACTAGTTTCTTTAAATTACCAGTAGTGGGCCATTTGTATTTCTAAACTATCAAGATATTTTTTATGTGAATAGACAAAGATCGTTTTTTTTGTTAACTTGTCAAAATGGATGTATTTTAAGTATTTCTATAGGAACATGTTATTTCACTATTGGAGCACTGACAAGGTTTATTATCATTTTGATGTTGACTGTGTTTCAGGTTGGATGGTATTCAGTATCCATACCACCTGTACATCAGCCCTTCAGCCCGACCAGGCACCAATGGCCCGGATCGGCCCTTTCAGTGTCCGACCTGCGGAGTCCGATTCACACGTATTCAAAATCTGAAGCAGCACATGCTCATACACTCCGGTAGGTGAAATGAGACGATTGAGATGAACAGAGATCAAGAACAGGTAACAGAGACCTGATCAGCTCATTGCTGTGTACCTCACCAACTTAAGATGTTTTTTGCAGTCAATTTCCTTCATAATCAATGAAGGCAATGCATCAGATTTGGTGCAGCTCTGTTTGGAGCCACACCAAGATTATACACATGCAGCAGAGCTGCCCAACACCTGTAAACAAGGGCTGGGCTGTATATGACCAAAAATGTCATCACAATAAAAATGTTCAAATCAGTCGATAATCAATATTGATATTTGTCATTATAAATGTTTGTACTTATTCAGACAAGTTTGAAAATATTTCATTTCGATGTTAATAGTTTTTTTTGTTTTTCTATAAAACAAAATCCAAATTACATTCACTGTGATTCAGTCATCTAAAAATGCAGAACAACCGTGTGCACCATATGCAGATTACAGTGTTGGCGCTAATATGACAGCACTGTTGGATTTATTCTCACATTACAAGCATTTGATTTACATCAGATGTTAAGTAAGATTGTAAAAAGTTCCATAAATAGCATATGCCGCCTGGGAGAGAGATCAAAACCTGCTCAGGTCAGAGTAGTTCCTTTTAAAAACATTTTTAGATTTGGACTTTTATACCATAGAGTTATTATTTCTTAACCTGTGGAAAGTGCAGTTACAATTTTGTTTGGTTTTTAGAGATAGCCAAACTATATTATCAAAAGCCAAAGGCATCATATTCTCAGCCTTCAGTCATCACCCTGCAATGGCAACCATTTCAAATGTTTATGGTGAATGTCCAGAATGATTTACATTGTCGATAATCCCTAGGCAGCATTTAATTTGAAATCCGCTGGAGTTATATCTAAATATGAAATGCCCGAAATGAACAATTTGATGACTCAGTAAAAGAATGACACAGGTAAATTCTTTATGTTAGGAAACTTACTTTCCTTTTATCATGTTTGAGACGTCTACTAACTTTGAACATTTAAATATGACTTCTGAAATGCAAACCTGTTCATAAAGGGACAGATCATTTTAAGGTCACCACACAGTGACACAGTTGTTCCTTGTCTTTGCAAGTAGAAAATTAAAGGTTAGGTTAAATATGAAAAACATGCATATTGTCATTGTTTACACATTAATTGGTTTTAAAACAGATCATTTTAAGGTCACCACACAGTGACACAGTTGTTCCTTGTCTTTGCAAGTAGAAAATTAAAGGTTAGGTTAAATATGAAAAACATGCATATTGTCATTGTTTACACATTAATTGGTTTTAACCAAAACTTGACATTTAACTGATGTTCTCAGTATCAGTGGTATATTTGCTAGTGGAGATAAAAAAATATGGTTCAATGATTTTGGCTTACTATACTTTCCAACATATTGTGTAGAGCTTAGTAATGAATGCATGAGGCTTTTTTGTTCTTGGAAACACTGATTTGGAAAACGGTTGAGGCTGGAACACAAACACACACACAAACACACAAACACACACACACACACACACACACTTGGATACAACCACTTGTTTGATGCTACAGTACAGATCCGCTAAGCCTTGCGTTTCTCACCCTCCCTCAGGCATTAAGCCTTTCCAGTGTGACCGCTGTGGGAAAAAGTTCACACGGGCCTACTCCCTAAAGATGCATCGGCTGAAGCACGAAGGTAAACGCTGTTTCCGGTGCCAGATATGTAGCGCCACATTCACGTCCTTCGGTGAATATAAGCACCACATGAGGGTCTCCCGACACATAATCCGCAAGCCGCGGATTTACGAGTGCAAAACGTGCGGCGCCATGTTCACCAACTCTGGCAATTTAATTGTACACCTGAGGAGTCTGAACCATGAGGCATCCGAGCTAGCAAACTACTTCCAGAGCAGGTGAGGAGTGCGGGGGTGCTGACCCCCATTATTTACTCAGATCTCACCTTCTCAGATGGATTAGAAAATAACTATATTTAGGTTCTAATACCTGAGGTTCATTTGACTTTGGTTGTGTAGAATTGTTTTTGGGATGATTGCAGTTGATTTGAATGTTCAGATCAAGTGTACCTGAATTTTTGGGCTTTTGTTCATTGGATAGTTTTTATTTCACTTACTTAAAGGAATATTTAGACATTTTGGGAAATGCACTTAATATATTTTCTTCCCAAAAGTCAGATGAGGAGGTTGACAGCACTCTCATATCTGTAAGGTAAATATGAAGCTGGGGCCAACAGCAGCATTATGACAGCAACAGGGAAACAGCAAGCCTGACTCACTCTGCCATCAGCTTCTGTAAAGTTCACTAATTAACACATATCAAATTTTTTAATCAACAAAAGCTGAAGTGAAAAAATTGCCAGGGGTTATGTGTCTTGGCTGGGTGATTTGGAGTTCTTACAGTTCAGTCAAGATATAACTTGTTAACTTGTGAACTTCAGAGAAGACTGTCAGCGGATTTTGTGCCTTTTGAATAGAGGATGTCGAGCTGTTTCCTTGGTTTCTGACTACAGAATTGACATTTAATCAATAAATAATTAAATATGAGAGCGGTGTCAGACTTCTCTAACTCTTGGCAAGAAGTCAAAAGTGCATTCACCAAAACCCTGAACTATTCCTGTAAGATTCATCATTGAGAGGAGATGGCAAATGCCTCAAGCACGATTTTACTATTTGACTAAATTCCACGAGATCTGACCATGAAGATGTTAATTTTATTTAAAATTGATTGAGTGGCGTTACCCAGTGTTCTGAAACACTTTTGTTCCCGCACTTTGTTCACGAGAGTAGCACCATGAAAACTTGATTAAGGTCTTTCAATCCCCACAAAACACAACTTTTATTCTGTTTGTCGATTTGTTTCTATTTGAAATAATTTTCCTCAACCAAAATAGACTGAGTTGCTTGTGTGTTATAATTTACCAAACCTTTCCACTTTTTGACTTTACTAAAGTGCGGTTCTCACAGGTCAGAAGGACTTTTAACAGGCTATTGACTCCTCAAAGACTTTTAGTCAAAGGCCTGAGCCTGAGATCATAATATGGAAACTGACTATCCAGTGTCTCAGTTGACTCCCATTCTTTATATAAAAAGATTAGTTAATTTCACTGTATTTGTCCCCAAGTTGCTGATTGCTGGTGCAGTTTGTCAGGTTCAGCTGTTGTCTGTGCCACAGAGGATAGTAACACAGGACTATTAAGTCTGAATAATGAGTGACTTTAGTTTGGAACCATGGTCACTCAAGTTTTGGAGCCTCTGTCATTGGAATTCAAGTGTACGTAATGAAAAACAATCAATGTTCCGATTATTTTGATGCATAGATCAAATGATTGAAAGAGTGTGAGGCAGAACAAGCACAGCTGTTCTATATTTAGTTTTTAATTAGACATTATCCAAAGCATTTATAATCACGTCGTCGTCATCATCTCCTCTTCTAGTTTACTTGTGCTAAACTTGTTTGCAAACAAATGATTGCCAAAATAATTTCAGTTGAATCAAATCGAAAAATGAAATCACTTATAGGTTTGCACTGAAACATTTGAACTTGAAAACTATCTTTTGAATTCATGTGGCATGAATTTTTACTTTGTGAAATTCTCAACAGCCAGTTGTATATTTATAAAAAAAAAAAAGAAAAAAGAGAAAGTTTATTATAATTACTAAAATTGGTATATTTAAATTGCCCGTGGTCAGTACACTTGGTCAGACGCTAAATTTGAAGACAGAAAACTCAGATCTGAGCGTTTGGAACACTGAGTAAAAGGAACTAGTCCAAGTTGAAGAGATCTCACTCACTAAAGAGGCCATTTGGGTGATATTTATTATGTTGTTGTTTCATCTCAGGCCTGAGAGAAAAAAATGACAATTTCCTACAGTATTTTCAATATCTTGTGCCATATCAGTAATCCTATGATTACTAAAATGGAATTTCAAAATGTTGTATTCAGTTGCTGATATAATTCAACTTATTTTGGCAATGATAACAAGAAAATATCCATTCCAACACACATATTGCCAAACATTGTTTGTGATTTAGCTTTACAGGACTGTGTCAGATGTGAGACATTATAATAAACTGTTTTTGTAATCAATAATCAAGCTAATTGTGTCAAGATTACAAAATATATCTTGAAATCATAGTTAAACTACATCATAAATTGTCTTTATCATGTCTTCTGTGCCCTCCTGTAGATATTTTGATATTTGCACTGCATATACAATGGAATTGTGTTGCAGAACCAAATCATGCACAGTGACCTCAACAAATTCTCTTGATTCTTGCAGTGATTTCCTCGTGCCCGACTACCTGAGCCAGGTGCAGGAGGAGGAGGAGGTGCTGGGAGTCCAGTATGATTTGGAGGAGTCCCAGCATCACCCTGTCTACCCAGGCAGCACCTCCACTCCCACTGCCACCTCATCCTCCTCCTCAGTCCAGATGCCCGTAATCTCCCAGGTCTCCTCCTCTACCCAGAATTGTGAGAGTTCCTCCGGCTTCCTTTCACCCGAGCCACTGGATCCCATGGAAGCCCAAGCCTCCCTCAAGATGGACGCTGACGAGACGGCAGCCATGACAGAGGAGACCAAGATGGACAACAGTCTAGGTGGCAGTTCCCCAGAGGTGTTTGAAGAAGTGCAGCAGCAGCACACCCCGGCCAAGGAGATGGTTTCTATTACCATAGAATGATTCAAGTCTTGTACTTGCTCATCATGTCTTATTTTGCAGCCCTGTCGTATGGGAATATCTGCCGGAGCGCCATGATGGTTGCAGGGACGACTGGACATGTGTAAATGTTGAAACGTCATCATGTGAAGGTATCAAGTCACCATGATAAAAGTTACATGAAGACTTCAGTTGCCTTAGTTTTGCTTTCCAAATGAAAGTCAGAAGCACTTATTTGAGTTAATGTTTTACACCAAAACAATTCTAGCAAAGTAAATGATAATTTTCTTTGTTCTCTTTGCAATTTTGATATCATTTGTCGATTTCAGATTTCAGTAGATCAAACTCTAGGTTCACTTTGTCCCCAAACCCGAATTATCTCCTGAATAAGCAAGTCAGCAGTATTTCTGAAGAGTAATTCTTCAGAAGGCAGTTTTTTCCCATATGACATGAATGCAGCACTAGGTAAAATCATTTCTGTCTTAGCCAATTTGAGGTCTGTTATAAATCCAAGCCTTGCCCTATTTTTGGAAAGTGCCTGAGTTCCCATTTTAACAAAGTATAGAGGAGGAAGAGGTCTTGACTTTGCCAACAGTAACAAATCAAGTCTGCAAACTGAGCTAAAGAAAAAAACATACTTGTATTTCATTTGTTGTGATAATGCTAGTTTGTATGGGCAGAAACTCTGTTATTCCTTCAGTGCCGTCGCTATAGGCAAACTGTTAAATGTCAATATTATCTATATTGCAATAGCTTGTTCTGTAGTTTTACTATTTGAATGCTGTGTATGTTGGGTGTTGTGACATATATGTCAGGTGTGTGTATGTGCATTTTTCAAAATCAATATCAAGTCAGAACATTTCAATTTTAAATGTTTAAATCTTGAAATGATACTGACAGAGTATTCCCTTTTAGATGTTTGTGTAGTATATGATTTTTCTGACCTATTACAAGTATTTTTTTAATCTCTAATGAACACTGTTGTTAAATCAAACCTAAACTCACAGAGTTTAGAAAAAGAGAAACTCAGATAAGCACTGATGCATTTTTTTGTTTTGAAACAAACAAACAAATGTCCAAATATGACCAAATTTTATGTCAGAAGAATTTTAAATTTGGAGTTTGAAAGTGCGGTCCCAAATGGGTTCTAAGATGTGGTAATGTAGCATTTCATCCTAGTTGAAGTTGGGTCAGCTTTTCATTTTGAACACACTTTGTAACAGAAATTGATTGATTTTGATATCTGATTCAGATGATGGTTATCCTGATTAACCAAGGTACACTGCTGATGTTCTAAGACGTTGCATGACTGTTGAAGTGATGTTTAAATGAGGTACAACGTGATTGTCTTTTTTCTTTTCTTTTTACCTCTTATCCTTGAGTGAATGTTTTTTCTGGATGATAACCCAAGAATATTACGTTTCCCCAAAGTGTGGATGACCCACCAGCAGTCTTTTAAACAGAAAAGTTACTCTGTGAAAATATTCCTGACTAAAATGTAGCTGTAAGCCTGCAGCAATGGATGCAGGCAGATTGTGAAGGCCTTCTGTGGCGGCCAGTTTTCATTCAGAAATTCAGAGTACAAGGATGTTTGGTCACGTTGTGTTAAAATATAGCTTTGGAAGCAGCAGGAGCGTGCTGTCGTGTGAATGCAAATACTGTGAGGCGAATTATTCTAAATGATAAGTTAAAAGTTGCCGTGCTAGGTAAGAGTTTAACCTTCCCTTCCAACTGTTTGGCAGTTTCGCATTTCATTTGATGTTTTTCTGCTGATTTTAGGTCAAACCTCCAACTCCTGTTACCTGTGTTCCTGTGTTGTGCCTGTGTTTAGAGAAGATAATGATGCTCACGGCCATGATCCATGAGTTGAATGCTACTTACTGTGAATGGGTTTCTTGTTGAGTGAAAGCTTTTATTTTCTGTTGCCCCCTGAAAGTAGTGCTAATGGCCCACATGTAGGATTCTCACAGCGGGATGTAAGCCCTCTCACGAAGGGTTGATTGTAAATGTAAAGATGGCTATTGCTGTGAGAAGGGCATGAATATTAAAGACTGTCCCATTCATTGCAACCCATCGAGACCTATCTTAATAAGAGCTTGTGTTACCCCGCTCCAGCCTGTCTGTCACTTTTTCAAAGTTGTGCCATTTGCCCTTTTTATCTGGGTACATATCAAGCTTTTTCCTACAGGACCAAATGTCCTCTGTCTCATTGGGGATTTGCCATGGCAATCAGTATCTGCACATATTAAAAGAAAGAGATAATCATTTCAAGTGGTCCATGCTATTTAGCAAAGGGTTCCTGCTGTTTCGGCCCTGAAAACACTGTATGATGTTGTGCTTTTAAGAGGCTAGCCTTAGTAAATGGACCTATTAACTCAAGTTGCACAATATCGAAATTTAAAAAATGTTTTCTATTCTCCATTTGTACGTCATGCTTTTCATCTGTTGTGTTCGGTGTCTGTATAAAAAAGTTTTTATAATGAAATGCTGCTGTTTGTTGAAACGCAAAGTGCCCAAAATATTTTTGTGAACCAATGGTGTGCAATAAATGGACAGGTGGTGTTTTCAAAGTTTTGATTTTGTCTTTGGAATGATGAATTATATTATATATATATATATATATATATATAAAAAAGAAAAGAATGTATCATTTTGTTTCATTCAAATGTGACTGAAGGTGAATCAAGTAGGCGAGTACCCCGTTTGATCTGTGAAACAAGGAACAAGGCTTTGATATTTAAAGACTGGTTCTGTTCAGCTCCTTTCTTTTTGTTTCTAAAGTTGCATGTTCATATTGTTCTGTGAAGTGGAGAGCATGTCTTCAGTTAGTGATCTGTTCCGTCAAGGCCTTATTTGTCGATGACTCCTCATCGCTTTGATCAGTTGTTCAGCATGCCCTCTTATTTTTTGTACGTTATCCCTTTATGTGCAATGTTTGAAAATATCTTGATTATATACAAGACATGCCTTTTCAATATACACTCAATGTTGTATATGTTTTCTAGTCCTTAAGGTTTATTTAGAAGGTGGAAAATTTAAGAAAAAAAACTGGTAGCTCTTCATAACAGCATATATATTTTTGGTGACTTTTGTATGGGTGCTGTTTCATGGCACCTTTGGATAATCTTGTTAAATGTGAATAGAACACCTTAGTCTGGGAGTATGGGGGCATTGGTAGTCTTCACTTTGTGACTGTCTGCAGTGTGTGTATATGTTTATATATATATATACATATATATAAATTTGCAGTATATACACTCATACAATGTTGCGTATTCTTTATACTGTAGGCTACTTGATGACAACCTGCTTTGAGACAGATGTTGTATTTTCTGTCTTTGATACTGTATTTAAACTGTAGTTTGGAGAGACTGTACAAAAACATCCCAGATAGCAATGCAACCTGCACATTGAATTGGGAGAACTGATGTTTGTGCTGTTGAGTGTTTAAACTGGATCATATTCCACAGCTGGCTTTTAAAAACTGACAAGACCACTCTGTATTTTTCGGGTTTATGGTTGTTCTGAATCTTTACTAGTGTCCTGGCTTTGCAGTCCTGTTGTTATTAAAAAAAGAGTCACTTTTGTAAAAGTATAAAATACAAATAAAAACAAACAAAAGTCAGAATAAGTCTAAAACTTGTCTGAAGTTATTTGTTGCTGTAATATATTTCAGTTTGATGTGAACTTACATGACTAGTATATTCTGCATCATCACAAATCCAACATGGTTTTATTAAGAGCACAATTCAAAAGACTAGTTGAGCAAACTTCAGTTGATGTTTTTTTTGTTTCAGGAACCAAACCCCAGCAGTTAAACTACATGTCACCACCAAACCCCCTAAAAGGCCATGTGATCAGATGAGCCCACCCCTGAAGACTCTTGGTAGCTTTGGCTCAGCACAGAATTAAGACTGAGGAGTTTGTCCCCCATCTATCAAAGTGTAGTCAACTATATGAAGCAATTGCTTAGCAGCTAGCATGCAGGGGGAAAATAATGATGCCATCAATAACCATCCAACTTTATCGAGACAGACTTTTTTGACAAAGGCTTTCAAGGCCATTCCTGGAGTATTATTTTCTTCTTTGGCAGCTCTTACCTTCATTAGACAGCAGACAGTGAGGCGAGGGAGGAAGAGATGATGCTCTGCAGCAAAGGTCCCCAGCCAGATTTAAAGTAGGAACATTTGTGATTACATGGTCAGTGTCTTACAGCCCTAAGCCACCAGGACAGTCCAGAATCCTTCAAAATAACCATTCACTGCAGGAGTCTGGATCAGGCAACAGCCCCACACAGGTTCTGAGGCTCCTGAAAGGATTTGAACCGGTCAAACATCATTATTATGCTCGGGAACAATAATTTCTTTAACATCACAAGCTCCATACAGGCAACATGCCAAGAGTAATAAAATCCCTCACAGTAGACAGAGAAGAAATGGGTCTCATCTGTTCTGTAATCCAATCAAACATTGGCGCAATCTTAATCAGCCAATCATTTTGATGCCAAACCTGGCCCCCCCTCCTCCCTAATCATCCCCAGTCTCCATATGCAGAGCCACCCTCAACGTCTCTACCTCCCATCAACCAACACTAGTGTCTTGTCCTTGGGAAGGGGGGGTTACAATACAACACACAGCCTCAGCCCCTCTGAATCATGATGACATGCATGACCCACCTCCGCCCCGATCTCCTCCAGTCTTCAGCAGAATCATCATCACCTCATCTGGATCCCCAACCACCACCAGTGTCTAGACCCCGGGGGGGAACTCCTGTATTGCGTTATGCTTCACCTCCGTCTAATCCCGATGACATCACACAGGGGTCTAACACGCCGAAAGACTTAACATTCACATCATTTTCTGTGCACATGTCAATAAATGTTGTTAAAACGTTGAATCAAAGTCTCTCCTGATTGAAATGATTTTTGCTCCTTCACAGACTCGTATTTTACCAAATTCCAAATAAAATCACCAACCTCATAAAAGTTAATACAACACAGACACACAAACACACAGAAAGCAATTGTTAGTTCTCAGAACAGAAATGTTTCGCCTGCGTCAGCATTTTGTTGCATCTGACTTTTATTAGGAGCATTTTTAATATTGGAGAAAAGCTATTGACAGCATTGGAATGAATTGAACCTTGTGAAGTGCACACTTTTGGATGGTGCAGTTACGCTTCCTCCACGTTTGTCTGAGGACAGTAAACCGAGCAGAGGCTTTGTTTTATCCCCAGATGTTCCTATATTCCAAACTCGATCTGTGATGCAAATTAAACCCACACACACTGTGGTTCCAGACACACTGTTCCTATTAATGTGTTACACTTAATAGGCCGAGACTAATGTTGTACAAACCTTATTTACTCCTTTCTGAGTCCTCTGAGGGCACCACACTTATGGAAAAAGTCCAGAACAGCATCCAGTCACTTCTTGTGTGCTTTCTTCAGTGTATTGACATGCACCGTCAGCAGGTTCCAGTTTACCAATTAATTCAATGTCAAACCTCCAGAGGCTCGATCTGCAGTGATCCAGACATCTCACACAGGCGCATTAATGGACAACATGAATGCAAAAAAACAAAACACCACACAACCACAAAGGCGCCCTACAAAAATACAATCACAACTGCAATGACAGACAACAGATGCAGACAATGAAACGTATATATATAATTTCATATTTATTTATGTTTAACATCCAACATTAGAATATTATCAAACTAGCTGTGCATTGACGATAGCCTTAACGCTGGGTCATTTAGCTTTTAATACTTAATGAGATCAACATAATTATTATTATTATTTTAAATTTAGAGCCAACAAACCAAATACATTAGCTTGATTCATATTTTAAAAGTTATAGAAATGGTATTGAAGGCCTTTCTTTCTCTTTTTTGTTGTAGCCCTCTTCGCTTAATGAGGAAGACTTTGATGATTAAGAAAGAAAAAAAACATACTCCAAAACACATGAACCCAATCACAAATTTGCTGTGTGGCCTGAAAAAAATCTGATGGAATGAAAGCTTCACAAACAGAGAGATTGTCTGCCAGTGAAGACGATGGTGTTACTGATAAAGCAACAACCTACCTACCTTGCGATGTCTTGTTCTATGCCAGGCCAGTAAAAAAGGCTAATTATGTCCATGTGAGTGTTTTCCACTCCACAGATCCCACCAGGGGAGTTAGTGTGGGACTTCACACGTATGTCATGAGCCTCTTGTGGAGACACGCGCACTGTGGTCAGGATCTGTCTGCCGTCTCTTTTCCTCTGGCAGATATAGTGAAGTTCCTGGGGAGAATTGAACTTTTAGCCAAAGAGAATTCTTCAGCAAACAAACCACGAGTCCCAGGTATTAATTGAGTTACTTACCCTTCATGATGAAGTATTCACCTCTTCTTTTATATGTAATACTGGGTATCAGGTGGAGGCTGGCCATATACCAGTAATTCCAGAGCTTTCTCGTGGGCCATTTAACATCCTTTCAACTGTTTTATAAGTATGTGGTATCTGGTATCTTTACTTTATAGGCAGCTCAATTATGGGTTTAATGAGAAGCAGGATTGGAAAGAATGCTGGAAAGACCTTTTACTCAAGTAGAAGTAAAATTACCTGTTCTCAGATAAAAGTACAAAGACAGTAAAAACTACTCAGAGTTAATGTTACTGTGGTGCAATTAGGATAAGGGTTAAATGATTTAGGCTACCAGGCCAATACACATTGATATTCAAATATATACACTGTTGTATATACACCTACAACTGATCACTGATAAACCATTAGACTTTATTCAGGATCATGCAGTATGGCTGCAGGACAAGTCTCGGACTGTCCTGGAGTGGCCCAGCCAGAGCCCGGATTTAAACCCTATAGAACATCTGTGCAGAGAGCTGAAGATGGCAGCTCACACACGTTTCCAATCTGATCTGAGAGAACTGGAGAGGAGCTGTCAGGAATAACGAGATAAACTGCCCAACTCCAGGTGTACAACGTTTGCAGAGACTCACCCAGGAAGACTCAAACTGTGACTGCTGCCAGTGGAGCTGCTGCACAGGATTAAAGATCTGAATACTTTCCTAAATAAAAGATACTGATCTTTTAATAAATTTACAAAAACATTTCAAACGTGTTTTCATTTAATCATGATGTGAAAAAATGTGAAAGCCTTAATACTTTTTTAAGTGATTATATTACTGCTGCAGCAGCTCACAGCAGCCTTTCAGTTTTATTTACATGCGATTTGAAATACAGCTCATGTAAACAGCCATAGGTTTCTGCTGTAGGACCAGTAATATTGTCCCGTACTCCATTATCAGCCTTCAGTTCAACATGCACTGCT
Organism: Limanda limanda; assembly: GCF_963576545.1. NCBI lineage: Eukaryota > Metazoa > Chordata > Actinopteri > Pleuronectiformes > Pleuronectidae > Limanda > Limanda limanda. The sequence goes on from NC_083641.1 coordinate 8,542,865, forward strand.
GTGTTTGTTCCATGTGTAACACAGCTTAATCATTCATGCACCATCCACCAATGGACAGTTTTGACATTTGGGATTCATTGTAAGATTAAAAAGGTGTTTATATCTGTCATATCCAGAAGTTCTCTGATGACACAGCCATCGTTGGTCGTGTATCGGAGGTCATCACCGACTTTGTCCACTGGTGTAAACTGAATCAACTTTATATCAACGCCACCAAGACAAAATAGATGTTGAGAGACGTCCGCAGGAAGTCGCCCCAGACTACACAGGTGAACGTCCAGGATGTGGACATTGAGATTGTGAAGGACTATAGATACCTGGGTGTTCACCTCAATAACAAACTGGACTGGTCCACACGCAGGTCCTGTACAAGAGGGGCCAGAGTCGCCTCCATCCACTGAGGAGACTGAGGTCCTTCGGAGTGTGCAGGACACTGCTGAGGACTTTTCATGACACTGTGGTGGCTTCCGGAGTGTTCTATGCCATTGTCTGCCGGGCATGTGGATGCACTGAGAGGGAAAGAAAAAAACTTGATAAACTGCTTCAGAGAGCCAGCTCGCTCTTGGACTGCCCTCTGGATCCTACTAGCAAAGTTGAATTCAATCATGGACAACGCCTCTCAACCCCTACATGACTCCGTGGGGGCCATTAGCAGCTCTTTCAGCAGCAGACTGCTCCACCCACAGTGCAAGAAGGAACACTTCTTCTTGCAGGTCCTTCATTCCCACTGCTGTCAGACTGTACAGAACCATCCAGAATGTTAAATAAAAAATGCTGCTTTGGTCATGTTTATTTACACTATTTTCACAATTGTTTTCTTTTGCACAATTTTTTTTTTACAATTTTGCACTACTTTTAAGAGGAAAAAAATGTTTTCACACTTGTTTTTTTATGTACAACCGTCTCACTCTTTTGTTCAAAAGATGATTTACCTGCCATGTACTATTCATCCTGTGAGTACATGAGCTTCATACTCAAATCTTAAATTTTCTATTGTCCTTTTCTATATTTCTTTATTCTGTTGTCTGCCTCATTCTGACCTGCCTGCTGCTGTAGCAAGTGAATTTCCCTGATGTATGGATAAATAAAGTTCTATCTAATCTAATCTTAAATGCATACATTTGCAACATGAGGCATAAACAGCTCAGTTGTTCCCAGCACCTGACGACGCTGCTCCTCAGGTCAGTGGCACCACTTCCTCTCCAGGAAAACAAAGCCTGAGCCAAAACACAACTTGTTTTCTGCTAATCATGTGCAGTCTCATGGAGCAGCTCTGAGGAATACATCTGTTTCGCCTTCTTTTGATTTTCTTGTTTTTTTAGATGATGAAATATAACTTCTCCCCTTGATTTGATGACTGCTGTTGCCAAAGCTAACTATGATATTTTTCTTTAATCTACCCACAGTGTGAACTTGGGTCACTTGCTTAACAGACCTCTGAAGTTCACTACATAATTCAAATTTATATAGGTTTAGAACAGGCACTGCACTAATGTAAACAATGGAATTTGTGTAAATTATTTGAATAAGGTCATGAATATTATAAACAAAATATGTATTTCTGAATATAGGTACAGGATGTATGGCTTTGATCAGTTACTACAGTAGTTATGTGAAGTTATCCTGGTGTACAGGTTTTGTCTGAGCAGAAAATGGGAAAATGTTGAACCTTCATTTAATACATAATAGAGATATTTATTAGTAATGAAGACAAAAGGAGCAGATACTTTAAACAGACATTTATTGAGATATGCAACATCAATCCATCATCACTGGAATGGGACCAGTCTGAGTCAGGACAGGAAGCATGATCTCAGGCATGGATACAGATGAATGTGTTACACATTCGTCATCAATAATTATCTGTTGCAGTGAATGAGGAAGACCTCAACAGCTGCTTTTCTTCATCAGAAGAAGGGGGGGGGGGGGCAGCACTTCTGTATTCAGATGATGAACCTGAAATGTATTTTCATTAAGTCTTCTGAGTGCCACCACTGTAACATTCATAAAGTCCATTGGCTTTGCAGCTATCAACATTCTTCGTCATTCAGGCATGTTACTAAAAATAGATTTTATTTTTATATCTATTTCCTTGTGACATACAGCTCTTATGTTGGTTTGTTGAATATGATTAATCACAGCAGGATGGCAACAACAATTACACAACATTAGACCATCGCCTCTGGGAAAAATGAACAACTCACCCATTGAACATCAACATTCTTATCTGGCAATATAGTGATTGTAGGGAGTGTAGGGAGTCTGAAAAGTGCCGGCTTCCTTTGAGTGGTGCATATCTTTCATACATCTTCCAGATTTTAAACTCTTCCTGTCAACTGTATTGTTGTAGTTCATCACTGGACTGGAGAGTGGAGACATCATCAATGTGAGGAATGTGAATATAAAACATGTTTCTGTTCTGTACTATATTGACACTCAGGGACATATGGTCAATTGTTGTAGAAAACATGTTGCAGGCACGGCCGTCATATTGTCTAGTTTTAGAAACCAGGGCTATATTTTCAGTACTGAAGATTTACAGGATGTTGCTTCAACATGAACTGATCCTTGAATCCAGATATTATGAATGTATCACTATTTCAAAGTTACATTCATCTCACTTTGGACATAGGGTGGGAATCTAAATTTGAGAGAACATCACGAACATGTGTGTTGCATAAATCCGTTTCGTAAGTCATCGTTTTAAATATTCCTGGAAATGTTTGATGAAAAGACACAGATTGGTGAAATTTCGTTTTGGGGATGATGATGAGCAAGCTGAAGTTGATCTATTCTATCATGCAGAGCCAGAATTTTGTTGTTTTTGGCCTCTGGTTGATTGTAGATTCATCTGAGAAAATTCATCCATATACACCAAACTTTTTTTTTCCAAGATGAGGACAATTGCTTCAAATTTAGAAAACATGTTGTTTTTCTTAATAATAAAGAAATAGACAGTATATTATTATTACAGCAGCTCAATGTTAAATTATAAAAAAGTAAAGTCAAGGTGCAGTGTCTCTGCTGGGAAAAGGCAGGTGGATGAAAACTACAACTGCTGGATCATGAAGCCCATCATTCACCCCAACTTCACCAAGAATGCATTGCCTCGATTACAGCCCCATTGTATAACGCTGGGCTCTTAATTTGTTCCTTTTAAACTTTTATAGCAGAGCCAAAAGACTGAGAGTCTGTTACCGCAGATGCATTTAGGACTTGTTTACATTTTGGACTTATCTGTTGGCGAGCGTGGCCAGAGGGGGATTTTAATCAAACCGGATACAGCAGTTTGTGAGCAGAGTGATAATGCTGTGGCGAGTCCCCTGCCAGGAAAAATAAAACACACTGCATGACTAATACACGTCATACATTCCTAATCAATGGAAGAGGTTGGATTCAATGGAATATTCCACAAATCACATCCTTGCCAGCTTCATTAGGCCTTTGTATCCACAGAAAAACAATGGTTAGACATTCAGAACGCTGCATTTCAAAAGTGACCCCAGGACCTGGGTAATGTAACTGGCCATTCACGTGGCTGACAACTAGCAGTCAGGCCAAAGGTGCCTACATTTGTTCCTTTGTTTTTCCAAAATTCAAGCACGTGATGACAGCCATCTGTCATTATTGACCAGTATTTCTCCCTTTTCCACAGCTCGGTTTGCGCCCGTCCGTGATACCAGACACCTGCTCATAGTAGCAACAAGAAAATCATTTTGTCCACCTAAAACATGATGTCATTTTCCATCCATTTCTAATGAGCTTCTCAGCACTTCACTTGATGTTTGATTCTTTCCACTATGGCTTGGAATTTATCTGTTCTCTGGTTTTGGAAAAGCTTCCTTTTGGCCAGACACAGAACATCCAGCCTTCATTCCAGTGTAAATTCCTGGGAATCACGTGACGTTTCTCAGTGTTGCAGGAGGATGAGGAGGTAAACATGTGAGAGGGCTGTACAGAGGGCTTGCACGTATTAACCAATGGTTTATACCCTCCACCCTGTATGTATAAAATTGCTAAATATTACTAAAATACAGAGCTAGAGTTGCAGCAGACCTGCGGTTCTCATGGAGCTTGTCCCAGATATACGGAGCATAAAATGTAATGCTCCACATATCTGGGACAAGTTTAATTTCCCACACCTCCAGCATCAGAGCACTCTGAAGATTTTGTGTCAAGTCTGGTGCAGGTGTTCATTTCCCCATAGAATGATTTTCAATAACATTTCCCTTCCCTTAAAGTTTCTTCCAGCACCATCATCAGGTTTAAAATCAGTTTCTGCAAGCCATCCAACCAGTTGCGTAATGAAATCAACCATTATTGCAACGACTTCCTCTCCCAATCCTATTTCTGTGAAAGGAGAATTATTTCCCATACACAGGGTAAAGCTGTTAATCACTTAAAAAGAAATGAGTCTGAAACGGTTGTTTTTTTAAACTGACCCCTTCCATCAGGCAAAAATAATACCATGTGTTTCTGTGCTTTTACATAAGACTTGCAGAAAGGAGCACTTAGTCTTCAGCGGGACGCTGCAGCGAGAAGTCACAGCAGAGATTAGATGACGGCAGAGTGTAATATATACCCTCAGGCTTTCACTTAGACCATTGTATGTCACTTTGTTTTCTTTTTCTTCATTTTTTATCTTAAATGTGCCTTTAATTTAGTTAATTTGTTTAATTTATTTGATTATCTCTTCCAGTTCTCTTTCAGTAAAATGAATGGTGACACAAGCACCTTAGTAGGATACATAAAATCATGCAGACTCAGCTCAGGAGCCAAGACGGAAAGAAATTCATTTTTACTGTCACATGCTAGTTGGTGTCAGAGAAGTATTTGTGAATCTACTGATCTCCTGGGGTTTTTACACACAACTAGAGATTTTACTCCAAATAGAGACAAAAACAAAAAGACAACATTGAGCAGCAGTTGTGTGTTGACGAGAGAGATTAGAGGTAAATGATCAGACTGGTTGGAGCTGAGTGAAAGGCTGCAGTAAGTCAGATAACCACTCATACCACTGTGGTGGTCAGAAAAGCATCTTAGTATACTGTAAACAACGCATCCAACATTGAAGTGGATCATCTACAACCACAGGTTGCTCTCCTGTCAGCCGTGAGCAGAAATGTGAAGCTGCAGGGACTCAGACTCAACAACACTGGACAGTTGAAGCCTGGTAAACCTTGTCTACTCTGATGAATGTGGATTTGTGCTGAGGCTGCAAATGGCAGAGTCACAAACTGGAGTCAACAACATAAATCTATGGAGCCAACCTGCTTTGTGTCAACAGTCCAAACTGCTGGTGGTGTGATGGTGTGAGGAATGTCTTCTTTTTGCATTTTGTGTCTGAATGCTAATTAATCATGGTTTGAATGTCACAGTCTAAGAAATGTTGTCGACCATGTTCATCTCTTTATGGCTTCAGTTTACCATCTTCTAATGGATACTTCCAGCAGGATAATGCTCCATGTCACAAAGTTAAAAGTCTTAAACTGGTTTCATGAACAGTGAGACAGTGAGTGAACCTCAGTGAGCTCCTCAGTCACCGGATGTGGATCCAGTAAAACCTTTGTGATGTGGTAGAACAGATGATTGACGGCATGAATGTGCAGCTGACAAATCTGCAGTGATGATGTGATTCATTTCAAAGCAACCGCAGTTCATACCTAGTACTGTTCAAGTATGTTGTTTACAATGCTCAGTGAATGTTAGGGACACAGAAGTTTGATTCTAGTACATTGTAAGTGACGGTGAAGTTAATCAATAAGAATATTGATTAGAGCAGCTTCAAACATTGTTGAAGTGGTAATGAGAAATCATTCTAGTTTATCAAAACTTGCATCCCATTTTCATGGCTTTCACCAAGTTTGCCCAGATCTGGTATCAGGAAAACCCTGCTACATCAAAAGACTTTCAAATAATAATAATAATAATAATAATATAGCTAAATTCCAGTATTGAGAAGTCTTTTGATGTTAAAATATCCTCCGACTATTTTTATATTTACCCATTATCCAGTCCAGTTTTTAGGGTTTTTGGGACAAAGCACCAATTTGCTGCTGTTTATTTATACACTATGATGACCTAGCATTATCTATGCATAAACATAATGTAGATAAATGAGGATTATGTATGAATGAAGTTCTGTTTTTTCATGTAGGATGATAAATATACATATTGCCTAGTTCGCTACCAAACTTACCTGAGAAACTTGAAAAAAGACTTTAATGTAACAAGTGTCGGGCCTGCTGACCCCTTGAGCTTCACATGATGCAATCTACACCACAACTGCTGCATCTTGTCTCTGTTCTGCAGATGTTTGACAATTTAAGCATCTTAAATGTCAGATATCTTTGGAACATTACAGTGATGTTCTTGCATTGTAGAGTAAGACATGTCTAATAATACTCCTAGATGCTTGCATACTACAAATAGGTTGTTATGTAAGCTTGATATATTACTCATGAGACTCTTAACGGATCCTTTAGTTGGCAAGTGTTTTGCTGTCACTCTGCTGTACAGTTTGCTAGCTTAAAACCCGCTCATCTCCGTAGTATAATCAACTTTCTTGGAAAAGTGTGTATGCTGATAGTAAGTGTTTGGGTGGGGAGTGCTTTTCCTTGCTTACTTGCAGGGTTTCCCTGAAGCGTCTTTCCTCAGAATGCTGCCTTATATGGTCTCTTATCATCAGGTTATGGGCTCGTTCTCTGCTTGCCTGCTTATTCACTTCAGCCTCTACATAGACAGGGCTCACACAGACAAAGCTTCAACAGTAGAGCACTGCAAAACTTCTACTGGCTGCTTACTGCAGAACAACATCACTACGTGTCAGTAACTGTTCCAGAAGCCTGGATATGCTCAGCGGCGTAATGCTGGACTTACTGCTTTGAAGTGATGCTCTGTTTTGACGACTCTGGGTGTTCATTTGCAAAAGACAGGAGAGCCTCTCCACATAAGAATAGTTCTGCAGGCAAAAGAGTAAACTTTAGCAAAAGCTCTACAAGTGGATACACTGAGACTGTGTATCCACACAGCTATGGTGAGAGATTGATTTGGAAGTCAGCATTTTTAGACTTTTCTGTCTGAATATTTTTCTAATCTGTATTACACCAAAGATCATAGAGAGGGTCAGGACTATTTGTTTTTTTGCTATTTGATTTATCCTGGGGTAGGTATGAATGTCTTTACACACACTATGGAGAAATAATTTACTCAAAACCTCATATGTCAAACTCATAGAAAAGAAATTGAGTTGCAGGCAGCAGAACTTGGTCGTAGACACTTGAGGGTGGTTCACCTTCCATCCAAGAGACCTCTTCAACTATTGTTGAGGCCCTGATCACACTCATCTCTAGGGGACCCAATCACAAGGGGACAGCTCTACAAAGGTTTCAACACAACCCAGGGGCGCATCTGAGAACCACCCATTCAGACCACATTCAGAAGTGGCTAGGACAGCACTTATTACTCCCCTTCAATGCGATCATTTTACCACAGTTGTTTACACTTGGCCCTCAGGTGACTCCAAAGACAACAGTTTTTACAACGGCCAGGACAAATAGATGGCCTGATGCAAAATACCTGGGTCTCTCCACTGGTCGGTCAGAACTGAAGATATGTCTTGGAAAAGAGGTCAAACATCTTCAAGTATCTACAACTGGTGGCCTTCGATTCAGCTTTTCCACCTAAAGCCACCATTATTTTGATGCCTGTGAAGGTTCCAGTCATCCAGGTCATGGTTTTATGCGAAAAGGTGAATCGAAGGCCCCCAGTGGTACATACTTGAAGGTGTGGGCATGGTTCATCCTCTGGGGACAATGAGAGTCTGTATGAAATTATAATAAAACAATAGTTGCTGTGATATTTCTTTCAACAACAAAGAAATAGACTGAAAAAAAACAGTCTTGCCACGCTGCTAGTGTGGCTGAAAATAAACTAGTAAGTTGTGGACAAGCTGAGGTGGTCTTTGTGGGCCCCATCGACCACGTCCTCTGAAGGAGAATTGGGACACACATACAGACTACATTCATCAGGGAGGGGAGGATAATGAGGAACAGGTGAAACAAATCGTGACAGGACGCACAACCACATTGAAGGAAACATAAGAAAGGGAAAGATGAGAGGAGAGGTGAGTATACCAAAAATGAATTATTAAATGAAACAATGAAAAACACAACAAGGACCAGAGGAGGATATTACACACACCAGTCGCTCAGGTTGTTATCGTCACATTACCGATTGTAAGATAGACTAATGAACTGAGGTATGACATGGTGTGGTGTCAAAATGGCATTACCATTACTGATAAGGATAAGGGATTGAAACCATAATAAGACTTTTGATGTTTTCTAAGCAGGTGGTATAAGTACCAGAATAGAAAAAATGGTAAGCAATTCCTTAGGTTTTATCAAATCCAGTCCAGGATGTAGTGAGCCATAATGTCTTTTGTGTAACTGATAGTCCATAGAAACTATAAAACATTAAATCATTCATCATCATAAACTTCATTAAACAATAAGCTCCTGCCATTTGTGCAATCATGTGCACCGAAACCCTGCTGACCCAGTATGGTATCATTTATCCACTGTGTAAAGGAAGCCTTTTCCAGTAAAACCACCCCCAACCTGCTCTGCAGTATCACTTACATTAAAGAGCAGAGCTGACATTCATAAAGAGTTGTTTTATTGCCTAGCACTCTGTATCCTAGCAGTGCAGTGCATTATTGCTTCTAAACAGACACTATAGAGTAGATGGCTGTAGGTGGGAGTGAGGAGATGCAGCCTGCAGACTACAGTGCCCGGTGCAACAGAATGGAGTAGAAAAGCACTTGTTAGATGCAGATGGTCTTTACTGACTCATAGAGAGATCAAGGTTGACCTAAGAAAGGTGAATGTCAATTCAAAGTTCTTTGCCAAGAGAGTCCCCAGGAAACAAAATGACATGGGGTTATATGACAGACCTGAGCTGTTTTAGGTCTGTGCACTCTGAATGGTCATGTTTGCTTTAATGGTTTTTATATTTTGTGTAATGCACTGTACAGCTGCATATTATTCATACAGGTGGTGGAGACATTTAGTTTTCTGTTTAAAGGTAACTGATCCTGGTCTTCCTCCTCCATTCATCCTGGTTGCCTTAGAGAACTTAAACAGCCCACACTTTTGCCAAAATCTAAACTGTTATCACCGACTGTTTAAACAGTCTTACTCAAAACAGGACAATTAAAAGTAGGCAGCCAGAGGCTCAATTACAGGTGTGGCTTGAGAAATATGAGGCCACCTTATATTGGTTGGACTCTATGCATGCAGTCATCTGGACGCATGATTTAATCTGTCTCTATAGCTTTAATACTCCACTAGTCATTAACTTGATCTGTGAGCTGTTAGTTGTTGGCCCAGGAAGTGTTTTTTTGTTGTAAATGTCAGCCAGGTGCAGCTGGCAACAAAGCTGTTAGACAAAACAGTATAGCTGTAAAACCGAAACACTGACAGAGCTGACGGGATCCTCGGCATTGACTGATTTAGAAAGATATCATTTTTGGCATTTCTCTATTTAAATGAAGTCATGCCTATGTGTGATGCTTTGCCATGAGTTTTCTTGCAAGTTCGAATGTGCATTGTTTGTGTGAGTACTGTCTTGCTCAGTTATCCTCTTCATATTATGAGTTTTCAAGTATTAGAAGCCCCCAAAAAGGTCTTAATATCTGGTATTTCATAAGAAATGAAGCCCATCCTCTTTCCACTCCAACCAACCTCACTTGTCATTTAGATGGATTCTACAAGATGTTACAAGCTTTCCTTGGAGATTCTGCTCCACTGATGATGTGACCTATTTGCATCAAAAAGTATTTGTAAGATTAGCTGTTTGAAGATGGAGTGAACATTGCAATGCATAGGACTAGTACCACATACAGCATCTGGTGGGAGGCGCTAAGTCAGGAGACACCCCAGTGCCCATACAACACCAAAAGTCAAACAGTGATAATCTCAAAAATCCCACTGGACAAATCATACCATGATTCCCTTCATACCTGAAGTCCCTATGGGACTGTGATCACTGATAGAGCCCAGATTGGGAAACATGTGAGACCTTTCTATGGTAAAGCTTATGAAAATAAAATAAAAAAGCCAATGTAGAAGGAGGTTTGCGCGGAGATGGAGGAACCTCACTAAAGCCGAATAGACAGTTTGTGTAGGCGGCCTAGACCAAGTAGGAGTGTAAAACTGGTTTAAAGATCACCTGGGCAGAACTCTGGAAGGCAGAAACAGACCAATTAAAGCTCATTGTCCAGATGGAGTTTGATGCCAACCTGAGCCCTTGTTGACCGAGGTCCCGGTTGATTCACCGTCTTTGGGATTTCTGCTAGAAGCGTAGCTTGGAGCATATCCCCAGCTGCTACTCAAAGGCCTTTTGTGGTGTAATTTGCACTTGTCAATGGGCAGTAGCAGATCACATCATCACTTTTTTTTCACACAGGGTGACAACGGAGGTTGCTGAGCACTTTTGTAGCTGCTGCGTTTTGGCCAGACAAGGTCTTGATGTACATGAAACCAAGCAACTAGTTTTGCTACAACTAACTGTCCACCGAAATACCAGGTGGAAGAGATGCAAGTAATGAATATAGCCAGATATGAAAATCTAGTAACTGAGTGTCAAAGGAATTGTTGGAAGGCCCATTGTGAGGACGCTGAAGTGAGCAGCAGAAGCTTTCCATGCAGACCAGTCTCTGCACCAGGTATTAGGACTCTTGGGGATCTGTAGGCTGAAAGGAAGAAGAGCCCTGAGGAACATTTTACTGGAAAGGCTTTGCGTTGTCTCTAATTAAAGAGGGCTGATGGTGTAACGCGCTAACTGGTCACAAGATGGGACCTGATCACCCTGGCTGGGTCGACCCAGGCTCGAGTGTGTAATCATAAGACCTGAAACATCTGATGAACCTGGGTTCTTCACTGAAGATGTAACCCCTTTGCACCACAAGGTAAATCAAAGTACTTTTCTCGAGCCTTGGCTTAGTACAGTGACATTCTGAATATATAGCTCCAAAAAGTGAAATAATGCTCTAGTCATTATGAATGGATATTGTGTGGCAAGATTTGAGACTTTTGCGAAAAACAAATACATCGTCTGTGAACACTTAACTGATACAATCCATATTGTCATTGACTTGCCAAATACATAAATTAACACCATATCTTCATTACATAAGTAAAAAACATAATCTGGTTGCAATTACTTTTCCTCCAAAACATATTGCGATTTCTAAAAGGGGTTGAGCAAGATGTCTGAACATTTCCCATTGAAGTGGATAGCATGGCATACTCATGCACAACTTTTATTTGACTTCTGCAAGTACAAATATTTTTGTTAAGTTTAAGTCATTAAAATAACAGAATATTTTGGACAGAAAGAATAACACGTTTCCACAATAACAGATAGCTGACACATGCCCTAACCCATGTGACCATAAATCTCATGTAATCTGATACATCCTTGTTATGAAAAAGGGGAAAAAGCAATGACATTTACTTTGTCTTTTTGGCAATTGAAGACAGTTTTCCAGCATTTGACTAACTAATTCTGTAACTAGAGGACAGCAGTGATAATTTTGTATTTGCTTGCCAGCAGCTGTGTCTTCAGATTCAAAATTAAATTAAGTACCTAAAATAAAATCGAAAAAACTTCCATCCAATCCTGAATCCTGCTATAACCGGTTGTAAGAAGAAACTTTCCAAGGGTATGAGCAGGTCGCAAATAACATAAAAGTTACGTAAGCTGAAGGGGAAAGGCTGTAGGCTATAGAGAAAAATAAAAGTTTCACTGTTTCTCTTCATGTCCTTTAAAGCCATCTGCACATGTGAAAAAACATTAAGTTATGTCCTCTCTGGGATCAGGCCACTTGGTGTGAACAGGAGTCTGTTTCAGCATCTGTGCCTCCTGAAACACAAACAATGCATCTAATCCCAACTGAATGTGAATCATTGTTTCCCCTAAGGGAAACAGGTGGCAGTGAGTCAGCTCTTTCCTAACCCCAACCAGCTACAGTGGGTTTTGTGTCTGTAGGTGGTAAATCAGAGAAATTTGAGCATAGTAGAACCTTTAGATGACATAAAAGCATTTGTATAAATGATCTGGCATAAAATGTTTAATTTATTTATAAACTGTCTGGTCATCTGAGATCAGACAGAGTTGAGCGAGATAATGTAATTGATAGAAATAATTGCCAAATAACACATTTGATGTAATGAGCTGGAATGATCATTGAATGATCCAATGTGTTCTAAGAATATGTGTCATTATTACTTTACTCAGTCATTATGGGGCCCAGTTCTCTAAAAGCAGCTGAAAATTGATATAAAAAGAAATATATAAAATGTTTTTCATGTTTCAGGGTTGGTGGAAAGTGTTCTATGTCTGGTATTTTTTCATGATCCTTCTTTTTTGTGCAACAACCGAGAATGAGTTGATCATGAAGTCATAGGCAGTTAGTTTTTATTAAAGTTACAGTAAATGGTCACAGAGCAATCTTTCCAATATAAAATTAAAAGTAATATGATATGATATAATATTAAAAGTCCTTAATAGTCTATTTCACTAGAGTGGAAGCTGTTAGCATTTTTGTGATCAGCAGAGGTTTCCAGTGCTGGGGGGTTGGGTGGGGGGGTGAAGGGATCAAACTGATGACTCACAACTGAGCTATTTCAAGTAATTTCCAAGAATGTGTTATTCTTGTACCAATACTGGGATGAGGTCCTTGGCTGCGCCGCACCAAAAACTGTATTTGTGATCTGTTGTTTTCGGCTGTTGCTAAGGACACTATCTCTGCTTCACAGGGACTCTGACGTCAAACAATGGCCCCATCTTCCCAAATAACCTTAGCAGAGATCTCACAGGTAGTGCCTGGATAGTTTATCCGGCACAGGTATGTATGACTAAGTGTGGGTCTGTTTTTTCACTCTGTGGCATCATCATTTCATTCACATTCTGTGACGTCTTTACTTACCCAAGCTGTGAGGGGTTCAACCAGTTCACATCTGCGTTGAAAGCAGGCTCCCAGGGATGACAGATTTGTGACATTAGGCACGTGCTGCAGATATTAAAAGCATGCATTCACTTTTTCCCTCATTAGTGCACAGCCATTGTCTGCAACGGCTGTGTTTCATAGGACCAATATTTGGAGCATATAAGGGATTTCTTTAAGGGATGCAGCGATTTCCAATCCACCAACCAACCATCAGGAAAGGGTCTGGAGCAGTTTTTTTCCATTCCTTAATGGCAAAGACTTTCCATTGCAATTCTGGGAAGTCGTGTACCTGACAGCAGTGACAGTAAAACCCCTCTGACACCAGTGACATTTTCCAGTAGTCCTGGTGTCAGCCAGCACATGTGGACAATTTATGGAGGCTAGGAACTGCATATGAGTTTCAGGGAACATGGCAGGGCATTTTTCATCATGATAGCACAATAAGTGTTAAGTATTTAAACTTGCCATGCATTGTCCACACAGTGTAAGAATGTAACAAAACCTGAAGTAAACATGAGGATCTGTCATTTTTCTAAATATAAATAAGCTCCAAATATCACCTGAAACTCTCTTGGGTAACAAATCCATATGCAGTTAACTTCAGAAACATGTAGTTATCAATTATAATAATAATAATGACAGGGATTCCTTTTTGCTTATCAATCACTCATTAATACTTTCCAGTCAGATAGAACATATACCATTCAATCATCGCATTCACCAAATCAAATGTAAGACTTTTATTGACTGTTTTCATGTCAGATATATTGCAATATAATATCATATTCATACTCACACAAGCTAACGATAATCACATAACCAGTTCCTGGACCTGGAGGTAAGATGGAAGGATTAACAAATGAATGACTATTACTTGCATCGATTAATCACTCAAAAGTGTTTTACAGTTACACATTTCAAATGCTTTAATTTCATACTAAAACTAGAAGAATGTATTAAACTCAGTTTCAGTGAATCAACTTCAACTGATACTTGAGCTGCTTTAAGTTCTTTAACATAATCTCAAATGCCAACAATTACTATAAAGATGTTCTGACCTTTTATGTGATTGCAAATGTAAAAGTCAGTATAAGAGCATGGTTCAATTTTCTTCAGACAATCAGAAGCAAAGTCTTTAAAATTGAGGCAAATAGGCCACAAAATGGAACTTTTTTAGGATTATCTAATATTCTATCTCACTTTACATCTGGCAATGAGACATTAAATTAAATTGGAAACTAGGCTCACAGAGATAGTGAATCTATGTTGAAAGAATAAGCAGATTAACCGGTCCTGTAATGAGCATGATTTAGGTTCATGTTCCTGAAAGCCTTAAGTTCCATGTTCAAGAGAATTGCAGTCACATAACAATATTTGAATGTTTTTATTTTATCAAACAGCATTGAGGTTTTGCTCACAGTAAATGTATCACTGCTCCCCAGTGATTTGTGGAAGACAGAAAAAAACTAAAGATGGTTGAGTAACAGCTACAGTATATCAAAAATAAAAACTGTTAGAGAAGAATGAAAGGACGATTTCTTTTGTGGAACAAAGGTCTCTTCTTGCCAAGACAGCTGTCTGGAGTACACACATTTCCATATATTACAAAATGTATTCCACACACACTGACATTTTAGCATCTTTGTACCTAGGTTCCTGGGTCAGCTCAGCAGAAGCACCCCATAAATATTAAATGTGTTTTCCCTCCACATGTTTAGATCACTCTGCACTGGCTGCTCAACAATAAAGTCACATGCTTGTGTTTCATAAAATGTGCCACTGTGTCATTTTTTGGCAGTGTGGAGTGAAGTTAGAAAAAAATCCGAGCTCAAATTGATCTATCCATCAGGCTGTCTGCAGAGAGCTCTGCTTGTTGTCCTGGCCGGAGTGCAGTTTGGGGGGAGGTGGAGGAGGGGTAATGAGCCTGCGTCTGGATCCCTCCTCATCTCAGGAATGCGTGCAGGTTCCTCTCCAAAAGTGCTGACGTCAGGAGTGGCCTTGGATTAAAAACAGCCAGTGTATAATAGAGATGATGAGAGGATAGGCTGTGTGTACAGCTGATCTGCTTAAAGGCTCAGCTCAGGTATGTCCACTGCACCAAAGTCATTTTCATGGTTTGAGAACAACCTTTAACTTTTAATCGACTCCTTGTGTAATCTTTTCGTCTCTGAGGCTTTATATGATAACTTATTTGTAGGTCTGAACAATGGCTTTGAACTTCAATGTGTTTTATAGCTTTAGATCAGCATTAGCAACGTGGGAGCAGACACAGTCAACTCTGATAATTGTATTATATTGTATATTGAGTTAAGAAAATCGCTAAGACCTTTTTTTTGTATTGTTTGGGATTAGTGAATCAGTCATGTCCATTGCATTTCAGCATTTAATTGCCTTCTTCCCTTAATACCACAGAAACAACCTGGATTCAGATACCAGTTTTTTATTTAGAACAATTTATCATTATGATCAAATTCAACCATGGACTGATCTTATTAATGTGTGTGTTCATCCAAAGCCTCATATAATCATATATCTATAATTTATACAATAATGGGAACCAGTGGCTTGAGTGGCATCAATAGAGAGACAATAAATGATATTGAGACAGGAACACATTGTTGGTTTCACACTTTTCATGTGATTTTTAAATAAAACTTTGACCTCGTCTTTACATTTGATTGCTAACTGGGCCTCATCTTATACAAAGTGACAGCTCAGGGTATTTCTCAATGAAAACTTGATTTATTGCATAGTTGATCAGTGTCCTCAACAGAAACAAAGCATTTTAACAGTTTTAGGAATAACATTGCAGCCTATATTTGTGGCCGTTATCAAAATGACTGGCTAGTTTATTGCCATGGTAACACTTCAATGTCCTGGAATATGTCAATCAAATATGGTAGGATATAAGAAGAAAATTAAAAAGTAGGAAATGCACAAAAAAGGATAAATGAATCGTGAGTGTGTCTTTGTCATTCCTCTGACTAAGCACTCAAACTCTGATGTGACATGTAGGCCTGCTGGTTGGCCCTCTCTCCATCTCACAATGCAGTACAATTCAAAAGTGTGGGCCTTACCATACCAACAACTGCGGTAGTTGACCAGGGAAGAGTCACTGAACACAAACAGTCTCTAACTGAAAAATATAGCCTTCTGCCTTTGCTGTGCAGCTTGATCATAGTCATCATAGATCGTATTCCATGACTCGGGCCAAACTTAGTCTAAGACAGTTGAGTCTACAGTGGAGAAAGAGCATGGTAGGCATTGTAATTTTGAAATGCTACTGTTGCTGAGTAAGACAATTATCGAAAATATCTGCTGGTAGATTCCTTGAATGCTTTCAAGAAGTGCTCTGCAAGACCATTCTTGGCTTGGTGTCATGGGGCTCATGTTTCAGTCCATTCACTTTGAGAAATGCTTAAAATTCATCTGGTGTGAAAACTTTTCTTGACAGATGTTGATGGAACCTTTGTTTAAACTCTTCCAAGTACGGTCATTTCCATCGCTTGGGAGAGCCCTTGAGAGTAGCTTTCTTCAAATGACGTTTTCTGCCTCCTGGGATTCCGGAAAGGTGTCCAGAGACACTGGTGTGGCTTTATAATTCCTGAAGTGTGTGAGACATGCCCTGCAGCTCATACACACTACAAATACGAATAGTTGTGGGCAAACCAGAAGTCTAGCAGCTGCAATGGAAGGGATAAGGTGCCAATGCAGAGTATTTGCTCTGAATGGTGGAGCCCTGAGAAATCAAAGCACTCCTCTCTTGAAAAGCAGAAGGTACAACGTTACTCAGGTGCACTGTGTCATCATGATCTTTCATTAGAATATCATCCAGGAAGCAGTCCAAGGTGATAAGTCCTTGAAAGACTTGGTCAATGTCTAGCTGACAATTGTAGGGCACCGTTCATGTTCTATTGTGCAGGATGTGAGTGTTTAAGCTCTTCGAACCAGCACCAGAGGTGTCAGATCAATTTTGTCAGATATACTTCATTTACTATAAGCACTATTGTTAATTGTTAAACTTGCCACAGGGAGCTTTATTGAGAGAGTAAAACTCACGAAAACACTACATCCCTGAAAAACACTACAATCGACGTAGTTTGGGATGACTACCTCCAATCTGACACCTACTTATTGCTGGTATTTCGTTAAATATTCTGATGTGTGTGTGTGTCTGCGTCCTGTGTAGACACACACATTGCCTGTGGTTTTATCAGACCTGCTGCTTTGTTTCTTTACAATGTGGAGTATTTATCATATTTCTGAAAATACCTTAATAATTCATATCGCCAGTGTGAATCAGGAACTTTCAGTACAGGTATGTGTGGCAAAGTCTGACACAGCTGGAGGTGCTCCCGTCTCCACCTCCACGGCCACAGTATGTCTCCCCTCTCCACTCCTATTTTGGACCGGGGTGGACAAGGGGGAAGAGGCTAAGCTGCAGTCATAATATAATATAATTTAAATCAATACATATTAATAAAGGACCAAATAACTGTTTTATGTGTTACAATGTGTAATGTGAAAGGCATCGTTTCTCATGTACCATGAGTTCACCACAGCTCAAGGGATCATTTTTGATTTCAATGCAACTTCACCTCACAGCAAGAATGGTAAATGGTCTGTATTTGAGCTTTTCTAGTCTTGATGACCACTCAAAGTGCTTTACAGTACAGTGTATTGCCATTCACCCATTCACAAAATGCATCTTTGGGCAGCACTTTTTCTACGAGGGGAAATTCAGGGTTTCTTGGGATGAACCGCCAACCTCCTGTTTAGAGAATGACCGCTCTAACCCCTCAGCTTCAGACGCTAAGGAGTAGAATGAGTTGAGTGAGGGTTTGAATTGTGTTTCTTTTGCAGGTAGTCTATTCTCCCAAGTGCAAATTAGGGTAAGGTTAATTAGAGATTCTAAATTGTATATAATATACTGGCTCTGCGATACACTGGTGACCAGTCCAGTGTGTAGTGAGTCCCAATGTTAGCTGGGATTAGCTCCAGCTCTCCCCTTGACCCTGAAAGTATAAGCAGTATAGATAATTGATGGATGATTCAGTATCATCATCATCCTCATTTCTATCTGAAGCAGGCAGCTGCAGAGAAATAGATGATTACGTTCCTCTGCCCTACTGCTATTTAAAGGGAAACACCTTGATGATGTGCATAGTGCAGCATTCCGAGATGACGCAAACCCCAAAGATAGCTGAAAGGAGAGAGGGATTATTTGAATAATGTTCATCCGAAGGCCAAAAACACAACTCCTACTGAATTCTATCATTACTCATGATGTAAATATGCAACAGTTTTCCAACATCCCACCATATTGACTTAAAAGGTGATTAGTTCAGTGTTGGGTTTGCAGATTGTCTCCACTGCCCCCATGTGGCAAAACATAATTGTTCTTGCAGGTTTGAGGAGTAATTATAATTTAACAAAATCCATCTATTTTGAATCTATAAGTCTCAAAGCTTTTATTTGATATGTAAAAAAATTTGAGAAAAAAAAACAAAAAACTTTTGATACACCACCTCTGTCTGATCAACATGCTGGAAAGCTTGCATCAAATGGTGCAACTGGAATAAAGTGGCTTTTTTAAATGATCACATTTTCACATTATTAAGTCTGGTTATATTAATACTAGAGTTCAGCATTAGTAACATTTCAATCGATGCAGCACAAACACATACACACACACACACACACACACACACACACACACACCATGATGACATAATGCATTCACTAGCCTGCTACCCTTAAGTTAACCTAGTTGTTACCTGAGTCTCAGAAAGCAGTGTTTGTGGACCTTAGTTTTGTCCCCCGATTTGACTTAAGTCAGGTCCCCACTGGGATATATGATCAAAATAACACACACACACACACACACACACCGCTTTGTGTGTTAAGTAAACAGCTTTACGTACACACTGTGCCCTGGCCACAGAAGCACCTGCTGAGCACCACTTGCAGGTCCACACAGGTGAGTAAACCAAACACATATACTGTATCTGAGTGAAGACAGGGAACATAAAGGAATGATTTAAGCAAACTTTGGGTTCTGTTTCTTTTTAAACCTTCGTGTCAGCTCACGCAGAGAGAAAGGCAGAGTGACAGGCCCACCTTTCTGTGCTTTTGCACGACAAATTAATTGAAGTTGTCAGCCCCTGCTTCTGTCAGCCAAAAAACGTTATGAAATACACCCCTGGTGGGCCTTTATGTTTTCATTCATGAGGTTGGTTTGGAAAGCAAACATCCAAGCCCCTGCACAAGAGGATAGAATACGGAGAGGGTTAATGATGCCTGCTACAGTGAAAAGAGAAATGCTTAGTGTACTGAGACTGAATCAACATTTGAACTTCTTCAATCAAGGGAGTAGACAGCCAATGCCTGCCCCCACTGTGCAGACTCCTTACCTTACATAAGACAGGGCCTGAAGACACATCTGGAAATCAGCACCAGGCCTCCGAGCGCCCATGGCAAAAGGTTCCTCAAATGGACCACACGTTGTACATCAGTTTGGTTTGGACTTGCTCTGTTTTAATCTTCCAGGCCTCACATCATGTGCCATTGGTTTCCACATTTTATTTTTCTCCTGGCCAGCTGTTCTGCATAGAATCAAATGAGCAAATCCTCATCTACAGACGCGACATCGCCGACGACAGACTATCAATTTTAATATTGCCTCAGGTGCTATGGCACTCTCATACATTCTATATATTACACATACGGACCTAAGCACAATAAGTTCAAATGGTTCAACAATGTCTGTAGTTATAAACAGAAAGACATTGATTTTAACTTTTGCTGATCATCACCTTTAAAGTTCCTAAGACGAATATATGCCCTGATGACCACTTAAAGCACAAAGTAGTTTCAGGTTTCAAGTTTGATCTGTCATATGCCAGTTAACACAGGGTCAACAGTACAGGTGTTGGACAGGAAGAAACCGGTCAGCTGAGCAGTGCAATAGTTAAATTAAAACAAATAAATAATAAGTGCAGCGTTGCCATTCAACCATTGACACACACACATATTCACACACTGCATCTATACAGGGCATTTGCGGTTCAGTATCTTGGGACAGGGCACTTTGGCATGTAAAATGGGGCAGACTGGGAATGAACCATTGACCATCTGGTTAGTGGACAACCCACTCTACCCTTGGAGCCACAGCCATCCATTGCTCTGTAACCAGCAGATACAGACATTCATACATACATACATAACTGTTTGGCGCTGGGAGGGGAGAATTCTTTGGGTTTATCAAACACTGCTGCACTCGTTATCAAGTTTGACTGAGACAACACAAGAGTTGCAGAACATGAAACCAAATCATGAGCTGAAAGTATTAACCTGAGGGGAACTGCAGACTTCAGAGCTACTTTTCACAACTAATGACACCGTTCATATACTGCACAGAGCCAGAATGTGTAGAATTTGAAAACATCTGACTTTGATGCCCCCCAGTGGTATTATTAAAATAGATCCTGTGGCAGAGAGCAACACACACACTGAACCAACGTTCACTGGGACCTTGTGATCAACTCACTGAGACTTCTTCAGTGGCACTTCGATTCTTTTCCACTTAGTGGAAACAAGACCTGGTTAACCGGGTTGGCTTTAATGTCAGGCTCTACTAAAACACTGGACAGTGGGTGGCCTGACGGATTGATGCACCCGCTATTCATGCTACTGTGTGACCTCATTGCACTATGTGTGTGTGTGTGTGTGTGTGTGTGTGTGTGTGTGTGTGTGTGTGTGTGTGTGTGTGTGTGTGTGTGTGTGTGTGTGTGTGTGTGTGTGTGTGTGTGTGTGTGTGTGTGTGTGTGTGTGTGTGTGTTAGTGTTCCTGTAAAGAGTGACCCGACAGAGTGAGGACATTTTTGGAAAGTGAGGGCATTTTGACCGGTCCTCACTTTTAATGGGCTTTAAGAGGATTAAGACCTGGTTTTTAATATGAGGGTAAGAACCATGTTTAGGTTATAAAAGTAGTTTGGATGGTTAAGGTAAGGGTAAGGGGCTAGGGAATGTATCATGTGAATGAGGGTCCTCACTAAGATAGAGGTACAAACTTATGTGTGTGTGTGTGGCCCAGGTATTTCTCCAGATATTGTTGTCACACTATGGGGACTTGTCTTCCTCAAGGGAACAACAAGCAACTCCCCGTAATGTAAATGATTAAATTATAAGGTGAAGACTTGCTTAAAGGTTAGAGTTAGGTTAAGGTTAGGTTTGGGCAAGTAGTACGGTTCAATTAAGTCTCCAGTAAATCCATGTAAGTCAATATAATGTCCTCTGAAGTCATGGGGACGTGTGTGTGTGTGTGTGTGTGTGTGTGTGTGTGTGTGTGTGTGTGTGTGTGTGTGTGTGTGTGTGTGTGTGTGTGTGTGTGTGTGTGTGTGTGTGTGTGTGTGTGTGTGTGTGTGTCAAAACTTCAAAGTTTAATTCCATTCAAGGAGAGCAAAGCTGTGAAAACTGCTTTGCCACAGTGAAAAGTGAAAAGGCAATATTTGTAGTGTGTGAGTGTCCTGCTTACTGCGCTTTCTGCTTCTCTATGTCTACACCCAACACAATACACAAAACCTCTCGCTCTTACATATTCCTACAGGTCTTACATTAATTCTGCTTACGTCGCTCTGATGGACCTGCAGCATCTGCTGATGTCTAGCCGCACCACATGCCGACCTGTGGGCCCGACAGCACGTTGGCCTGTCTGTGAACTGAGGGCACCTTCTGTCTGTGAGCTGGACCTGGCTGGTACTGTATAGTAGGAGCCAAACAAGACGAGTCACGGGGTGAATATAAACATTTCTGCTTTTAATCCCCTAATTAGGATAAACTGTGTGTATGAGAACTGAATGATCCAGTCTGGCCACATGGAATTTCATGGGATGAATACAGTGCTGTAACATACAAGTGAGAGAGTTCACTCCAGCGAACCCAATAACACAAGAGTCCAAAGTGTGATGGGATCACACCTGCTGTGATACGTGTCAACATGTTCTGACCCACGAGCACAATATAACATAAGTACTCATTACTCACTGGGTGAACCACACCCATCTTCTGCATTCATTCTGATGTCAGGTACAAACTTCATCATGACTGCATCTCGCACGACTGGGATGCCACCATGGTGACAGACTGTGTCCGCAGACAGGCAGACATAAATATAAACACCTGCCAAAGTACTGACAACCACCTCTGACACACACACACAGCTCAAACACAGGACCAGCATGTAGGAACGTCCCACAGATCAAATGGGAAAACCTTCTCAAATGATTCACCAATTTGATGTCAAGATGTTCAATGGGTCGTAGGGAGGACATGTGATGGTCGCCCAACCTCTTTGGTTATGTAGTCATGTCTGTTCTGTTCACGAGAGGCTTTGGATCATCAAACTTGATCCTCGTCAAACTTGAGCTGCTCTCAGACATGCACTGAACTCCACAGACAGACAGGTTTTTCCTACCCGTCTCCTAGTAAAAGCTCTGGAGAATGTCTGAATGAGAACACAGCAGGAGGATTCACCGAAAGCAAGTGGCTGCATTGGTGACTTTTCTAACATGCAAAACTGAAATAACCCCCCCCCCAAAAGATTACAAATATCCGAGGATGAAAAATCTGAACCATGCAAGTCTGATGCAGATGAAGATGTGAATTTGTAAAGACAGCAAGATTTGGGAGCTTCTGATGATGCGGGACGCAGTAAACAAACACTTCTGATCTCTGAGGTGGAGGTAATACTTTATGTCCATCCTTTGCCTGCTGCCCCTCTCCTCACCTGAATGCTACGGAGATATCTGTCTTGTTGTGAATGCATCTGAGCGGAGACCCTCCTGTTATGTTGTTCATGTGTGAAAAGGGAAAATCTGAGAATGTCTGAAAATGGCTTTGCATGCAGGAAATTACACTTGTAAGTCCTTCACTAACTCTGGTGCTACTGTGTTGTTTTAACTGCTTGTATTCCTTTTTATCTTACTTTACCTTTATTTTATGTAGTTTCTTAAATGGGACAGCTTTTGACTTTGACTGCTGCCTATCATAGTAGGTGTTTAGTTTAAAAAGGCATAGAGGTAAAGACGTCTGATCTACTGAAGGGGCCACATGGCTTTCAACTGCCATAAAAGCCAGTAGCCAGTAGCCAATCAGATTTACCTTTAGCCTCAGTGAACCCTCAGGTAACGTTATTTCAATTAAAAGGCTGAAACACTGAAACACCATGGTACAGCTAAAAATGATTATTTCTATTATAACAACCAGTCTGACAGAGCTTAAATGTGATAGCTACACAACTGTTCACAGTCTTTCTCCCCTTCTCCTCCACTCTCTTCTCTCCCCTCTTTTCCACCCAACTCTCCTCTCTTCCTCATTTTTCTCAGATGGCCGCCCACGCTGAGTCTGGTTCTAGAGGTTTCTTCCAGTTAGTGAGGGAGTTTTTTCTCTCCACAGTCGCCACAGTGCTGCTCAATGTGGGAACTGTTGGGGTTTCTCTATACATTTTCAGGTCTTGACCTCAATATGTTATGATTGGCCATTAAGACTGAACTGAGCTGAATACCTTTTACTTTCATACATACATTCTTTGCCATGGATTTTGTGAGGCACTTTGTAACCTTCTTTTAATAGGTGCTATGCAAAAGTTATTAATATTATTATGTGTTTCTGTCAAAACAGCAGGTTCTAGGGCACAAACTCAAATGCCCTTCCCAATCCAGAATTCATCCCCAGTTTCTATCTGTACTCGACATGTTTTCTTGACATTGAAAACAATGAATACAATTAACGACAGGCCTGCGGCAACTCCCTCCCTCACAACATTGGCATTGTGGGCAAAGTTTCCACGCCTTCAAAGACGGTTCAAATTGTTGCGTCTGTTTTTTGAATTCTTTTGATATTGAAATGTTACGGCTGCCTCTTCTATGTTATCATGCACATCCTCCAATTTTTTTATGTGGGCTTGAGGCAAAAGAGACAAAAGTTGCTTTTCTTATACTCCACGAATCACAGGGAGACAATACTTTTTGATTGACCCTTAAACCTTTTTGCTATGAGGGTATGAGTTGCTCTTTACTGGTCTGGAGGATGAGATCTTTCATTTTGCTGGTAATAAAAGGAGAAGTCACAGAGAGGGCCGAAATACTTTTGTCTTAATTATTAGATACATCAAGGGATGTTTCCATATATGTTGTGGCCTTGTGGTCAAAAAACTTATTGCAAGGCCATCCTTATTGTGTAATGCACACACAAAAAACTAAAACTATTTATGAGTATATTTTTGAAGAGCATCATGTAAATGAATGGCTTGACGATGGATTAATCACTGATATTATCCACAATTTACTTCCACTGCTGACAAAGACATAACACGTAATTCTTTAAATGCAATGACCCATGCAGTGGTTCTTGTGTTTTTGCTGCTGGCTCTCCTTCTTCAGATGGATCCCTGGTCACTGGTGATTCATGAGTGATGAGGCATCTGATATGATGATTGACTAAAAGTTCAAACCAAGTATATGTACAATATTCAAATCTATTTGGCATTTACATAGTCAATAAACTGCATCCCTACTACTGTATTGCTATGATGACACATTATGTAGACAGAGCATGCCACTGATGATGGACTATTACAGAACCTTCCCTTTCTCCTGTGCCCCTGAAGCTGTAAACACTGAATGTCCTCAGTGAAAGAATGCATCTTAAAGCCATTGTCCAATGGGGATTGTTACAGCTGAGGAAAACGGAAAACATCCATCTCTAAAGCTGAGAAAGCGATTAAAGGAAACATGATATCTGGCTCCAGCACAAGAACAAAACTTACAGTCACAGTAGACCAGAGGTCATCTGGAATAAAAAAAATAGACTACTCATCTTTGCCATACTCATCCGCTAAAAGCTGGTAATAGAACAAATATCCGAAATTTCAGTGAAAATGCATTTTCCTGTGTGCAGAGTAGTTTTTCTAAAGAAGCTAAGTAACTTGTAGCAAGTGTGCAGCAACCCTGAAATTAAACCGTAAGAAAATGTTTTAAAAGTCCCAAGCAAAGAAATCTATTAAAACTTGGAATATTAACATAAACTTTACACAACAATATCTATATGTTACCAGTTGAGACTTTCAAATTCACATTATTTTAAGTACAGCAGAAAACAATTATTTATTGTCACATGCTTAAATCAAAAAGTTGAGAGAAGAATAGATCTTATATACAGTACATGCTTTTGAGAGTGGGAGAAACCAGAGCACCTGAAGAAACAACAACAGGAAGAACACGTCAGGTCCACAGACCGGACCAGTCTCAGCCTGGAATCAAATTTTCCTGCTGTGGGGCAACACTGGGAGATGATGGGCCACTGTGCTCCCCATGTATGTTTACAAGTGCAATTTTGGTTATGTATTCACCCCGGTCCATTTATTTGTCAGCAAGATTACAAAAAAAGAACAAAACTGATTTCAACTAGATTTAATGGAAGGCTGTGGAATGAGTCAGGGGAGGAACCCATTAAATTGTTGGTTCCCATCCAGGCTGATTGCATTTAAGGGAACTTTTAGGGATTAATGGCGATTGTAGTTGTGCAAATGACTGTACTATGCAATAGTAGGTACAATAAAATATAACTTTAACTATATAAACTCTAATGCGGATAAATCATATTTTCATCATCATTGCAACATGAACATGTGCATTAAACACATCTTAAAAGAATTTCTAAAACACCTGTGAAAAAATATTTAATTCACGCCATGCAATGGATTCTCACAGACCATTATAAACTTTGGTTCAGTTCATGTGCCTAACGAACTTGGAAATAAACTATACTGATGGCCTATCCTCTCTGACACAAACATACACAACCAACAACACAGAGTTAACGGTGACACTGTATTTACTGTATGTCCGACATCCATTCACAATTCCAGATTCAGTAAGTTCCCTCATTGTTTAATGTTGGCTCTATAGATTTGAGCAAAGAGACACAATGCATATGTTTAGCAAATAGTTCTTATCAGTTTTCATATTGCAGGGACTGAGACTGACGGACTTGAACATACAACATATAGGACACTTTATGTAATCATTTATACAAAAAGTGGGTTTGTGACTTTTACTCCTCTGTAAAGAATCAAGTGACCAGTGACAGGACAGTGGCACTTCGGGAGCCAAACTAATTTGACCTGGGGTCGCCCATGGTGCTTACCACACAGCATTGCGAAGCAGTTATGAGCTGCTTTTTATTGGCAGGAAGGATAACAAGCATTTACCAAACAAAGTGTTGTCCTTCATGCCTTGTTGATACAGTATACGTCCAGGTGGATACTTAAGATGGGAATGGGCTCAATATTTCCCATTGAGGCCAGTTGGAGGAAAACACCTCCTACAACGGCAGCTGTGATAAACCTGTGGTGATTAGAATTCAAGGGTAAAGACTCTGGGTTCTATCGACACTATCAACCGAGCAACTGCATTCAGGACATGTCCAAATCCACTTTGGCCAGTTCAACAGCAGAAAGAGAGATTTCTGCGTCGGGCATATGGCTCAAAGCTTTGCCTCTTGATATATCATAGGTATGTTTTGAGTGTAAAGCCATTTCCAATTCTCTTTAAAAGCCAGGTGTGCTTGCAACTTTGTTTATTGCTATTGTAATGTGGATTTCCTCCGGTGGTGGGAGAGAACACTTCTCCGCACAAGAAATGGTTTCCCTTCAGACCACCTGTGAGTGTAAAAAGCAGAGTGTGTGTGCATATTACTATCTCAAATATGTGCCCATAAAGTAATAATGCTAACTGCCCAACTGACTTCAGACCAGGTTGTTGGTATCGATCTTTCTGGTGCCTCATGGCAATGAGCCAACCATGCACTGGACCACAATTCATTTTAAGACCATCATGTGGATGCAAATGTAGTTCCTATCTAAAAAGTGTGGATGCTGGAGGGGAAAGAACAAATATTTGCGCTGTGAAAAAGGGCCCAAAGAGTTGCTTGGCAAACACAGGTCTGGTTAACTTTTCCACCTCCAGTAAATTTAGCGGAGCACACAGCCACTTCCGGTAGCTAATGGAGACTGGGCTCAAGCAACGTCTGAGAAATCCCTAATGGAGGGTCGTAACTGTGGAGCAGCTCGATCCCCTTTGACTGATGCAAAGCTGGAGTCATATTAGGTTGAACGGCATTCAGTTCCATATTGTCTATGTTGTGGTCCAGACACATGAAATCTTTGTGCAATGTTATTTCCACCCATTTTTCTCTTTACTGTTGCACCTGCACTTGGAGCACAGAAGCTTTTACCTCACTGGACATCTGTTCACTGCCTCAGGTGGCTGACTTGCTGG
Organism: Limanda limanda; assembly: GCF_963576545.1. Classification (NCBI taxonomy): domain Eukaryota; kingdom Metazoa; phylum Chordata; class Actinopteri; order Pleuronectiformes; family Pleuronectidae; genus Limanda; species Limanda limanda. The sequence continues at coordinate 8,570,218 of NC_083641.1, forward strand.
TGATTGCTTCAATTCCTTTTCCATGGAGAGTTTATATTGCTCCGCCTGCACATTTTGTCCACATGAAGACTTCCATGAAGGAAATAAAGTAGCTCGTCATTGTGTGTACTAATCCTCCACTCTCGAATCTATGTCTTCATCCTGTAGACCCACTAAATCTAATGGTAGCCTACTGCGCAGGCTAATCAGTATCCCCAGTGTTACCCTGCAGTCTGATAAACATCTCTGCAGTTGTCTGGTTTAACTCATATTTCCATCTCTTGCTCACTCCAGCACATTTAAATCGAGAAACTGTTCATAAAGTGCTGAAGAAATGGACATCATAGGAATCCAATTATAAAGGGACATTCATGTGAGTCATCCTCCTTGTGTCAGAGTGAATATTTGTGCAGGCAGAACCTGAATAAACATTTATATTACCCCACTCAGAAAACACGTCGTCCAGACTCTCTGAAGAATTTATAGTATTTGTCCAGAGTGTGACGAAGCACTGTAATTTCCAAGAAAAGTCAGGTGGCTGCATGGGGCTGAGAGATGTACCAAAGTTTTACAAGATGGAATTTAGTTTTATGAGAATAATCCCTATATGTGCATGATACGCAAGGGAGCCCGCAGTAGAATCCTGTCCAACAAAGCTTCCTCTGCTGTCTGAGACCGAATACTCTGTCCACTGGAAAATTCCACTCAGCGCTCCAAGACCATGTCCTGAGTTAAGAAAGGTTTTATTGTTGATGGTGACAGAGAAAAAATAAGGATAAATCATATTTTTATAAGAGTTGGTAAATCCAATATGAATTATTACATTGACAAGTTTCTGATAGTTTAATAATAAAATTTAGAAAGACCTTGTCGCAGTATTTCAAAAAAATAGACAAAGAGATCAGACTCCAGGAGACAGAAGTTTGTTGTTCCCCAGCACCAACTCACTGTTATGTAACAGGTGGCAGTGGAAAAGGGAGGACACCCTTCAGAGCGTCTGAGTCTCACAAGGCAGTAAAGAATGTAAACAGTCTAGTGCTCAAATGTCATGGATTACTGAAAGTGGTGTGGATAGTTTTGCATGCAAAAAGTCTTATGAATCAAAACAATGCTGAGGCTCTGATTGAAGTAGCTCAGATGAGCTTTCTTTCCACAAGGATACAGAGCAACAAGCCATTGGTGAAAACTAACCAGCTTTTTCTCAAGGGAGAAAAAAAGAATCAGCCATAAAAACCCAGATTTGGTGCCTTTGGTATATTATAATGCCATCATTCCTTCATATACACTGTTGTTAGTTAGTGCATATTTTAATTAGTTTTGTACACTATGTAGTGAAATATATAAAAGGAAAATTAGTATTTGGAAATTTAGGAATAAACATTCACTTTGTTTCAAGCAAAGAAGGAGAACATTATTCAGTGACAACATATACCATAAATGTATTGTTTATTTTATATATATATATATGTCTGTGTGTATCTGTTGTGCAGCATTTATTGGTAATGTACAAATATTTGATGATATCAGTATCTCCAACAAATCAAATAAGCATATTTACCAATATGTTAAACCCAATTTCTTGGTATGCTTTATATTGGCTACTGGTGGGTTTCGTTTAATCTATAACAGTGAATGTTTGATGCATCAATTGTATGAAGCTGAAATACAAAATATCTGCAGAGTACATAATTACCAAAGCTGTCAAGCAATTGGGGTAAAGTTCATTATTTCCCTCCAACATGAAATCAACGCATCAACATTGTTGTTAGAACACATGATGTACTCTAGGTACATGTGTACACGTGTTTATTTAATAATGGTGCTGATTTGTTGTCTTGAATCCTCTTAAATCATTGTGTGGACCATAGACAGTGCCTTTTATTGTTATTAGTTGTGAAGTTAGCATGAACCTTATAATTATGACAATAATGTTGGTAGAAGCAGCAGAAGTCGTAGTGATATAATAGTAGTGGTATAGCAGTAGCATCAGGAATAGTAGTGGAATATAGGTAGGAGCAGGAGTAGTAGTAGCATATTAGTAGTAGTAGCAGGACTAATAGTATAGTAGTAGTAGTAGTGGTAGTAGTAGTAGTAGCAGTAGTAGTACTAGTAGTAGTAGTAGTAGTAGTAGTAGTAGTAGTAGTAGTAGTAGTAGTAGTAGTAGTAGTAGTAGTAGTAGTAGTAGTAGCAGTATAGCAATAGCAGCCGCAGTGGTAGTGGTGAAGAGGTAGGTAGTAGTAGCTGTAGTAGTGGTATAGTAGTAGCTGTAGTAGTGGTATAGTAGTAGTAGTAGTAGTAGCTGTAGTAGTGGTATAGTAGTAGCTGTAGTAATGGTATAGTAGTAGTAGTAGCTGTAGTAGTGGTATAGTAGTAGTAGTAGTAGCTGTAGTAGTGGTATAGTAGGAGTAGCAGCAGCAATATTAAAGCATTTGTATGAGTGACTGTTTGATATACAGTTTCAATAAAAAGCTGAGGCTGATAAATCATCCTGACCTGAGCACAGTGTGTTCTTGTAGCGGAGATGTGTGATCAGACCAACCCAGTGATAAATCATGACTCAGCAGCAGAGCATGATAAGTAAAAGCTGTTTGAACAAGCCCGCATGACAGAGTGATGAGAGACAATGTATTTGTGCTCACCGTATGATGTAATGTGTGTGTTCACTGTATATGTCTGTGTATGGATACATTTCTTTCTTCTCCACGTACAATAGCTGTTGTTTGTTTTATCTCTCTGAACTGTGCTCACACTTGTGACATGTCAACTTGTTTTCAGCCCCTCTCTTCATCCGTGCCGTGTCAGTGTCCTGCCTCATTTGGCCTGTCTCTTACTGCCCTCAAGTGGATACAAAGCAAAGTCATTCAGCTGTCATGACTAATGCTTTCCACTGGAGGTCAGCTTACATTTGTTCCTGGACCCTCAAGTTGTTATTTTTTCTTCTTCTTTTTGTTGTTTGTTTGTTTCTTTATTTTCAATGCCTATTAATTGATTTTCAGTGTGGAATAATACAGAGAAACCCATTGCACAAGTCACATTTATGTGTTAAACCATGCGCCACACTGACAAAAAATAAATACACAACTGAAAACTACACATTCACAAACTGAACCCCAAATTAACTTTTAATGTGAGTGTCGGATAACTCTTCTCAGTTATTTAGTGTCCGCTGTCTTTATATTTTTCAGTATTTTTTGTCATTGAACGACAAGAAAAGTTCCTTAAATGTCAAATTGAAATCAATGTACCCCCTTTGAATAATTGCACCAAAATCCGTATTGGTGCATCAAACTGGTTTAGAAGTCATATATGACAATTTTACAATGGCACTAAATTAGGTTTACGTATTTATAGAAATGAAATTACTACCTGCACGACGGAGGTTTTCTTTCGTGTTTGTTTGATAGTTAGCAGGATAATGCCAAAACTACAGAATGGATTACAACAAAACTTTGTGGAAGGATGTGGTTTGGATCAAAGAAGAACCCGAAAAATCTTTGTGCAGATCAGGATCAGTGGGTGGAGCGAGTATTTCCCCCCCCCCCCCCCCCCCCCCCCCCACTTAATACGGCAATTTTTAGTTTGTTAATTTTTCAGATAATAATTCATGGATCTTGATAGAAGTATGGGCTTCCCTTGGGCCCTTTTTGAACGTACGGTCCATTTGCAACCGAATGTTGGTGACGTGCACATATGATAGCATTATAGCACAGGCACAGACTTAAACTGCCTGAACTGTATTTAAATCATCCAAAGTGTTAGTGATGCCGAGTTCTGTTAGAGACAATGAATGGATGAACACAGCAGTCAGATCGAGGCCGTGCAGCTGCACTGGGAATATTCATCTGCTGATGCGATTGCTTTCTTTACTGTCAATTTCAAATATGTGATACAATTCAAGACTCCACTGCTTTGGTTCAAAGCACAAAATGTTATGTTCTGCCGCCAGGGGTCTCTCTCGAAACGTTTGGCTGAGTGTGAAGTAGCGTGGAGCTGTGGGAGTTGTAGTCTTCACCGTTCCTGTGGTCGCTGCAGTCAGCTTCTCCTGGTTAGTATTTCTGGAGTGTTTATCATTCTTTTTTACTTGAAGCCGGATTCACCGAACAGTTTTCCTCCTCTCCACCAGAAACGGGCCCTAAGAAAAAAATAAAATAAAATACAGAATAGAGCAGTTTCAGCTTAGAAGCGGTTTGGAGAAAACGAGACGTCTCACCACCTGCGAGACAAATGCTGTGACCAAATGAAACAGACGTTACTTTTAGGAAACACTCTTCTGTATCACAGATTTACCGTTTAATATATTTTAACATGGTAATGTGTCACTTCATAAGCTTGTCTACTGCATTGATCTAAATGGCGATGAAGGATTCAAATTGTCCAGATTCAGCCTTGTGGGTTGGATCAATAAAATATATTGTTTATATATTTTATTTCATAAAGTAAACCATGGTTGGCTAGTGGCTGTTTCAATCAGTGTTTTTAATTCTGTGGCCATAACAGCTATAGATCTGGACAATATGGCCAAAACTGTCAAATTAATTATTACTATTATTATAATTATCACGTCAATGTTCACAATATAATTTTTAAAAGACTGATTTTTTATCCTGAGTGGAGGTTGTGGTATTAAACTCTTCATTGGCAGAGAATGACAAACACGTTATTTTACAGTAGATCAATTATGTGTTTATACTTTCTCCCCACATGAGCAATATATTGAAATATAGTGTTTTTTTTTATTTTATTTTGATGAAAATTATCTTGCAATTATGATGAATATTGCCCAGCCCCTATTAAAGCCCTCATCATATTTTTTTCACAGGCTGCCTATAGTGCAGTCAGATGTTCTGTCTGTCGTTTCACCAGATTAAACAGCAAGCAGAGATTTTGAAGCTTATTTACATGATCGTATGGGAAAGCTTTCATGGTGGGATAATATATTCACCAGACATAGGGCGGAGTTTGAAACTACACACACAAGAGCCCGTCTAGAGGGTCAAATTGTTCAGCCTCAACATGTCACTGTCAGAATAACACGCCATGCTGCACAGTTGGATCTTTTCCTTCCTCTTCTGTCCTGTCCGTTGCTCAGGGGAGGGTTGCATCCCTCTTATCTCAAAGTCATTAACTGATTAAAACAAACTCCACACTGTTGTCTGCACACATGACGTTATTCCATTACAAAAGTGCCGGGAGCCACAATGATGCTATCGACACGGAAGTCAGCTCTCGTTATTCACTGGAAACCACACTTTGATCTGGGAACACTGTGGTGGATGAAAAGTATTTATTGAGACTTTTCTTGTGGAAATCCCCTTCACTTTCCAAAATGAATCAAACTTGATGAATGTAATGCTGCAAATAAACATAAATCTGTCTTTTCTCCTCTTGCAGAACATTTTAAACTTTTTGATGACTCAGGGTGATTAACTCATTCTGCGTCCAATTGTAAAGCTTTCTGGGGCTTCCTCCTTGTGACCATGTTGAATTGGTAGTTTAATTCAATTGGCTACTGTAAATACCAAACAATATCTGCAGCAATTCCCTCCAGCTTACTGTTTATTTTTTAAATTTGTATTTGGATAATAACATAAGGTGTAACCTATACACTACCATGAATATTATCATACTGTCCACATTATTTTACTACATTTTTGTGTATTTCTTCCAACACACTCGAGCTGCATTGTGGGATAATGCAGACTGCAGTTGTCAATATTGCAGTAATACTTTAGCTATGGTGACTTGTATGGCCTTATAAAGGTCCAAGGCCAGATAATAATCTGTCCAGCGTCTTCTGGGTCTTTATGACATGCAGGTGCAAGCTTTCCATCATAATGGTAGAGGGGTTTGTGTGCCTCTGTGTTCCTGGAAGCTGAGTTGTTGGGAACATTAGCCCCAGGAAAAGTTGTTCCAGGGAAGAGGCCCGACTAAGAGCGACTCATAGCCTTTGGAACTATGGCCCCTCGCCACAGCACTGTCCTGGAGCCGAACCTGGGAGGGGAGCTAACTGGTGTGTGTCTAGTGACCGAGCCTTAGTCTATATTTCCCGGGAGGAACATACAGGTTGGAATGCAATGTAAGCTGACAGGCGGGATCAGGGGCATGGGCGTGCTGCAATCCCTGGCATCAAAGACTATCTCTATATGAGAAAGAATAGACAGAAAGCTCATGGACCCGCTGTGCCATGTAGAGTCCTAGAGAGATGCTGCTTGAACAGTGATTCAGAACCCAAGTCTTGCTTAAATGTTGGGGGAGCAGCTGCCACCTGCAAAACTGTACTGCAGTAAAACACTGGACTGTACTCTCTATACAACCTGTGCGGGAAGAGAAAATAAAACAAACATTGCACAACAATAAACTGGTTGGATTTAAGTTGCATTAACAAATATGAATCATTAACCTTTGAAAATGCAGACACAAAATTATGGTTTTTGGTTAAATATGAAATGATTTTCCCTCCCAGTGCTTTTTAATGTATTAGACTGTAGACTACAGAGAAGGTGCAGCGAGTACAGAGCAGCACAGTCTACTTAATGTTCCTGCGTACTGCTGCACCCTCATCTCATAACACTGTCACACAGGGAGCTGAATGTACTCAACATTTAGTCATGTGGACAATCCTCAATCCAGTGTGTGTGCTGCCATGCTGTCAGCTCCTGAGCTAGGTGGAGCTGTTGTGCACTTGTAGTCTGTGGCTGCTGTCGGTCACTATTTATCTCAACAGTCATTGGTGTCAGTTTACCAGTGGCAGCATTTCTGTACCGATAAATTACGTGGGCACCGCTTAATGATTGGTTCCAAGCTTAGCACAATTCTGTCTGGTTGGGTATTGAGTCCTTTCTCTCGAAATATCCACTACGGGACTTGTGATTTTTTTATGAAGTTAAAACAATAAAAGCAAATTGTGATAACCCTGTCACACGGTGGGTAAGAAAATGGCATTGTTAGACTTAAGGACTAAATCACTTATGATATGATTGTTAAATTAGGTATCCCTCGACAATATTTTTTCAATATTATATTTTTCGCTATCTGCAGTTACGCCACTATATATTACATGACCCAACAATAACTGATAACCCTAAAGTATGCCCTATTATATAGAAATTGATATTGGAAACAGGAGGTAGGATTTCTGTCAGTTTATTTTATAAGGCTTTGACTACTGCATCCCTTTCTGATCTGCACCTGGGAGAAGGAACTTTCAGTCACAATAGACAGTGAGAGATATTTGGAGATATACCAAATAAATTCCAGTTTGTAATCGTACCAAAGAATTGACCCAGTGTCCCTTATTCTGGACATCCCAGATAGCTAATATCAAAAAGAAACAAGAGATTGTATCGCATCCTTACCCATGCTGCAAGGAAGGACATTTTACGATGATGGATTATTGAAAAGGTGCAAACTGTTAAATCCTCTGGTTTCTGCAATCATGTTTCAGGGTTTTTCTTTATGAATGTTATTCTTGTTTTTATTCACTTATTTATGTTCTTTTCTTTTTTCTTGCCCTGTTTATCTGGGTCTACCACATAATCATTGCCACTTACGACTTTATGAATGAATCTGAGCCACTATTCGTTCTTTGTTTGTTAATGGTTTTTTTTGTTCCTTTTTTGCGTATCCTTTAGTGTAGCCAGCTTTTATTTGTTATAAATGTGGAAAAAACAATAAAAAAAGTGGGCACCACTGTGACACAGCTCGTATAGTCAGCATGGGAGACGCAGCAGCTGTTTAACTGAGTGTACGTTAAGGATGTGTGGTCACTTTGACATTTAGAAGCAATGTTTGGATCACTATTTAAAAGTATCAACTCAAACTGTATGCAAATCCAAGTAGGCTTCAATTGTGCCACTTTAATTTGTATATGGTGTCAGTATGAAATTGTGTGAAATTGTAAATAATGTAAGTATTGGAAACTCACATGAATTTTCAAGAGGAGTCTCAGTCTGACAGAGATACACAGTGAAGTTCTGCCAGGATACATTTTCAAAGTCAGATGAAAGCTTTGCTATAATGCCTGTTTAGAAAAGGCTCCAGCTCATTACCTCCACCAAGAAGGTTATGTTTCCACCTCTGTTCATTGTTTTATTTTATTTTTTAACAATATTACACACACCTGAACAGATTACCAAGAAACTTGGTGGAATGATGTGGTGTGGGTCAGGAAAGAACTCTTGAGAATTTGATGGAGATCCAGTTTAGGGGCGAATCCGGGATTTTTGTTTTACTTTCCTAATATTGTGATATAAAACTTTACGGACATTTTCAATATTCAATAACGAATTGATCATGTTGAAAAAATCCGCCATATTTAGGGGACTGGTTTGTGTATTTCTTAAGAAAACTACTCAATAATGTCCTTTTAATTTTGTTTTTAATCAATTGTCAGATTAAGACTTCTGGCTTTGGTATGTTATTTTTATACGCCACAGCTCAAACTGAAACAGACTCTATCCCACAAAGCAGCAGTGATAAAACTGCAGTTACAATAAAATCTTGGAAATACTAGGTCCTCTTAACCTTGGGTGATTAGTGGGCTCGGACAGGAGTGAAATGCTGCTTCCCAGTCCCTGTTCTACGCTCCTGATGCATCCATCCCCTAATCTTGACTGCAGATGCAAATAGACTAAAAAACGTCCATACCAAACATTTGCATTTAAACAAATAGATAAAGGTCATTTTGAAAAGCTGCCTCCTCATGACTACAGTGTGAGGTGGCATGTTCCATGTGTCCCTGCCCTCCTGACAGCGTGGTTAAAGCTCCCAGCGTGGCACGCCACACCACTCAGTATGGTGCTGCACGCAGGGATGCAACTACTGTAGGCAAATAGAGCAGAGGGACAACAGAGAGGCCTGCCTGTGTGTTTGTGTGTGTGCATATGTGTGTACTTGTGTGAGTGGGTGTGTGTATCAGACTGCTCTACAGCATCATGGACACAGGTGAGAATCACTTAAACTTATACAACATATAATGCTGTCACTCTTGTTATTGCTGAATATATATATATATTTAGCATCTGTATTTCTTTTATATTTATGAATTAAGTGCATGTGAAAACATTTTTATAGGAACAGCTTAAAGTGTATTTTGACAATTATTTGATGACATCTGTGCAAATGAACAGTCTCTTTTGCTGATGCTAATATCTCATAATAAGTTGGTCAGTTTTGTTTCAATACAACAATAAATGTATGAACAAGGACAAAAGTAATTTTTGTTTAAATTCTTACATGTATCCATGTTTGATATTTGAACATTTGTATACTAATTAATATCATTCATAACTGTTTACAGGATGCTATTTAGTTTCACTTTTTTTATATTTTCTCAGTGACCACGTAAGGTCAGAGCAATCTGGGATCTCTGTTTTTTTCTGCATGCAATATCCATCTACATTTGGCATTTTCATTAATGCTCCTGCTTCCTAAGAATGTCCCCAAATCACACCTGCAACCGTTTCGGATTTGTGTCAAGCAATGTAATTCCAAATGATCTGCTGTTATGATGCAAAGCCATCATTACCCCTCCGGTCTTCATTCAGTTTGTGAGCGAGTGTTTGTTGTAAATTGCATCTTTTTTTGTCAATTTGCATCGACCAAACCAAAGTTAATTTCCATGACATTTACACACCAAATCCCAAAGTCTCATTCGCCTATATGCATAAAACTGTGAAACATTCAAATGAACACACATTTGTGGGGATGGATGAAAATTTGTGTGAAGTTGTCTTGCAGGTCAAACTGTTTCTGGATTTGTAACAAATGTGTGTTCACTCTTTCTCTGTTCTGTCCAGACTATGCGAAGCGAGTGTATCAAGGCGTCAGAGTCAAGCATACAGTCAAAGACCTGCTGGCAGAGAAGAGATCCCGACAGACAAATGGGCCCAGATACAGTGTAAGCACAATCTCCTCTAAACTGCTCTGCTTTTGTTCCGTCTTGTCTCTTCCCACTTCATTTGTCTCCCAAACCAAACAGCGCAGCCACAGTTGACATTCTGTTGGGCAACACAATTAAGAGGTCGCTTTTTAAAGAATCTCTTCTCCTTGTTTACATTTCGTCTTGTTTTGTGGACCAATGATCCATGGTGGATCCATTGACCGCCTGTACCTCCCCCCTCTGTCTCCGCTCCCCTCAAGTGCTTGCAAAGCCAATCTGTAAATAGCAGAACGTGGTGTGTGTAGAGAGAGACACAAAGCGCCAGGGCCCATCCTGACCTCACAAAAGAACACTGACACAATGATTCGCAACGGCGACGGCCGTGATCTCCCAGAAGCCGGCCCGAGGTGGAGGCAGGGGTGTGGTGGGAGGATTGAGGTGGACCAGGAGCATAGAGAGACTGAAAAAGGGCAATGTAGGACGCTGTCTATGCAAAGTTTGATCCATGCACACCTGCCAGCTGACATTGTCCTCTGCCGTGTTCAGGCCGCAGACAAACCTCCTATTGTTGCCTCAGGAACACAAACATATGCAGTCAGAGAAATAGACGTCTGCATGCACAAACAAGACGGGCTTTTCATTTCCCACAAACTCCCTGTCAAAAGGCTTTCACACAACAGTGTTCACTGTTTGGTTTCTGTTTAGCATCGGCATGTCCACTCTATAGATATGCAGCCCGCTAACCACTAATGAGGGGACCGTGTGGAAGAGGAAATACAATTGGATTTAACAAAGAGAAAGTCCCAAAATGACCCCTCTCTAATGCAGTGTATGTCATAATAATATCAATGTAGAGGTTTGTTACTTGAGTGCATGTAGAAGAAAGATATCATCCACCAGGTCGATGCACTGGGATGTGGCGGAGTTCCGAGTGAGAAGAGAGACTGATGGGGATTTAAACACAGATTCTGTAGAGGTAGAGATGAAACACAGGGAGACAATTTACTGTTGACTTGTAAATGTCTTCAAATGAAAAGACCCAGGAACAGAACAAAACTAAAAATTAAATTATCCTAATATTAAGTATCCAGATCCCGTTTGTAAGGTAGAGCTCCATTCTTTGTCAAAATGTATAAACCCTTGCAAATTGTTTTCTTGAATTTTTTCTAAAGATTTATTTATAACAATAACTTCAACTGCCTATGATTCAAAGTTCATCAGATGACTTCATGAAAGGTATTGCTAGGGCATTGCTGTCCTCATCTGCCTCTTGAATAAGCTCAGGCTAGTTTCTACTCTGATATAAACGGAGCAGAGTATCGTTACTGTGTCTTGTTTGGAACATGATGAGCTCCATCTTGAAATAATATTCATTCACATGGAGGCACTAGTGGGTTGGAGAGGAAAGAATTGTCTCTGTCAGGGGTCAGTGAGTCCACAGACGAGACAACAGCCTCTGCCTATGAGTCTCGAAAAGAGGAATGGCAACTCTCTAACCACTGGAATGACAGCTTAACAGATGTCAAAATACTTAAAATCCCCTAAAATTGTTATAAATTCCAATACTTCAGATTTTTTTTACTATGAAGTAGCATCTTAAGTTAAAATTTGTGCATTAGAGTGAACTCTTTGTTATTTTTGACAAGTTCAAATTGCGTTAATAAGCAATAAAACACACCCTTTAATACTCTAAGACACTCAGGAGCTGTGCTGCCACAGTGTCAATCTAATATGATGAGTAGCTAATGGTGGATCACTTTAGATATTTACAGCCATGTATGACTATTCAATACTTATTCTACTTTTACACTATGTTTTAATGTTCACTGTTACAGCCAGAGTCTCACATTAAGGCAGTTAGACTGGGACTGTTCCAACAGACAACTTTAATTAATCTGATGCTGTTTTCTGGGGTTAAATATAGACAGTAAAGTTTTTTTATGATAAAATAATTTTGCATTGTCGATAAGGAATCTAATCAAACGGTCACACACTAAATTAATATGTAGGGCATTGTTCACCATATTGGGTTGTAATTCAGGTAGAGATGGGTGACAAAGAAAAGGATATATCAACATAAATATCAAAGTAAACAGCTTCAGTGCTCTGAGCTGCAATAGACGTTTCTTCCAATAGATATTCCCTCATCGGGTGTTTTGATGATGATGGTTGAGAGAGCTGTATAACTCAGGGGTCAGACTACATGACATCAGGTCCATAGCAGCTGGACCTGTAGGGAATCGGATGGGCACCAGCCTCATGGGAGAAATCTGCTTCACTGGGTTTCGTCCCGAATGTGACGTGCCCGAACAGATGAAGCCATGCACACTCGTATGTAGACATGGTGAAGTGAAAGAGGAATGGTGTTGTTGGTGTTGCATGCTGTTACTGTGAAACCGAGGGAAGGCTGTTAGCTCTTCAAATCAAAAGACAGCAAATATCATACAAGTCACTTAGAACGCCATGTTTGTTTTTTCATTCTTGGAACTAAGTAGCAGCCACTTTTTTTCTGAGACAGCAAATGGGGACTGGTCAGGGAGCAATGTATATGTTGTCATGTCTCTCCGACAAAACTCAGCAAGAACTTTCCTACCAATGGAACCATTCATTCGTTGTGGTTAATGGAAATGCTTACGGTGTCATTAGTACATGGACAGGACGCAGAGAGCTTCCCAGAATTAACTGAGAGAGCTGATAAAGTTGTTTTTGTGTGTGAAACAGAAGGAAAATATGTATGAATGGAAAATATTTGTTATCCAAGAAAGGAAATGTGTCTGTTAGCTCAGAGAGTAGAATAAGCTGTTAGATCCAGTGCTCTGGTTACAGGAGTTTATGATTGTTTTAACACGCAGGAATAAACAGCAGGTCAAACTGTCACTGTGTATTTAAGGCTATTGAATGATTATTTTGTGTTTGACGTGTTTGGAGCTTCAGCGTGGGAATGGAGCAGACTGATGGCTGTGGGTGGTATTACAGTCTCTTTTCATGATCCTTTGTGGCTCATGTATTAGCTCTGCCTGCTTACACTGAAGTCATCTCCAATGGGAGGTTTTGCATTAATGTAACACAGCTAGTGCCCGGTATATTGTAATGTATGAGCAGGAACTTCACACAAGCTAATGACACAATATGAGACAGTAACCACAGTGAGCGTACCACTGTTCCATCAGAAAAGGGTTGACAACCTAAGCCTTTTGAATGCTAACACTTTTAAAGCAACACTATGCATATTACTTTGAAGTTAAATTGATTTGTGCTGCTTTCATTCACACTCCTCACCCTGAATGTCTGTTCCTGCTTTACGTAACTCTGGTGAGCAGGTACGAGTCAGGCCCAGCAAGTTCGCAAGTTTAGGATGTTAGACAACGAGAAAGGCTAATTAGGGAAACTGCAAAGCACGGATTGGATGAACTGAGCTTGGAAATTACATTTACCATCGGATAAGGGAGTATGCTCCATTATCTGAATGAGACAGGATCGGACAAAATTATTTTTTATGGGCTAAATAAGTCTGATTCACAAAATGCACCTTGACGTTGGTTGCCTGCCGCCAATAAACCAGAAGAAGAAGAAGTTCAAAAATAATGCAGAGCTGTATATCCGTTAAAAAGACATTAAACCCATTGTTTATATCTAATGTTCAGCCAGGAAACTTTTTAAATATGAGAATTCTAAACAGAGTTTGGTAGATTTGTAACAACCGCAGCTCTTCTGGTTCAGGAAGCCGGGGATCATGGGTAATATCCACCATTCAGTTGTGTTTCAGTTCAGGGAGTGGCTCTACGCAGTCGTAGCTCGACTCAAGACATGGATAGATTTAGATTTGCTCCATATGAAAACCACTTAATTGCTCGGACACAGAGCCAAACTGAAATAATCCCTGTGTGAATGCAGAGGGCTCTGTTGCTCAGTAACGGTTACATAGTGTTGCTTTAAGTTAAACCTATGTGGTCCATTGATGTTTTTGGAGACACACAGATAATGTCACTCTGGAACATTGTCACTGCCACTATCTCCTGTTTGTCAATTATGTGGCTCCCAAAGTCGACAGATGTTTATCAAAGGGGTTGGGGAAAAAGGACATGCAATTCCACGATATTTACAGCATACAAATCACCAATCATACATCAAGTGTCAATTGTTTGTAGATCCATCCACAATTATTGTCAAATTTGGCATAATATTGTATGAATAGGCAAAAGACGGACAAAGAAGTAGTTCCAACTCTGAAATGTTCCATCTCTATCTTTTCGGTGCAACGTTCACTCGTATGATTATAAATGATGCATGGAGACCAAATGATGCACAGAGGCACACAGTAACATCCATCCACGTCTTTCTGATAGTTAATGCTTCTCTTTCATCCCTGGGAATAAAAGGCCTTTGAGAAAGAAGAGCAAACTCTGACCACAGAGAGAGCGTCCTCATGTTGGGACACGGAGATTCTCAGTGATAATATAAAGATCTTAAATCATTTCTCTTTACTCAGAACATCTTTATTAAAGTGGACTGCCCAAACATGCTGATATTACATAAATGATCCACGACAGTGACAAAGTAATTTGTGTATGATGTAGAAGCCTCTTCAAGGCTTATATTTGCGATGTTTCTTTAGGTAAAAGTTCACCAAATGGCAAAACTTGATGTCAATGCTCTGAACTCAAGGGGCTATGTAAGCTTTTGCTACTACTACATTGCCAATAAACTGCAGTTTAGCAGCAACTTTGCAACTTCAAACTTCATTATTTTACTCGCTAAGGGATGCCTCCAGTGGTACAAAGCAAACACCAATGTTATTCTTATCATCTAGAAACTTATAATTCCTGCATGGAAGCGTGTGAGATAAAATACGACAAAATGGAATAGAACCAAAACAATAAATCTAAAATAAAGTTTTGAAAAACTGAAAACTTACTTAGTTTCAGGTAAGAATATTCTTTAAAAAGATGCTTGTTTTCTTACTAGTATAAAATACATTTATAAATCTACATTGGTATAGGCAGAGTTCTCCTGTGATATAAGGTGAAGTAGAGCCGTCATCATCAGCCCCACCCCCACAAACATACACACATTGGCTGACTGTCGGAGCTTGAGTGTGCTGATTTCCATACGCAGCCTTCAGAGATGCACTGAGCCGTACCTGGGCCCCATGAGGAAGTCTTGGCACTGGCAAATCACATTCAAATTCTGCCCTCAAAATTTGCTTGCCTCCCTGCCAACGCAGGCTTAATATCAACTCTTTCATGCAAGCAATATGCAAACGATCCTGTCCTGGCCAACCTTGTCCTTGGGACCCTGCGCTGTGCGTCTCTGCACTGTGCTCCGACTGACACTGCAGGAATGAAAATGTTAGAACATTTCATTAATGGCAACCAAGTATAAAATATATTTGTTAATTCAAGATTGTATGGGAATTATGAGCAAACATGTTGGAACACAAGGATTTAACCTCTCCATTTCGTTTGCTGATGTACTGACAAAATTGTTCAAACTCATGACTTTATTAAGAGTTACAAAGTCTGAAAAAATTCCAAATATACTGAAGCAAAATTCTGTGGAAATAAGGATGGATTTTTCTGTTTAAGTATTTCATATTGTCCAGAATTGAAAGCCTGTTTAAGGATTACAATTTCGCTGGAATAATTCATAGGTTAACGAATCGACAAGTTGTCTCGGGAATTTGAATATTTATTTTTTAAGAGCCTACAGTGAGATTAAAAATGTTAGATAAGATGATTAATCTTACATCTACTGTTCATTCTTAAAAAAATCTGGAAAGATACTTAATAATAATAATAATAATAATACGACTAGAACCTCACCCCTGTATTGTACTTTTAAATGTGATCTCACTTTCCACTTGTTCCTGTTCACACGCATGTTTGTGGACTTCTAGTGAGAGGACAACATGTGTCATTGTTTGTGTCACTGTTTGAATTACCCTGTGCTGTTGCTACATTTCTATTATTTTCTTTCTCAATTTTATAACAATGATGATAATATTAACAACAATTATAACAATAATTATAATACCAATTGAATTACCCCAGCTATATTATTTATTTTGTATTATTGGGATTGTGCTGATTCTTGGCCTGTACACTTACTGTATGCCTATGTAGTTGCTGCACTGTCTTCTGTCGTCCATCCACATTCATAGACAAGATACTGAACTACAAAATTAGCCCTTCTCATAGAGAACGTGCTGCAGATACAGTAGATGCCCTGTATGAATGTGTGTGTGAATGGCAAAAACTGTGCTGCGAAGAGCTTTGAGTTGTCATCAGGACTAGAAAAGTGCACAATAAATACAGACCATTTACTATTATACATATCTCCTTGTCATGTTGAATTTAAGTTGAGATAATTGGGCGTATTTCACAAATGAGCAGGGAGTGTTTTTTGTGTTATTTGTGTGTGAATGGAGGTGTCCTTATACTTATTACATATAAAATCCTGGACTTGTCTTTATTTTGTCCAAGCATCTGCATTTAAATGTAAATATGCTGTATGTTAATGCAGTATTCAAATTATGGCAGTTGGGTGTATGAAATTAAAGAGGGGGCATACTTCACACATGTTTGTGAAAGGTGTTGAATTTATTATCTGTAGCCATATGTTCATGTTGTATTTTAAGGAAGTGTGGGTATAGCTGTGATTCATTTACATTTTATGGGGCCTCCAAGTGCTTGATAGTAAACAAATGAATAATAAATTATTGAATAAATAGCCACAGAAATAAAGTGTGTGAAACATAAAAATTAATAAAGGACATTTGTGGAACGATTCGTGAAATAACTTTTTAGAAAGCAACACGATAGTTTGGCGAGATGCCTTCCAGAAATTGAGTAAAACTTAAGAAAAAAGATAAAGCATTTTTTATCAAAAATTGTTGTAAGAGATTTTAAAAATAGTTGCTAAGTTAGAAATAAAACCAAACCAAATAAATTAAAAACATATATATATATATATATATATATATTAATACTGGTTTTCTATGGCTCCACATGACCCCTGAGGTGATTATGAAAGATTAGTGACAGCATCAGTTGCAGCAAATTTGGTAACAGTTGCATGGCTGACTCCCACTCTCATTTCTTTTGGCACAGGGGGGATCGACGACTCCACCTTCATTTGTCCAGATGCCAGGTGAGACTCTACTGAACAAGTAGAACATAGATCTTCATCATTCACTCTTCACTGCCTGCCAAGGAAATCTGCCAACACAGTCACAATCTGCACTGTCATTATCACTCTGAGTAATACTCGGCTGACCCCAGTTAACATTCTGCCTCAGGTGTCTGCACATCCTAAGAATCACAACTTAAGTGTGTTAGATCTGTACTGCTGCCGTGATGAAGATTCGATGTGTATTGTCCTCTGCAGGGTCTCACATGTTGCCCAGCTACTACGGCGTGAGGCGTCCCTTCATCTCCGACTCCGACTTCTGTCAATCCACCAAGCTGTTCTCCCCTGACGTCTACTCCTCCAGCCTCGGGGGTAAACCTCTGGGCTGTGACCCGTCCACGATGTCCGGCTACTCCTCCCTTATTGACAGCTACTACCCAGAGGCCTTTGGTGATTACCGCAGCGCCGCCGCCTTCTCCAGCTCTGGAGGATCCTTCCTGCCCTCGTCGGCCCTCTCTTCCCTGCCGCCTCCCTTCAATGGAGAGTCCTCGCATCTTTTTCTGGTAGGAGTCAGGATCAGGGTTTGTGCATGTTTGTGTCATGAAGCAGCTAGATAATAATTATATAGTAATAACTTTATTTGTATAGCACCTATCGAAACAAAGTTACAAAGTGCTTTACGAAATCCCTGGCAAAAAAATGAAAGAACTCAAATTAAAGGTATTCAGTTCAGTTCAATTTTAAGCGCCAAATCATAACATCATAAGGCTGAGACCTTAAGATTTAAAGAGAAACCCAACAGCTGCAACTCAGTGAAGATGGAATGAACAGGTTTAGTTTAAAGCAATTAGTAAATATCTATTCCCCATGAAAATACATTTATTGGCCACATCATTGGTGCAGCAAGTTAGTAATGTGTGTGCCAAGTGAGAGCCTACGTGAAGAGGAGGGGCCTCTTCAGCAAGAAAACAGTTTCGATATTCATATGGGAACCTAGATCTGAAAATGATGAACCCATTCTCTAAAACCTAGTGCATCCTGGGAAAAGCTCCATATGTTTTCTCTGATATTTAGAGAAAAGAATTGACTCCTCGTTTTGAGAAAGAGTTCAGGTTTCATTCTTTGGAAAATAAAATCTGCTGCAATTTGACTGCTGCTCAACTCCGTAGTGTGAAGTCACAAACAGCTACAGTATGTGTGATGTGCTTTGCCACATGTCTTGGTCCATTTGGTTCCTTGTGTACCTTCTTATTCATTTGTATGTGTCATTTTACATTTGATTGATAGTTACAGAGTAGACGTGGAGCGAGGATCACTTGTCACACATGTTTGATGGTGTAGAGATTACATTACATTACATGTCATTTAGCTGACGCTTTTGTCCAAAGCGACTTCCTTTTTGTAGTACACTCATCATTTATGAGATCACACTTTAGTGCTGAATGCCTGGTTTTGATGGTATCAATGCTGTTTTGTCAATCTGTATCTGTCTATGCTCACTATCCCAATTTTGGAAAAGATTAAGGAAATATACCTGTTGGTTTGAAAAAAAATGTAGGATTCACCACTTTCTTCTGGCCTTTCTTTTATAAAAACTCTATTAACTGATATATTGTTTGCCACTTGGGGGCAGTATAAACAAGTTGTTAACATATCGTTGATGGTGATGGAGCATGTGTTGGCAAACAGTCTCTTTTTCCTTCATTATTTATATCTTCAACCAATTTAATTTGATTCATTGCTTTTATAAAAATTCTAATTTAAATCTGTCTCACATTTAACTTAACTGGAACATTATACCTTAGAACGTTAGTTCTACTAAAACTGTAAATGTTTGTAAGCACCACTAGCAGAATTGTACAAATAAAACCTAATCTGATAGCACAATGAGTGAGTCAGAAAAGGTTTTATTTGTTGTTTTTTTACAAATGGAGTAAAAAAAAACACTTGAAAGTTTAAAGCATAATTGAATGCAGCATGAATGGCATTTTCATTGGCATCAGTGAATCAGGGAAAATATAAAGGAGATCACACTAATACAAAAGAACTGCTGTTCTTATATGAGCCCAAGAGTGTTACAGTATCTGATGGTGGACATTTCCTTTAGGCAGTAGAGGAAATACATGGTTCCATGATTCATCCTCTCCTCTCTTGTCTTTCCACCTCAGAGAGACTCATGGGAGCAGTCGGTTCCAGAGCCAGTATCCCAGGTGGAGGCTCTATGTCCTGACGGCCTGGCCTCCATCAGCATCCCGCCCTCCATGCCCAGTCCAGAGCCCCCGGGTAGCCCCTCCCAGTACCGGTCCACCAGCCGAGGCTCCTCCATGTGCTCTGTCCCAGGCAGCCAGCCCTACACCCTGCACTCTCTGGAGGAAGCCCACTACCACTCTTTAACCAGCAGCTCCTATACCACCCCCTCCTCCTCCTTCGCCTGCCCTCCATATATGAGCAGCCCTGCCAGCGATCTGGTGTCCAAGATGGTTACGGAGGAGGCCAACGGCCACGGCAGCCTCCCAAACAATGTTGAGGCTCAAGCCTCCTGGGCAAAAGAGGATGGGGTGAGCCCCTGGTCGCCCTATGAGATCAGGAGGGCCTTCTGACTGGATGAGAGGCTACTGGCTCAGAATAAAGAGGAAGACAGAAGTTTCACAGACAGTTAAACAGACAGTACAGAGACAATTCTGGGACGTGTTTTGTAAATAGGACAATTTCTTTGCATCCATAGCATCAAGGTGTCCATATGTCCATATTACAGCCTGATGTCATGGCAACGTTCCTATTTATTGTTTGATTCATATGATACAGAGTGGAGGAATTACTTGTGACATGCCATCAAATGAAAAATTACAAACCTTTAGTGGAGGGTAAACTGGATGATGTAGGATTTTCACTTTCATGATGTATCATAGGGTTTCTGTTTGTTTTAAAAAGCCATGTTACATGTTTAACCTCTTTTAAGATGTAAATGGTTTCTCTGCCAAAGGGGGAACTTCTGCAGTGGGCATGGGGAAATGTTGTAGAGTTGCTCAGTTAATTTGAAAAATTATAAACAATTTAGTAAAATGTACAGTATACCTGTAATGTATTTGTGTTTAGGTGAAAATACAAGTTGGATTTCAGATTGGTGTGAGGCTCATCTTTATACTCCAATCTGCAGCTGCAGCACTAGACACCACCCTGAGTCAATATTTTCACGCCACTAACTGTTAGTGGGAATTTCTGAAAAGTGAGCAGATGGATAAATGGTTAAAATGACCAGTATCAGAAAAAACACGCACTTGGGAATCAGTGGTTTAGCATGCAGGTCCCTGTTCAAGATGATCATGGCCCTTTTGAAGAGAGATTGGTAGATTTACAATAATACAGAACTCCATTTGTTTAGCCTATATCATTTAGGTGGAGAACTAAAACTATTAAAAAAGCCTGAGAGGTTGATGATCTGTTTTATTAATACAAGATGCATGGTTATGGAGTGACCAAAGTATAATTATTCTGATTTCTTCAAAACGTTAACCCTGTCTATAAAGCATTCAAAGAGGGAGGGGTAATGTATCACTTACATGAGCTATTTGTGTGTTCAAATGTCAATGAATCACTCAAAATCACTTTGATGAACATAAAATAAGATTTGCCTATAATCTGCAGAAAACTACAGTTTTAATGTGTGTAATAAAGCATTGAAGACATTTTTGGAAATGTTCTTAGTATCCTGATAGAGGGTACGTGTACAGATTATTCACAGGCCAGACTTTGTATGTGTGAAACTACTGATGACATGATTAGATAAATCAAATTATATCAAACTTTCGTCAAATCTTTATATATCTGTTATAGATGCTACATAGACATAAACACAAAATTATAATATATACTTTTTTTACATGTTAAGACATTGTCCGTCCTGGAACTTTTTTAATCAAGCAACTTACAATTGTGTATCGGTTCAAGCTTATTGTCTTAACACTCACTTTTGAATTATTTTTCATGGTTTATTTGTCTGTGAGCTCAATGTTTTTCCTTTTCCTCGAAATCAACTGTAGTCGCAGTAAGAATCAAACAATCCTTAAACTATATACCTATGCTCAGCCTCTGTATACATATCTATATATACATATGTGTGTGTGTGTGTGTGTATCTTTATAATTCTCATCAGTTGCAGTAAACATGACATTAGGCTTCAGTGCTGGACGGACTGTTCAGGTCGGCTTCATGTCCACAGGGGTAGAGGGCGTGGTGGTGTTTGAGCACTAGGTGGCGCCTGAGCACCGCGGCTGCAGGAGGAGAGGAGCCGCAGAGCTGCAGACAGAGGGAGAGAAACGTGGCTGTAATGAAGAGGGGTGAAGAAGAAACACATATGTGTGTGTGTGTGTGTGTGTCTGTTTGATGCAGTGAGCGGCAAACTCTGTTAAAAGTGCCTCAGGTAAACAAAGAGCAAAACTTGCGGAACACTAACATTTTACACCGGTCACAATTATTTAATTTTGTTGTTGGAGTGGGGAAATAATAACCACCACTACTGTCACCACTGCAACTAAATATAATAATGATAATAATATTGATTTGGACATTAATAATTTAAGTTGTAAACTAAAATAAAATGACGATTTTATTAATAACCTTTAACCAGCTTGAGAGGCTAAATTGCTAACTATTGGTATAGTTTCTAATCATTTAGTCACGTATCATGTGCGACCGACACAAAAAATAAGATACTTCTAAATAATATAATAAATCTTTTTACTTTTACTAATATCACATTTACACGTTACAGCATTATAGTGGCGCCGATGTGAATATGATCAATTGTTGCGTGCTGCTGTGCAAAATTACGCAAAAAGTCCTTAAAATAGCCTTCAATAAATTATTATAACATTTATATGTTTTACTTTGGATTTACTGTTAGACACTTGGGTGAGAACGGGTTTTTGGTGCTGAATTAAGGAGCTTTTTTTTATTCATCAACAGGGCTCCTCACTAAGTTGGGGAAATCTGCACAAAAGTGTGATAAATAATTGTATATAGATATTAACAGATAGTAGAAGAGGAGGCTGGAGCCGCACCGCGCTGCAGACTTGTCCCCCCGCTGCCCTCAGCAGGTGAATGCGCACAGAGCACTTGCTGTGGAGCTGAGGGCCTGCACTGCCAAAGATGGCTACTGCCCTTTGCCACGCCCACTTTTCCTCCACTTTTATGCGTTTTTCTCTTAAATAAAGTTTAAAATTACGTTTCGAAATATTTTCGCCTCCTAAGGTGGCTTAAAAAAGCGTATGGTAACAGATTTAAGTGCATTTGCGGTCCTAAAGCTGCGCAAGTGCACCCAGTGCTGTAGTGCTTAATGAGGGGGTGTGATGCACTGTTATTGCAAAAGGAGGATAAAATGAATAAAAGTATGGTTTCTTTTCGATCAAAGTGTGTCAATCTGATATATTACATTAAAGTGGGGCTTATGCAATGTCCATGCGTGGTGATTTTTAGTGAAAAATCGATAAAACTCCGTTGCCTCTGAATATTCAAATTGAAAGTAACGCGCAATCAAATCATTGTCAAATCAATGAGTTCTAGGGGTTTTAAATAGTAGGCATGGAGGGAGAAAATCACAAACTAATATGTCCACAGCTATATTACAATATTGTTGTATGCTCTGGGTCTGTTGTAAGACATTTGTGTCGAGATTTTTTAATACTTTTGCACAAATTTCGTTCTTGGCCATTTTGCTGAGGCAGAAAAGGACGTTGTGGAGCCCCATAGGTCTTCTCCAGAGAGTTTCTCCTGCTCTCTTACATCATGTCTGGTGAGTTTTCAAGTCGGATTTTCATCTGGATGTCACTTTTTAGTTGCTTTTTCTCCTGTATGGGGCAGAAAAGAAAAAAGAGAACAATTTAATGTTTAGTGGCAAGATTAAAAGCAAAGCAGAGTCGCAGGGGAAGATGAGTGGGGTTTATTTTGTAATTGCACATGTGGATTTAATAGCAGATTGACGTTATTTATAAAGAATGTCCAGCAGATTAATAAACTTCCGTGGATTAAAGTTTGCAGTTTAATGCCACATGTCTCCTGCTTGTTTTGGGCGGATCAGGAGCGTCCGCTATTCTCACTCAAACACTCCTCTACTGCTTAACCAACTTTTATAGATTCGTGTATGTTTCATTCTCACTATCACCGTCTATTAGCACACGTCAAGGCATGTGCATGCTCTTTACTGCGGGTTTGTTTTTAATTAAACATTAGTTACCGGTGGAACTGACATTTCAGCCGGTTTATACCTGAGTCGCGTCTGCGTAACAGGACGTTATAAGTAACCGCGTTGAAGTGGGATGTGTCTGCTCCGTAAATTTGGCCCACTATTTGCCACATTTAAGACAAACCATGAAGTAGCGTTTAGATATATGAATATTTATCAGATGAGGTTCCGCAGCCGAGGCTTCGTCTCTTATCAAATCGCCTTTTTCCAAACGGCTCGCCACTCCTGGGCGCTTTAAATGACGCCTTTGGGTCTAAATTACGCGCACCTATGCGAGGCGTTCTCTATGTTTCCTTAATCAAGATTCGCCTATAGGAATTAATAAGGCAAATTGCCTGTATAAGAACCACAGTATTTTTAGTCAAATATCCAGAGTGGGAGGCATGGGTGATTTGAATAAAGTTACAGAGAATTAGGGTAAGGGTTTGAGTTTCTGATTTATACACAACATAAGGCTGAAATCGTTTTCCAATTTTCACCCCGCCACAAAACCACAACAACGTGATCGATGCGAAGCACAAAGTCATCGTTTTAACCAAAATGCTCCACACGGGGGGACATGCGCTGTGCGTAAAGATCAGGACGGTCTTTTTTAATGGATCGCCGCGGCATCGGGTATACACGCTTCCAACTTTACTTCAGAATCGACTCTTGCGCACAACTTCGCCCCAGAAGCAGCTTCGATGGTTTAACCGAGACACGTTTAACGTGTTCGCCTCCGATCGCTTTGCTCCGGACTCGCCCTGGCTTTGTGCGTCCTTACTTTGGCGGCGCCTTTGTCCAAATTTTAACCAACGATCCCACACACATTTCCACCCCGAGGTCGACCCGGGTTTCACAAGCTCTACATTCAAATCTCTCAGGTCTGCGTTTACGGTCAGGAAGGTACACTTACGGTTTCGCGTTTTGTGCCGTTTTTGTTCCTTTGTCCCTTGTCTGGACCGGGTGGCTGGTGAACACACTCAGGGCGCAGCAGACTACTCGGCTGGCGGCGTAACAGGACCCGCCGAGCCCTGCCGTAAAGAGCGAGCCGTGGCCGGGAGCAGAGGGGGGGGGGCACAGCCGGAGACACAAGCGGTCCGAGAAGAGCCGGAGCCGCCGGGCGCACTGGGCTCGGACCATGCGCTTTCACCCTCCGAATAATCGGACTCGAATTTAGACATCGAAGCGATACACTTGGTTTTAACAAAACATTGTTTATTGTAACATGCTGCGTGTCTGTTACCAACATTTCCCTACATAGAAAGTATGTTTATTAGGAGTAAAAAATAGAGCAAAATATGAAAGTCATGACTGCAAGTGTAGAGCAGGGAGACAAGTTAAAGGTGAACGTGTTGGTGACATAGGGGAGGGGGGGATACATAGACGACGTTTTTATTTTCATGTTTTCAGTTTGAGGCAGAGAAAAAGACAGATTGTGTGCTGCAGATGGAGGAGGGGCTGCCTGGTGGAGGAGAGGAGCCCAGGTCTGTTGTTGTCTGCTGCTGCTTTAGTAAACATGAGCGGCATGCTGTTCTCTTCATCCAGATCAGCCCAGGGTGTACCAGGGCGTCCGAGTGAAGACCACGGTCAAAGAGCTGCTGCAGAGGCACCGAGCCCGGGAGGCCAGCAGCAAAAAGCTGAGACCGGTAACCCCCCCCCCCCCCCCCTCCCTCCTCTCTCCCCCCTCATCTATCCGCTTGTCTCTCTCCATCTCTCCGTTTTTTTCTTTTTCTTTAGAAGATAAGTCAATAAACGGTCCCTATAAATGAGTGACATATAATCACGCACATTCTGACAAACGCACTGAGTCTAAGTCTTTCAAAGCCGATTGTCCTGATCAAAATATAAAAAATATCTAATCCTGTTGTCTCCCTCCTCCTCTTCCTCCTGATGGACAGATTGGACAGATCTCCCAGGGCTGCTTGGATCTCCAGGATCTTTGCGCGACCACTTTTGCAAGTAAGTTCCCTCGTGGCAGCAAGACTAAAAGTGTAAGTTACAGATCGGCAGCAGCACGTGGCTCCACCCTGACCTACAGCAGGCACATGCGCCCATATTTAGAAATGTAGCCAACAAATTGGAAAGTCCAAATTTGCATGCAGCCATGTACCTCTTCGAATGCATTGGCTGCTGGAGCCATGGCGTTCTCTTTGGTCTTTAAGGTCTATTTAAAAGTCTTCCCGTGGTCTGATTCCAGACAGAGACTCCTGCAGCTTATTCGAATGCACTCGTGGCTATTTATTCTCCAAAAAAAAAAATATCACATTTTATTTTGAAATGCACCTCCTCAAACTTGGGAACGCATCTTTATATCTGCCAGATGTGTAGATTGGGATATATCTGCCATGGATGTTGTACTGAACCCGCAGTCCATCATATAGGGGCCATACACCTCCACGTTTTGTTTACCCTTTGGATATTTTCGCACCAATTTTCCTTTCAGACGTAAATCCGTCAGCTCGCTATGTGGACCCCCCTCCGTCCATCCCTCCAGCTGAGCCCAGCAGCTGTGGCGAGCGAGCTCTCCAGATGCGCACCGCCCAGTTCCCAGTTCCTGACAGCTCCTGCAGCCTCCAGAGCATCCAGGAGGATGCGTTCACCCAAATCCAGAAGCAGGTTGGCGACATGGCGTATCCCAGCACCTGCTACAGTGACAGCAGCAGCAGCAGCATCATGAACAACAGCAACTTCAACAACATCGGTGGCGGCGGCTACAACTCCTGCCAGCCTCCCTCTCACTCCCTCTCGCTGCAGTGGCATTATGGACTCACCCCAGAGGCCGACTATTATGGGCATGGGATGGTACGTTTCTCCCACAGACACTGACAAAACTCCACGAATAAAAAACAAAAACAGTGTTTATAAGGAGTAGTAATCAGTCATTAATCAGATGTTACCTGTAGTACCTATCTCTGGGGTCTTATCTGAGCAGCTAAACAAACAAACAATCATGACTAATGGTAGCAATTAAATTTCAATGTGTAGGTGACAACAATTAAGGGCTGCACTGTAATTGAAACTGCAAAAAAAGAAAGACAAACACATTTTAAAAACACAGAAATACACTAATTGAAATGGTAAACATCTTAAAATGATACATCTCAAAAAAGTCTCAAATTGTGTGACTCTGTAATACAGGCCTGGAATAGAATTTTGTTATTAGCAAGGTTATTACTTTTGTTTTGCTTCTAATCAGATCTATCACTAATCGAATGCATATTAAATGTAAAAAAATACTTACAGAAACCTGAATTGAGTCATTTTAGATATGTACGTCTCACCTGAGGATCATAATTATTTCAATATCTTTAATAAAGGAATAATTGTTAAAAGAAAAACACCACTCACAGGCGTCCCTGCTTGAGCCTGTGGCCTCTACTGTCAGTTTTGTGGTCCATCACATGACATGCATGACATTGCAAACTCATGCAAAATATAATCCTCACCATCCTGTACGTCTTCTTCTCTTTCAGGCTCCCGGCTCCCCGCCAGAGTCACGGAAGCTCTGCAGCCCCGTGGATCACAACAGCTACTCGCCGCAGGACTCTTTCTCCTCCTCCTCCTCCTCCTGCTACGACTCGCCCACCAGGATGGAGTCCAGCCACCACGGCTTCTCCTCAGAGCACTACCAGCACTGCAACCTCCAGGACTGTTACTGCCTGCCCCACTGTTGGCCAGGCCAGCAGGAGAGCTTCTCTGCCCCCGAATACACGCCTTACTACAACCCCACAGACTATCCATACACTTGCACCGTGGAGGAGAACTATTTAATGAGAGATTTGCAGATCCCTGAGATGTGCTACAATGTACTATGATGAGAGCGTCTGCAGTATTGTTTTGTCTTCCTGCTGTAAATATGATTCTCTTCAGCGTGCTTTTACGGGCTTGTGCTGTGATGGAGTGAATATGGTGAATGCTGAATAGATTGAAAGGCTGATATTTTTGTATCAAATACTGTTTTTTACTACACTTTGATTTATTTTTATACACACAACTTGTTGCTATACTAAATAAAAACAACGTGTTGAACTCACCAACGTGCTCATGTTCACTTGTTAAGCATTCACACTTAAAATAAATGATAAAGTAAAAAGCAGATAAAGAGTAGGGACGAGGGATGCTGTGTCAGGGTCAGTGTTATTTTTTTACATTCTGGAGTGACTGCTCCTGCTCAACAACTCTTATATAATGTTATTTATTATTATTTGTTATGCTTATTGTTATAACTCTTATTTTATCCTCTATACTGCAAATTGTCTCCTCCTTTAAATCGTAGAAGCCACAATGTGGGAGGGGAGTAGAATCATAGTCCATAAAGGTGAGGTGGGGCTGAGCTTAGCTGTAAAACTTTGCACTGAGGCAAAGGAATCGTGTCACATCAAACCTGTGTGTGAGGGGAACAGACTGACATGATGTAGTCAGCAACAAGTCAGTAGAAGCATCACGTGCCATTTTGGAAGAATGCTCAAAAAGCTTAATTTGGTGTATTTCCATGCACAGTGTCCACACCAAGAATAAGAGGCTATATAACCGAATCGTAGGACATTCACCACAGAGAGCTGCAGCACTTCTCTTCAGCTTATGTAACGAGCACATGTCGGTCACGTGTCTCAGCAGAATGAGCTACAGGAGACATTTTCGTAAATTGTAGGCGCTGTTGGGTTTCTCTCTAAATTTAAAGGTCTACACCTCATTTTGTAAAGTGCCTCGAGATTCTGGATGTTATGATTTAGCACTATGCAAATACAATTTAATCACTGACCTGAGTTGTGATCATGTGACTTGAAGGATTCTTGGATTCTTCCAGTAAAATGTAAGCTGTGATGAGTAAACTGGCTCCCACAGGCAGCTCTCTGTTTTCTTTAATAGTTCCAAATGCACTATATATGACAACTGTGTTATCAACAGTGGAAACTTTACTCAGATAAAAAGAAGAAAGCTGTTCAATGAGATTTAATATGCTCAATATGGGAAGACGATGTGAACTCACTGGTTTGTGATGTGTTTAGAGTAATTTAATGACCCGAAGAAAATATTTGGAGCTGTTTCTGTACTTTCTTAATCACAATAAAATGGGCTATTTTTCAGCAAAATTAACTAAACATAATAAAACTTCAAAGTGTCAGAGAACAACCCATTTAGAGTGATACATAAAGAAAATAAGACTGAATAGTTAAATAAATAAATGTATATTTTAAGATCTTAACTGGATGGGATTGTGCTGTGACTGTTTAATATTAAAAAAATCATTGTATAGATTTATGAGAGACCCCTCAAGCACCTGTTACTTTCCTCATGAGAGGATAAGACAAATCCATGGCTCCGATGTCTCTGAGATCCTCATCCTGCTTCCTGACATTACACTGGAGTCAGGGATTTGTGTCAATCATACTGTACTCTATAGGCAATACTTAACAGTGAGAGCGGCAAGTATTGTGTGTCCTTTTCTATCAAAGACAAACTGAAAACTGATGGTTTCACGTGCAAACGAGGATCATATTTTGGCACTGTAAGCAGATTTGAACCCTAATTTAACAATCTTTTGTGGGAACAAACAAACACATATGCCTCACACAGTGAGCTGCTATTATAAATGCATTAGTTACATGAACATTTTTCACTCGTTTATTACAATGTTAACACAAAATACGTACTTTCTTGATTCTTGTTCTTCTGGGTTTGTACCCTCCTTGTTAAATGCACTTATTGTAAGTGGTTTTGGATAAAAGCGTCAGCTAAATGAAATGTAATGTAATATTATGGAATTGACTAATCTTTATCGGTTTGTTAAATAATGTCGGCTACTATATTTAAGTAACTGTTGAATATTTTGTCAGTTATGCCTGTTTGCTCATTTTTAAACATTTTTTTATTAGATTTTCATTTGCAACTTAATTTAATTTGTTGGCTAGTATAGAGGGCAACAGTTGTCTCTGTACCCTCACATTATTTTTGTTCCCCTCTTTTTTGTGATGTCATAATAGATGTCTGTTCAACCTTCTATTCGTTCATCCATCCATCCAGTTATCCATCCATCCATCGCATATCTTCTTAGGGTCAAGGATGACCTTCTCTCAAACAAAGTCAAACAAAACAAAAGAGACACTAGAAAATCAACATCAGACTTTCATTGCTGTCGTGATAGAAAGAAAAACACACCTGAATTTATTCTCCTTTAACGATTGGGGTTTTTTAATTAAACATTTTACAGAAATTACATTAAATTAAATTACATTACAAAATGTTTTTTTAGGCCATACAAAAATCCCCTTGTGGGAAAAAGACACAGATGAATAAAGTCACTCTTTCTTATCTCTAAGCCATTAACAAATATCAGAGGTTAATGCAACAGGCTTGTGCATCCCTCCCCTTTAACTACTATAATTAACCATAGATAATGATGTTGATGATTATCATTATTAATTAGCTTGTTTATGGTTATAACGGCAGCATAGTGAAAAAAAGGTTTTTGGCTTCGTGGATCTCTGGTGTCCCCACGCTGCAGACTCAGTGGTGTGGTCAGGGTGGGGGGGCAGACGGAGGGCATGCAGACACCAGCCCCCTCCCTTACAGTGGAGGCTGCTGTTGGTGTTGCTGCTGCTGCTGCCAGGGGGCACAAATCTGGCCGAGGTTCCGCTGGGGTCGAAGCCCATCTTGCATGAAAAGAGCACATCAGCCACCAGTCGTTAAACTGCATGTTGTGACTCAGGTAGAATACGGAGTAATTAGAGTGTGATGAATACAAGGAGTGTATTAGCTCTCTTTGCTATTGTTGAATGGATAAAGGTCAGTTTTGTCTCCCAATTTGTGCCAATTAAAGCTTAGTCTTCTATGCGCACCAAAGTGAACCAAGGTGCTCCACAAGGTTCTGTGCTCGGCCCAATTTTATTCTCATTGTATATGCTTCCATTATAGGAAACATTATCAGGACACACTCTGTAAATTTCCACCGGTATGCGGATGACTCCCAGTTATACTCGTCAATAAAACCAGAACAGTGTTATCAATTAACTAAACTTTAAGAATGCTTTAAGGACATAAAAACCTGGATGACCCGCAATTTTCTCTTATTAAACTCAGATAAAACAGAAGTTCTAATACTTGGCCTTAAACACCTTAGAGACACATTATCTAATGATACAACTGCGTTAGACGACATTGCCCTTGCTTCCAGTGAAACAGTCAGGAACTTGGGAGTGAGCTTCGATCCCGATTTGTCCTTTAATTCACACTTAAAACTTATTTCTAGGACCACCTTCTTCAACTTGCGTAACATCTCAAAAATCTGACATGTCCTTTCACAAAAAGATGCAGAAAAATGTGTCAACGCCACGTTACATCCAGACTTGATTGATGTCATTTCTTATTATCAGGCTCCAGAAGTAAGCCGATAAAGACTCTGCAGCTTGTCCAAAATACTGCAGCACGTGTCCTGACAAGAACCAGGAAAAGAAACCACATTTCTCCTGTATTAGCTTCACTACTCTGGCTTGCGGTTAAATCTAGATTAGAATTTTAAATTCTCCTTCTCACCTACAAGGCCCTTGATAATATACCACTATTATACCTTAAAGAGCCGATAGTCCTATAACACTCCTCTAGAGCACTGCACTCCCAGAATTCAAACTTGTTGTCCCTAAAGTCTCTAAAAGTAGAGTAGGAGCCAGAGCTTTCAGCCAAACAGAGAAAGAGACACTTTAACGGTTGGGCGTTTTCAATGAAACATTTTACAGAAGTTACCTTGTGTGAAAAAGACACTGATGAATAAAGTCACGCTTTCTTATCTCTAAGCCATTAACAAATATCAGATGTCAATGTAACAGGCTTGTGCATCCCTCCCCTTTAACTACTATAATTAAGCATAGACAATGATGTTGATGATTATCATTATTAATTAGCTTGTTTATTGTTATAACGGCAGCATAGTGAAAAAAAGGTTTTTGGCTGTGTGGATCTCTGGTGTCCCCACGCTGCAGACTCAGTGGTGTGGTCAGGGTGGGGGGGCAGACGGAGGGCATGCAGACACCAGCCCCCTCCCTCACAGTGGAGTCTGCTGTTGCTGCTGCTGCTGCCAGGGGGCACAAATCTGGCCGAGGTTCCCCTGGGGTCAAAGCCCATCTTGCATTAAAGGAGCATATCATAGGCCAGTCGTTAAACTGCATGTTGTGACTCAGGTAGAATACTGAGTAATTAGATTGAGATGAATACAGTGAGTGTATAAGCTCTCAATTTTCACCCCAAATGTGCGCTCAGATTGATTGGAGATTCCAAGCAACACTGAATTCATAAAGGCAAGTTTTGTCCCAGAAAGTGGTAGCATAAGTTGAGTTGACAACATAATCGTTTTCAGTCTAAACCTGATGGAGTGTTGCTGTAAGTTGCCCTTTAACCTCATAAAGCATAAAGTTTTTCCCCCCTGAGCCTAACCGAAAGCTGAATGTGAGAGCCGTAATCCCCTGAGTGAGAGAGCCACACAGCGAGCTGCTGCAGACAGGGGTGAGTTCAGGCCTCTCGGGCATTCACGTTAAAAAGCCATGGGGAATGTGGGGCTCCTAACTGACACCAGGATAGTTCAAACAGATCAAGATATGATCCACCCAAACCTGATCTGTCTGCAGCTTCTCACTCTGATCTCGTACTGTAAACAAGCCTGCATTCTGCTGAGGACCACGTTCACTCCTGCAGCATTGTCGAGACTGGAAGAGCTGCTCAACAAGACTGCTCTAGAGCTCTTGCCTTGTGTGTGTGTGTGTGCGTGTGTGTGTGTGTGTGAGTGTGAGTGTGAGTGTGAGTGTGTGTGTGTGTGTGTGTGTGTGTGTGTGTGTGTGTGTGTGTGTGTGTGCGCGTGTGTGTGTGTGTGTTGTTGTTAACATGTTTCTTCCCCTCAGGTGTTTGATAGGACTCTGATAGAGTCTTATGAGAAAGCAGGGAATAAGTGGCTCACACCGTCTAGCCTATTGTGAAGTTTAGGTCAATGTCTCAAAACACCATCTCCTTATCAGTTGGCTATTAAGGCCGTAGGGCAAAGATAGGCCCTGATTTCAGTGGAGGGTGATCACTGATCCAGAAACCAGAACAGAATACATGCATGTGTACCACATTGTGAAGGGAAAAGCAAGTGACTGATTTCAGAGGGAATCTTAGACAGATTTTAAACATACCTTGATTAACATAACTCAGTTTGCCAAAGCCTCAAAATAACTACAGATCATGAAGGATTTTTTGCCTAATCAGATAAACTGAACAGGCAGTAATGGAGTTATAAATAGTAAGATTTATTACAGCAAGTAAATACAATTAGAAAGTGCATACACCTGACTCTTCCTAGTCATCTACCACCTATACCTATATGACCACAAACTGATTGAAACATGATGGCCCTGCAGCGTTTGGTCGCCTGAGGGTCCCGGGCCCCCCGGAAAGCTGCCTGCTTTGCATGAATGGTAATCCTGCCTTAAATGTCGTGACAAGATAACCGTTTTAACCTAATTGTTTGAACCACTTTCGTTGGCAGTAAAAGCGAAAGTTGGAGCAGAAAATGAGGTCTGCACATATGCAACAGGTAAAATCGTTGTAGTAGTCCAGTCGTGCTCATGCTTATAAACAGTGCAACTATTATAACCGCATTCTTCTGACTGTCACTATGCTGGAAGCAGTTTCCTTCTCCGCTCCAACCTCCCTGTCAGACGTCTTGGCTTTGAGTCACTCAGACTCTCAGACATTTGTCCTGAAATCACTTTAGCTTCAGTCCCATGGTCAGAGCAGCTTTGCTCCTCTCTGCATTCATCCTCACCACAGCACTAAACATTCCCCTATTTCATGATGCTGCTATCTCCATGCTTCACCATTGGGATGGTATTGACCAGATGATGCACGTAGGTTTCAATTTGTATCTAATTAGGATCCTTAAATGCTATGTAACGAACTCTAAGCAGGCTGTCATTGGTGTTTAATAATAAGGGCATTAAGTCTTGATTGATGTGGTGCTGGGAAGATCATCCTTATGGCAGGTTTTTCCTTCTCCACAGAGGATTTCTGAGGCTCTGTTAAAGTAAATCAATGTGGAACCTTTTAGTTCATTTTAGATTTCAAAGGATGCGTATTTAATCGTCTCAGATTAAAATTCCTCCAGACGCAGGTTAGTTAGGCTGACAACAATCGGAGCAATGACCAATTGGATGAAGCATCTGTGTGCACAGTTGTTATTTCTTTATGGAAAAAATCCTGCTTGGAATTCTTTAAATTCTGTCAGGAAAGTGGATTCCAGGGAAATCTTGGTTGTTCACTTTAAGGGAATGGTTGTGATTCACACAACTTTTCACAAGTCAGAGGGCAATCTAACTGAATGGGATATTAATGTTAATATTGAGCACATCGCATGTCCAAATAAGATCAAAATCGGCATTGCACCGCCCAAATACAGACGTAAAGACTAACAGACAGACAGGCAGATGTTTGTAGACTAAGTAGTAGTTATTGAATGTAGATGGTTTTATGGATTTAAAATTAAATATACAACCCTGAATACTTCCTTAAACCACTGTATCTGAACAAATCTCACTTTAACCAACAGGAAGCTCCCTCCAATATGTTTTTGTACCAACGCCTTACTCTGACATTGGACTATTGATTCTGTTTTGGAGCTGTAGATAACTTTTATGACAGTTAAGGGTCACATCATTTGAATACAGCAGCTTTTTTTACATGAAATGGTGGGGTAGGTAAACACAGGTGTTGTCTATGTTTAATAGAGGTTCTGTTCTATTTTGGTACACCGCATTATAGTGAATGTGATTAGTAACCCACTACTATTTCCTATCAAAGTGGACGATATGAACAGTTCCTTCATAACCAAAACATCAAAATGAACTCAGAGATACCTTTTACAATCAAGGTTTTTTTTCTTTCTGGGCATGTTTCACTGTGAAACTTGGCCCTTTATCCTTTCGCTCAGTGTCGTGACTTGACATCAGATTGCTGAAGCAACAGGAAAAATATGTCAAATATGTTTTTCTACTGGTGTTGCATATCATTAACATTGCAAGTTTTATCCAGTTATGATAAACTGAACCATGAAGAGTTTCTCCAGAAACTTGAGCTGGGCTTTGTGTTTTCCTTCCAGGCAGCATTTCGCAACTTACTCTCACCTCCTGTGTGTCTGTGTGTGTGTGTGTGTGTGTGTGTGTGTGTGTGTGTGTGTGTGTGTGTGTGTGTGTGTGTGTGTGTGTGTGTGTGTGTGTGTGTGTGTGTGTCTGTGTGTGTGTGTGTGTCTGTGTGTGTTCACAGATCCTGTTGGCGAGCTCCCCTGATGCGCCTGCTGAACCAGCGATTGTGGAAATCCCCCAGATCAGATCAGTGGGAGGAAACTCCCCCATTCAGGCGTCAGCAGCACCTCAATCAGGCTTTATTTGCTGTTTTCAATGTTTGAGCGGGCCGACAAAGAAAACAATCTTTTTCTTCATGGCAGTTTTTTTTAATCTCTATAAAAACAGTGTTCATTCATTTATAGGCGACATTACAACAGAGCACTGTTCACTTAGTTATTGATCTGCAAAGTGTCTGTGGGAGTGTATATTGTTTTTATTGTGTGGCATAGGGCCAATAAAGACAGAGTGGTACCTTGTCAAAATGTTATAAAAAAACAAGTGAATGACTCAAAAACACACTAAGATTCTTGAAACAGGGTTATAAGGCTTAAATATGTCATGGATGAAACCAACACAAAATATGAAAAATATTGGGGGTGTGGAGTGAGACACAGGTGAGCGTACTACAGGTGGGGATCAAGATGCTTTGGCTTCACTTTTGGAAAGCTGTTGTGTTGTCCATCTTAATATTGGCCTATAGTCACAGATACCTTCTTTCTGAATGCAACAGTGAAACTTTCACAGACATCGGCTGTCTGCAAAATTGTCCGCTTATGCAGAACAATATCGGAGTGACGTCAGCGTTATTAATGCAGAAAAAGTTAACACATACATCAGACACTGCATGTTTAGATACGTTTAACCAAAGAGTCAAAATCTGTCCTTAACCCGAACCACTTCTGTTGCGCAAATCATAAATGGGAAATTGGGAAGCTATTCTACTCTTGATGACCTCTAAAAATGCTTTACTGTACAGTTCACCATTCACACTAACCCTTTGAAGTTTTATGATTAGATTAAATGAAGCAATTCCTTTGTGTCTAGACACAGTGCGTCTTTCATCCTTGTTAATATTTAGGCAACAGAATCTGAACTTTCCCACTGGATCTCAACAATGGGTGCCAGGTAACAACAGAAAGATAAGAAAACATTTCCAGTCATTAGACTTTGACAGTGTTTCCAATAGAGCCTCATCAAGGCTGAAGAAAAAGTCAATGTACAGTGTAAATAACATCACAATATATTTCGCAACAACTGATAAGTGAGCCCTTTACTTGTGTGTATTCATATCAGAAGGGTTTTTCTTTATGAAGTAAATCAAGGGCTGTGCAAGTACTCTGCATATAACAGCGAACCACACCTAGGCCTGATAAGAGTAAGTGTGTGTCGACAGGAAACACACTGTACAGCTGCACTGACAAAGTGACAGGAAAGTTCTATTTACACATCAAACAGGCGGGAAGAGGAGGGTGAACACACCTGAGATAGTGCTGTTTTTCTGTTTGGGAAGTACGATAGTCAACACTGGTAAAGTCATTGATTCCATCTTAATCAAATACTTTATTAATAATACTAAAGAGCTTGAATCGACCTGTGCTCTGTTAAACAAAACTCCTTTGTGTTTTCTGTTTGGTGTCTAGTAGCACTTTCTAAAGTAGGTGATGTTTATTCACGTGATAGCTGCTGGCACAGACAAGGGTAGGCGGACCAGCTGGACACGTTTATATGAAAATTACCAGTAAAATTCTGGGGAAGGTCTGGGGGCAAAGTTATACCTGCCAGGTGTTTCCAAATGAACAGAGGAGTGATTAAACCACAACATTCCTGGCTTTGAGGGGCTGTCGGCGTTGCCCATCTCATTAGATTACAGTAGAGATATCTGTACACAAGAACAGGTGAGAAAACAACCAAATGTCAGAAAACATAACATGCATGCTTATTTGTAACTCGCTATCTTGATCTTGCGCTGCTGAAGAACAGCCCACACAGCGTGTCTGAAAAGCTGAGCAGGAGAAACGGGCCTTGGCATGACTGTGCTGGTTCCAGTACCACTCCTGTGAATGTTGTGCCTCCTCCTAAGAGCTGCGTTTCGTCAAAGATCAAAACCAAGATAAATCTGATGTGTGAGCAGCCACGATGGTGGCCGATGTTGCACATTTTACTCAAAGTAGAATCCCTGTGAGCTTTTATTTTCCAAAAGGCCAAACTACTGCCAATTTCCTGGAGACTAACATTATACACACACACACACACAAACACACACATACACCCTGTCCTCCTGAGGGATACTTAATGACCTAATGCATTCCCTAGCTCTGTACAATAAATGAAACCATCACAACTAGCTGGGGCTTATGTAACCATAGGGAAAAAGAAAGTTGAGTTAATACGAGTTAGTGGGTATCCAGTTTGAAGTCCTCAGAAGGATATAAAAAAGAGCTCCACCACCTCCACACTAACACACATCTCTCTGGGCCAATGCCTCCAAAACTCTATGTTGTTGAAATGGTCAAATCCTTCATTTTGAAATATGCATATTTGCTTATATATAAAATATACATATATATATATATATATTATATTCATATATTTGAAGGTTTACAGAATAACAAAACCTATTAACTGCTAGAATTTAATTCTTATGGGAATCAGGAATTGTTGCTACAGGAGACAGGAGCTTCAAACCCATGGGGACCCTGAGACACAGCAGGACTCAGTGTTAGAGTGACCAGAGCGACAGGAATTCATGATCCGACACCATCGATTAATAACTAAACACATGATCTTAAGTTTGTCATCAAAATAATGTCAACAATTTAAAAAAAGATCTATGAACGTGAACGAGTTCATTTTCATCCCCATTAACTGAACTTTGAACTAGTTCCTTTGAAGTGTTAACTGGCACAACACTGGGTATTGCTATGTGAGGTGACCAGGAAAAAACTAAATGTATGCAAATGTACGTAATGCAAGGAGACAATGTCTGCTGACTTGAGTTTATTTACCCATTAAACAGGTAACCTTAGCCATCATTGCAACAATTGCCTCGCCTGAGAAATTTGGCAGTAGCCACCACTGGTGGAGTGAGGTATGTCACATGATCAGAGCAACGCAGCTCGAGTTGGCTCCATGAACTAGCTCGCAAGCATCACTCCATTTATCATTTTTATAGTTTTGATCAAGAGGTGCTGCCAGGAGGTGACAGCAGAGTAAAAGTGGAAAACACTGAAATGTGCATGTGGCCGTGGAGTAACCCAAGAGAGCTTTAAAGGGCAGCAGAGGAAGCTGCCACAGAGGGAGAAAATTAAAGCTGAGTGGAGTCTTCAATCAGGAAATTTATGTTTAGTTTGATTAAATTTACGTTGATAGTTTTGAATTTATGTTTAATAAGATATGTTGGGAAGTGAATGGTTCGTCTCTGGCTGTGTTTGGGAGACCCCACAGGCAAAGTCTCGTTGCACTGTGCGTTTTTAGCCCTCCTGGGTGCAAGATTTGTGGCATCCTGGTGCAAAGGCAGCAAGTGTCCTGCCTCTGCATGTTATCGAAGGGGCTGCACAGGCATGTTTCCACAATGCCTCCTGGCCAGAAATAGAACGTTTTAAAGGGACTCTGTTGTTCAGCACACTTGGTTATGTCAGACATCTTTCAGTTCCAGTTCACTTTCACACACTTTCATTCTGGTAATGAACTCAGAAGGTTGCACTCCTAGAATTCATGCTGTCCATCCCAGGATTTTTTCAGCATATAGTTCCTATAAGCATTCGTTTAGCTGTTTTTATAATTTGAAGCTCTGCACGGAAAAACAGAACGAAACCCAACTTCTTGTCATACAGTAGAATACTTTCTCTCCTGTGATACAATCTCAGGTATTTCCAGGAGTGGAATTTGACAGATGGTTTGCAGCCCCAATCTACATGTCAGTTACGCCTTGATGGGAAGAAAAACTCCAGAGGTCTTAACGGCCACGAGCAAGCACGAGCACCTGAGGGAGGATCCTCACCTCAGGTTCACTGGGCTCCTATGTGTGTTAAAAATGGCCATAATGAGGTTTTGCTTGAAACAACAAGGTTCATTTACGCAGAAACATTTCACAAAGTTTA
Source organism: Limanda limanda (assembly GCF_963576545.1). Classification (NCBI taxonomy): domain Eukaryota; kingdom Metazoa; phylum Chordata; class Actinopteri; order Pleuronectiformes; family Pleuronectidae; genus Limanda; species Limanda limanda. Next base: position 8,608,675 of record NC_083641.1, read on the forward strand.
AAGCTGCACCAAGCAGGTTAGTGTTGAGCACCTTGATACAGCAGAGAGATGTAGCTCAAGTTGAGCAATATGATGTTCAGTGCCATGAAAACATGCAGCACAATGTTTTACACGGAACAAACATGAAGAATATGAGTGTATTTGTTGACTGTTTTAGAATTATTTTTCTCTATAACCTTTTTAAATTATCTTTGCTTCACTGAACCTGTCTCCACCAGTTACAGTGCTGAATCTATTCTTATGGAGTTGGAATTTGTTATTCATTTATATTTTATTTAATGATTATCTTCCAATATTAAATGACTTTAGTATGAATTTAGTTTTCTGAATAGTAGTTGTTGCATACAGTTTTCACTTTCAGCCCATGACCTTTTTTGTAAAACATTTTCACTGGACTAACATAGCATCCCCAATTCCATATATATATGCCCCCTAATATAAATGTAAAGTATTTAAATATAAAGGGCCCATTCTAGGGTAAAGAAAACAGCAATTTGTACATTTGAGATGAAACAAATTTCTGCCAATAGATCCCTTTCACCTAAATCTTACACACTGGACCAGGGGCGTCGTTAGGCCTGTTTTAGGGGGGCTGAAGCCCCCCTAAAATGTTCTTCAGCCCCCCCAAATAATTATTGGGATTTTTTTTGATTTTTTTTTTTTGATTTTCTTTTTTAAATTAAACTATTGTTTTACACATGGACAAGTTATATATACATATGTGAGTGCGTTTCTGGTTTGTATGTTTTCTCCCCCTTCAAATTACAATCCAATAGCCTCTCATCATACTTAACAATAAAAGACCGGGCACTAGGACCTTGGGGAGTCTGCATCGCTGCTGCGCTGGCTTTCTCACTCTGCCAAGTAACCTCTCTCATCAAGACAGCAGGATTACAGCCAAGGAGTTTTGCTCATAGTAAATGATGCACAGAGTGAAATTGTAAGTACAGGTAGTTACAGAATGTGGCTATCTGTAGTTGTTAACGATTGTTACCTGCTTAAATTTAGGTTTACTTGAGGCAAATGAAAGGGAATATTGTAATTTTTTCCTTCTGCTCATAATACAACAAATAAACAACTCAGAAGTTGACACAGACAGGTCCATTCTCCATCCATTGTGTGTGGTCCCTTTAAGAATTAGGATTTGGGAGTGACGCGGTTATGAAAACTAGTATATCCGTCTTTCCTTTACAAGCAGGAAAATTATTTCTCTCTATTTGAGAAAAGTTCATATTTGTGTTGTCAAATTTCACAATGACCCTGAAATTCTGTCTCTTCTGTTATCTTATACTGAATGAATGCAAGCAAAGATACAGAGAAAAATCACACTCTTTCTGATTGAACCAATCTATGAACTGTCTGAAACAATGGATATCCGCAGCCCCAAATGAGCCCCAAAAAAAATTGGTGCGCGCAAACATTCATCTTCCTTAAGGGCTAAGCCCCCCCTTTCTTTGAATCCTAGAAACGCCCCTGCACTGGACCATTAAGCTCTTTTGGTTTGATTCATATCATCAGCTCAGTCTCATGAACTGACAGTAATTATGACAGATGTATTAACCAAAGCAAACACCTCAAGGCTATGAAGGCTGCACTAATATTATCAGGTCCCCACGCTTTGACATAATTTCTATTTATCAAGAACACAGCAAATACTTCTTCTTCAAGTGAATAAATTGAATTAAGCTTAAGAAAAGCAAAAGCTGAATAGAATTAGAGCCAGAGTTTTAGTCTACATATGTTTTCCAGACTCAAAAGGTCACTCTAATCAGATAATCTTTGTGAAATTCTTGAAGGCTGACTGGAGATATCATGGTCAAGACACCAAAAACATGTTTTGTGAAGCCTAACTTGACCTTTGACCTTAGACCACCCAAATATAATCAATAAATCCATGAGTCTAAGTAAATGTCTGTACTAGATGTAATGAAAGTCACTATGGGTGTTCCTTATAATCACCTCCACAAGAACAAGGTCCCTGACATTGACCTTCACCCACCCAGATCTAATCCATTCTTTTTGAATCCAAGTAAACATTTGTACTAAATTTGAAGAAATTCCCTGAGATTTCGCCTTCACAAGGATGTGATTTGTGAGCTAACAGTGACCTTGACCTTTGACCACCAAAATCTAATCAGTAAATCTTGAAGTCTAAGTGAACATTTTTACTAACTCTTAAGACATTCTCTCAAGGCATTCTTGAGATATCTTGCTCTCAACAGTGGGACAGATTGATGGACAAGGCGACAAGTTAAATTAAAAAAATCATTTGTTACATTGCATAAAAATATACTTTAAAAATTGTTTGATCATTCAATGTGATGAATCACTAAACTAGATCACAAGACATGTTTTGGAAACAGATGACTGCCTGTAAATGCTGATGTTTAGTGTAACCAGGGTTTAAAAAGGAAAAAAACTGGTCAAGCAGAAAATTTGGTTAATTTATTAATCATTACCCAAACTGCCCCTTATAAACTGCCATCATACTTTGTAGAGTGACTATTAGGTTAAACTTTGACCTACCTCTTGGCAAATTTACTACAGTTTCCCTGTGAATAGCTTATCACCCACTTTTTTCTGAGTTTAGTTTAGCGTTAGGGTTAGGGGCAATTTGTCTGTTTGTTGTACACAGGTTTCCTAGGAGGTATTGTCCACTGAGGATCACCACAACATATCTCACAGGGCTTCTTGCTGTTTGCTTTCACACGGCCAATAGTACAAATTAAGGGAAATTAGCAAAGTTTTATTTCTATCCAAGTTGTTTGAAGACCTGCCCCTAATGTTTGAGGAGGTGTAGACATGAAGAGAGATTATTAGTAAAGTTTCCGATAAAAATATCAGAGTAAGCCAATTAGAGGCGGGGTTGGGAAGGGTCTTCACACACCTCGGATGTGGCTGTTGTATGACCTGGGTTTCTTGCTAATAAATTTGTTGGAAAGGAGATGTGTACATTTTTAGTGCATTCATCTTGTGTTTGGTTACTGATAGGAAATTCTACCCTCACAAGTCGCAACAACTCGGAAAGTTGGCGAAAGATTTGGGACACGACTAGGGTTGCAAAATTCCGGGAATTTTAAAAGTTGGAAACTTTCCATGGGAATATACGGGAATATACGGGAATATACGGGAATATACGGGAATTAACGGGAATTAACAGGAATTAATGGGAATAAACTGGAAATGTTGTGGGTAATTTAAACTAACTGTATTTACCTTGTCATATACAGACATAAATATAAACATTTTGTTGTGTCCCAGGCTGATTTGAGCCCTGAGGAAACTTTGGGTACTTGACTATATGCTTCTGCATCGTTGTGTCATTCTTAACATAGGTCTTTGCACAGTATTTGCAAATGTACACAGCCTTTCCTTCTACATTGGATGGGGTGAAATGTCTCCACACATGAGAAAGTGCACGTGGCATTGTTCTGTAGAATTACTAGTAATATTTTACAATTGATGGATAAATTATAATGGAAATAGGCTAGATGAACAGATGAACAATCCTCAATCAGCATGCTCATATATTTTCCCCAGTAATATCATCGAAACTTACCTGACTAGTCCTGCACTCTACAGCAGGCCTCAATAGCCCTGCTGTAGAGTGAAGGATGCTGGGAGTTATCTGTGCATGTGATGGAAGAATGCACAGTGGAGGGTTGAAACTCAACGTGCAGCGTGTGCTGCATTCCATACATCTTTAAAATAGAGTTTTGAATGATGTTTTTATGGCTCAGCGTTTAATTTGCATAGTTTTTTTTTTTTTCAAAATTCCCAAAATTCCCGTGCTTAATATTCCCGTGGAAAGTTTCCGGAAATTTGACGGAAACTTGCCAACCCTTTGCAACCCTAGACACGACATCCCAAGTTGTTGACGTAATTTACGCAAAAACATACTGAATGGAAATAAATGTTATGAATGGGTCATCCCCCCTGAAAACACCTATTGTAGCAATTTTGCCGTGTTCCCAAATCGGTGCCAGGGCCAAACTAAGCTGCTTGGGAAGAGCTGAACTTTGGGAACATGTGGACTCCGCTCCTACATGCATCTTCCCCAACCAGGAACCAACCAGTATTACTGCCCCCAAATGAACCTGTCCCAGGTTAATTAAGCCCCTTTTCCACCAGTCAAAAAACCCACAAACGCTCACGAACATCTGGCTTTCTTCTGCACTCTGTTCGAATGGATGAACACATTAATTTGGCAAAATAGCGAGCTGAGAGAGCTCCCAGTTTTCAGCATGTTTGTGACATCAAACATGGAAACACACAAGAGGGAAAAAAACATAATTTCAAGAAAAGTCAATAGATTAAGCCTAGATTGTAAGATTGGTCTCCTTTAAAAGACAGGACCTCAAGGTTCACTTTTTTTTATTGTACTGTGATGGCATCTTAAATCAAATTAATCTATAATAAATCAAATTACTACAAAGGAAGTTTCACAAACACAGCCGGGGTCTATGGGAGTTTTGCTCAACTTGTCCATTTGTTATTTTAGCATTGATTTTGTTAATGACTTTGGCAACAGCTTTCACATCAAGATCAAGGAGAATGACACTAGCACTGGAATGCTGAAAGAAATTGCATCCATTATTAAGATCAGAAATCACGTGAATAAAAGAAATTTTATGTTAGGAATTAATAAAGAAACACATACAGCAGAAATACAGCTCTCCACACACAAAATGTACACAACGTTTTTTAGACATTGGGTATGAAGATTGAATTGCTGTATGAGTCTTTGTCTTCCACTTCACCGTCCTCCTTGGGATCCTCTAGAAGTTTATCCAGTAGGTTTGGTGATCCCGGCTCCATCCCCGGATCTTCATCCAGAGACTGGCCTTGATGTTCAGGGTTCAGCTCTGAACGCTGAGGGAGGTCAAGGATCTGGAGCTGAGGGTCTGCACCATGCGCCTCCAGCTGAGGGATCATGGTGGTCACAGACATGGACAAGGGCATGTGCACCAGAGGTGGGCCGGACAGGGCTGCTGAGCATGGAGCGAACTGGACCCCTGAGTTGGGCATAGTAGATATGGTGGTGAGGGGCTGGGTCCAGGGGAGGTAGGTCAACCCTGAGTCTGGGAGTTCCATCTGAGGGAAGGAGCCTGGTGCTTGGGCTACTGGTATGGTCTGCAGACAGATTAGCAAAGAGATGCAAACATGTTTACAACTTTATATGTACATTGTTGTGTGACTCTACTGTGCACCCAACAAGATAACCATAGGTTGTATACAAACAGGGACGACGTGTCTCCACTTCATCAAACTTTCCAGAAATGAAACCAATATATCATAGATCCAAACACTGTATCTTGCACATTTGGAGCTAGAGTCTGTGCAGCAGCGATTGGAGGAGGAAGCTGTGGTCCCAGCGATAAAACGCACTTGACCAATCATGAGTTAGTCTCAGCGGTCAATCATGATGTTTCGCTCTGTTTTTGTGGCATGAATGAACTAATCAAAACCAAACTAACAGAAAAAATGAGAACCTGAACAATCACCCGTGTGATAAGAAAGACCTAAAATCAAAGAAACCATCTATGAGTAAAATGTATTTGATGAGTAACTTTGACTTTTTTGTTTGGTCAATGTCCCAGCAACTAACATGAAGGAGGCGGGGATTATGATCTATACTGCAACCAGCTACTAGGGGGTAAATGAGACATTTTGGCTTCACTTTCGGGGAGCAGTCACGTCCTCCATCTTTATTTGAAGTCTCTGAAAACAACAGTGGTCAAACAAGACAAAGAGTGACAAGTTTTGATCTGAACATGTCTCTTCCTCTCATAACCACCTGACAATGTGAAAATAGTTTACTGACATTTCTGGTTGAACTTCAAGAGTATTTCGGCTGCCAAAGCCAGTCGGGAGGAGAGTAAAAGCATTTTCTTCACATTTATAGAATCACTTGTGTTTTTAGACTTCTTATAAAAAGCTTTGCATACAACATCACAAGGTGACAGTATATTGTAGAGCTGTTTGAGGAGGACTCACTAATGACAAGAAATCATTCTGAAGTAGCTCTGGAGCCTTAACCCAGGACCAGAGAACAGGAAGGTTTAGAACAGGGACTGACCTAGTATAACATAATATGTGCATGTTTTTCAAACTAAGCCCAGTGCACTTTTGCTTCAACATTTAAAAGATCACTGGGGGTGTTTGACAAAAAAGCTCATTTAGGTCAGGAGTAAGTTGGGATGTGCCAATGTATCATTTACGTTAAAGGTGGCAAAAAGGTCCCAAAGGAAACTGAACATACAAAATGTCGTAGCTGTTGACTTTCAAACTTGTCTCCTTGAAATTACATTTCTATACAACTCAACTACAACAGCAAATGCATTTTGCAGGAAACATGATGACCCGGATGATGTTATTCTCAAAACATAATGAGGATATGTTATAATGTGCATACACATGTTTTCCAAGTCCCCAATTAGTTGATTCTGATCACATCTTAATTTAACCACAGCTATTTTGTTTCCTGATCCTGATCACAGAGTCTAGGTGGAGCTTCAATCCCTCCTAGGAAGTCTTTACTGCCATCCACCCCAACCTTAGAACACTTGGTCATTCATTTATTAAAACTCTCAGCAATTATATTTCCTACCAATGCAGAGAAAAATTCATCGATTTATATTAAATGGTAAACTCTCTGTACTTATATTGCACGTCTCTTGTCTTGATGACTACTCAAAGTGCTTTACAGTACTTTTTTGCCATTCACTCATTCACATACACATTCATATGTGCAGCACTGCCATATATCTACAGAGGTGCAATCCCCCATTTCAAAACCACTATTGTAGGAGAATTGAATCTACTCACCCCAAAGTTAGTGATCAGCGGTGTGTGTGTGTAGGTCAGCATGGTGTAGCTGGGGCACAGAGTCTGCATGTACAGGTCAGCCGTCAGTGTGGTGGCTGGGTAGGCCAGAGTCTGAGCTGAGAGTTCCTGCTGGCCGTATTCAGGTGAGGACCACGATGTTATGGCAGGCTGCAGGCCAGCGCCACTGGCCAGGAACGAAGGTTTCCCTCCTGTGCACTGCGGTCGACCATCTCCAGCTGCAACTGACGGCTCAGCTGTGGCGCCACTGGTGCTGTCAGAGCCAAAGGTGACTGGATACAAACAGAGGCTGAGTGTGAGTCTTTGAGAAACATGCACATGCAAAATCAATTCAGGTAGATATGTGATCAAATACCTTGTGTGTATGATGTCGGGTTGTTGCGTGCGACCACGTCCTAAAAAATGAAAATATGACATCAATTCTAAAAAAGTGTGTTGAGCATGTCAATAACTGCAGGGTAACAATTATCACATGTTGCTGCTGCAGAGTGCATGTTGATATGTAATTATGCACTATTTACACTTGTACCGATCGAGTCCAGGTGTGAGCAGCAGAAGAGATTACTGGTGTGTGTGTGTGTGTGAGTGGGCTGAGTGGGGAAAGAATTTGATATACTGCAGGGTTGGGTATATATTTGGAGGTGTGATTTTAGGATTCATTGTACATTGCTGCAGTTAGTATACTGTATATTGCGTTTTGAACATGATTTATGTTTTAAGTGTCTCTGTCGACCTGCAGGTGGGAAGAAAAGCTTATAATCAAAAAATCATGTTGACTGCATCAACCCCGAAAGATATATTTTAATAGAAATAAAATCTTGCATTTTGCAAACTTACTCACTTACTCTTAACCTTAAGTTTAGTTTATTTTTTGCCAAAACATAGATTTTGATGAGTTGCATTATGGTCTGTTGAGGAGAAGGTTAGAGTTCTGTTCAGAGGTCTCTCTTCTGAGGCTTCTAAAGCTCATGAAATATCACTGTGCCAAATTGTTTAATAGTAGCTGTTCTGTGTATACAGTCATATTCCATATTGGGATTAATAAAGGATTTCTTTTTGTTCTTATCACACAATTTTCTACAGAAATGGTTACAGAAGTGATCCTAGATACTAAGGGTTTTCAACAACAACCATTCCATGACAACTGGGCAAACTCTTTTCACTAAGAACAGGGCTGCAACAACCATGCTGACGGATTTGGTTCAATGCCAGGCCCCTGTTGGTCCGTTTTGCCTGGGGCCCCCAAAGTCTCTTGTTGTTTTTTTATGGAAATGTTTACCTTACTCTTGTTGAGGTATGAGATCAGAGGATAACACACCTTACAAAGCCATATCAGGCCAATTGTGATTTGTGAAAATAGACTATACAGATATAATGTGGTTTGTTGGTTGGTTGGTTGACATACCACATAGAAATAATACATCATTAATAACCAGAATCAGCCAACATGCTATTTTCCATCTGTGGTCTCTGAACTACAAATTACACTTGTTGTCACTGGTTTTAATCATTTATTTTGACCGAATGCACCAGATTGTTCGACTCTGTGAGAACATTATTTACATTTCCTGACCCATATATGTAATCTTAATTCATCATGCAACTGTGTTCCCATGTCCATGCAGTTCACTGGCCGGAGCAAGATTATACAATTTTTTCTTAATGCTTCTGTGACTGATGTCTGACATTTTGGCAGCTTTAACACTTTGATCCCGAAGAAGCCACAATTTAACCTCACACTCAATGACTCTGTGCTGTCAATCCCTCTCTTTCTGTGTTTCCGTCACTGTGCTGGACATGCCCACCAGGAGGTCCGTCATGCAGAACCACGTGCAGATGATCTCTTTTTAATAGACACGTGTATGCATGTCGCTATACGGTGAGTGAATAACAGGTGGCGGTTCAGTGAAATACAGAATCTTTAGTGAGAAAACTTTCTGAGGTAATGCGAGAGGCAGTGGCATCAGTCACAGTACTGACAGCTTGTGTCAGTGTTCAGGCGGTGCTTTACATGAGCTGCAGTGAGAGACTGCATCAAGCCGCCTGCAGTCATCCAGCAGAGGCATGTGCTGTAAGGTGCCTTCAGGGCTGCAGAGGTACAGGGGAGATGGTTAGTGTGACAGCTTTGACAGCAGGCGGAAACCCCTTCATTACACCCCAGGCAGATTACTTGCAATCACGAAAAGTACTTTTGGTTAGATTTGGCCCTGGTAAATAAAATCAATACATCTGGAGACATCGGTGAAACCTGACACCCACTGTGGTAAGTTAGGTGCTGACTCGTGTGTTGGCATTTCAACAATGCCGATTTGCAAACACTAGGATTTCAAACCAAAGCTTTGTGGCTACACAGTGGTTTACAGTATGTCAGTCCCCTGCCCTTCACATCAGTCAATTTGCAAAAGGAGACCAACTCGGATTTAAAGGGGAAAGCTTTTCCACATTAATTGACACTAGTGTCCTCTGCAAAGAAGGTTAGGTTTTCATCGGCATTAGAACTCAGTTTGTTATTTTGCAGGATTACGCAAAACAAATTTATGCATTTCCCCAAAATTTGGTTGAAGGGTATGGTCATGGCTAAAGAACAATATATTCACTTTTGGAGCAGATCTTGATAAAGGAGTTCCAGGGAATTTTCTCTCTGTCTTTATCTTGGAAAGATAAGACGTTGGTCTTGGCAGGAGCATGCACTACCCCTGAGCATGCTCCTAATTCTGCTTGCATTCCTCACAGCATTAAGAAATTGCATAAAAACAACAATAACCAAAAAAAAAAGAAACAACCAACATCATTTCTATTTTCAAAGTGAGTCAACCCATTACTGTGGATATTATGCACACTCTATTGTTGATATATTTCTTAAGTAGAAGAGTTGAAAACTCATGAAAACCCTATGACAGGTTTGTGAATTATCCAGAGCAATATGGGGTCACATGTCAAACCTGGACAGATGAAACCAAACGTGTCTGTATGGTAGAAACCACAAGAGGTATATTTTATATTCTCCCTTTAATAGCTTTAGCTAATTGTGCTGATTTCAACAGCTTAAACACAATGAATTGGTTGTTTTTATAAGCTGTTTTCTTTTAACCTTCCCCCAGAAGTTTTTGTTTTCATTGCCCTTTATCTGTCTGTCAGCGGGATTATAACTACCTGCAGCATCCATTTCCATAAAAGTCTGTGGAAGGGTGGAGCACGAGCCAGAGAAGAAGCATTACATTTTGGAGCAGATCTGGATAAAAGGGTGGCTCCAGGATTTTCTTTTCTTTATTATGGTGAATATTACAGTTACTTGTGTCTCACCCAATGTCAGCTGGGATTGGACCCTGTCTCAAGAAATCAGGTGGCCAACCAGCCTTGGCAGACATATGTACTTGTTATAAGAGGGCTGTTTGTCCACCGCTCTGGTACAACAGATACTACCACAGACGGCCCAAGCCATAGAAAACTGTTAAACTTCAGAGATGAAAAGTAAATAACTGAGACTTTTGTGCTGGGACAATCCTATGATGAAGGTTTAAGCACAAAAACAACGTGTCAAGGCTCAGAAAAAAGAAAATGTCTGCAGGCACCTTAAAGCTCTTCAATTAAGTTGTTATATTTCATTCATTATTTGTTTGAGCGTAGGTGTTGAAAACAACAACTTGCAGATGTACAGCGGGTTATCTGCTGCAGCTATTGCTTTTCTTGGCTGGGCTCAGTGAAATCCTTGAGTTACTTGCCTAACGGTGACATGTACAATCAGTCATAAAACAATTACTTTTTTGCAGGGTGGTGTTCAGCTTCTCGTCTACCTCTTCACAAGATGGAAAAAAATGGCAGAGACATAATAATACTATTCTGCTCACATTATGGAGTAAAGGAGCCTTTTGGCTGATGTCCAAATATCCAAAGGTATTTTCATGCTCCACAGAAATGCACTCACAGTGAAATTTTAGTGCTATGATTTACATTTTGGAGCCTATTCAAACATTTCATACTTCAGGCGTAGCATTAAGTCCTTTTCATGTTTTTCGCTCTCTCTCTCTCATGGCAGGGTGTGTATGAGGGCAGTTTTTGCATGTGCATGTTTGTGTGAACGTTTCGTGTCGGTCCTCTACTGGTGTGGAGGAGTAATACATAGCATGTGGGAGGGCTCTCTGGCAAGGCTGCAAGTTATTTTGCATAGGGCTGTGTGCCCAGCCCTGGAGTCATACAGGGAATGGTTGTAACTGTCATGGAAAAACACCTGGATTATAAAAGGTTAAAATCCCCCCTCCCAGCTGTGGGACAATCATGGGGTCCTGACTGCTCCTCTCCCGACGCAGACCGATTTCCCAGTTATTCAGAATGCCATGTTGTTCCATTTGGTCAGATAAATTCACTTTGACAACCAACAACTTGCGTCTGGTGCAGATCTTTAGATCTCTGCGAGACAGAGAGCGAGAGAGAGCGTAAAGATCATCGGGTTCATTTTTTTCGTCACGATGGTTTAGATAAGTGAAGAATGTCAGCCTGGAGAATGAGGTTGCTAAATCATCACAACGTAATCAAGGAAACGTTATTAGCAGTGAAAAATTGTCAGACAATATCCAGGGGGCACGTTGAACAGAAAATTGGCACAGATGTTGATTGCCATGGAGAATGTTTTAACAATCCCCCCCCCCCCCCAAGAACAAATTCAAGACAAACCTTTCCCAGACAGAAGCCTGACAAAGTAAATCCTGCACCTTTGCTTTAATTAGTAGCATAACTCTTCTTATTGATTTCATAAACGTTGGTTCTTGGTGTATTTTCTGTATCCTCTGCCCTTTCCAAACACAGTAAATCTCACACAGCATTGATTTGCAGTGTCAGATTAGTCCATCAGTGCATTGCCCTAAGTTACCATTGCTCTATATTCAAATAGTTACAATAAACCACCCACAGCAAATTTGTTTAATGACTCATCAAATTGCAGGGGACAACGTGGTCCAGGTTCTTTGGAAAAGGTGGAGTAACTGTTGCATAAAAGTGTCAGTAGGTAAATGAACGAGGAACAACACATCAATCATTCATTTTTACTTGAACTTCACTTTAAATGTAATTGTGTGATAATAACAGGTTCTCTACAGGTTTCTACGAGGTAAATTTAAGACAATTATGAATCAAATGTAGGCCTATTTCAAGTCCATACAGGCCCAAAAAAAATGTAATATTGCAATATTGGAAATTGGAAAAAGAATATGGAGGAAATAAACACTCACAGATTTACCTCCAAGGCTGTGGCAACACAGATTGTGTTGAACTTGAACTAATTAATTTAGAATAGATGAAATAGAAATAATGAATTTACTCCTATATTTACTTCTTTTTTGTGAGAGGAGACGCCACATTAGGTCTCAAATCTAATCACTTCCTGGGTTTGCTCCATTTCAGACCGGGTTTCACAGTCAGTGGTTCCTGTTTTGTTACTGTGAGATCAATACAGTATTTCTGATCTAAAAGGGAGGCTAAAGTCAATATCACTTCATACAAGCAACATTACCTTGTCAAAATCTAATTGAGGCTTAACATTTTGATGACTGTATAGACTTTTTAAGAAACTCTGTGTAATGTCATGTATCACAGTGCCCTCACCACAGCAGAGAGGGCTGTCTTGGTGCCGTGCGACTCCAGACTCCTCTTCCTCCTCAGCAGCTCTTTGACCGGGTCTCTTACTCTTACACCTTGATATGGTCTGGACCTGGTCAGTGCTGGTGTTGGTGCTGGAGAAAGAACAGAAAGAGACACTGTGGAATAACAATGTCGGTTCATGGCTCAAAATGTCTTCTGCTGTCTTGAGCCAATCTGTGTTCTGGTTTCATAAAGTTAATGAGCATGAACCACAGCATCCCAACCTCCCACTTCTTTATGCAAAAACTGAATGCTTGACAATAAATCACTTTTAGACACTGCTAAGCCAAAAATGTTGGAAAAGGTTTTCCTTTTGTTGCCACATCAGCTAAAATTAAGAGCCTCCTCTGAAACCTGAAAACCTTAACAAGCACAATTTCATCATAAGTCTTTTGACTAATGAAGATAAACAATACAGTCGTCAGCTTCTAATAGACAGCATTGTGGGGCAAAATACATATATATGTATATATATGTATTGCAAAAGTGTTCCAAGTACAATAGGCTCTTACAATAGGGACTTAAAATAATATAGAGGGAAACCCTACAGTTCCCACAACAAGCACTTGGTGACAGAAGAGACAAAAAAATTATTCAGAGTCACTTTCATCAGACTCAACTAAATATTTAAACCATATTTTGTTGTCTCTTGAGGAATCGGCTGTGGTTGTTGTTTATTTGTGAACCCTGCGGTCGTTAGAGCTGACAGTTTCTTTTCCAGGAAATACCACCAGTTGCCGGTGGAGCCACACTGACGGAGACCTGAAGCTAAATGGTCCCCCTGCACAAGAACACACAAAGCCTACAACCTGTTAGTTCCTGCAAGTATAAGCATGAGGGGAAATCAGATCCGACAGCACTGAAGCTGTGAACCTGCAGACAATGTCACCGGTCAGGTGATGGATGTGAGAGAGAGAGAGAGAGAGAGAGAGAGAGAGAGAGAGAGAGAGAGAGAGAGAGAGAGAGAGAGAGAGAGAGAGAGAGAGAGAGAGAGAGAGAGAGAGAATGTCACCGGCCAGTACGGCCCAGGGATATAAATCAAACAGAGAAATTATATCTTCCTCCCCACCCGAACCTGAAAAAATAAACATAATTCATAAGCAGTCATCCTGCTATCCAACCATCTACAGGTTAACTATGAGCCCTGTGGGGAGGTTTGTGTCTTTGAAAAAGACTGAACTTTCCATATTACAGCCTACTGCTTTATTTAGATTTACCTTGGTATTTTCTTTAAGCGCTGATGTGAACTCACTCCCAGCAGGAAATGAAAGATTGATAGAACATCTTGTGGAAAGTACATAAAAATGTGATTTAATTATAAATATGTAAATATTAACACATAAGCCAGCACCAATACTAACACCAATGTGCCATGCACACACAAGAATATGGTTGTTTTATGATTTTTTTTAAATAGCTGTCATCCTCCCCTGAACTTTTGATTATAGAATATAGTGAGATACCGGCCAAGCTGCACCAATTACAAACAGTTTAGAACGAAGTTGGTTTTCCTGTGTTCTCCCGGTGTCCCCTCCTCACCTGTGTGTTCCCTGTGTCTCTGTGTGTGTGTGTGAGTGTGTGTGTGTGTGTGTGTGTGTGTGCGTGTGTGTGTGTGTGTGTGTGTGTGTGTGTGTGTGTGTGTGTGTGTGTGTGTGTGTGTGTGTGTGTGTGTGTGTGGGTGTGTGTGTGTTTGTGACCTGTGGGCGCGGCCTTCTGCTGCACCTGGTCAATCTGCACACCTTCCATCTGCTCATCAACCCTGCAATGCAAATACCCAGGTCTCCTGCCATTCCTTGCCAGACTATACCAGCTCAGGTGGTGTAAGCTGCTTTGTACAAACTGCTATACTCTAGTTACTCTTGCAAACTTCTAGTGTTCATAATACTCTTTCTTTTGGCCAGGACTTTGTTGCCAGTGCCACCACCTGCCGTGCCTGCTTCCCCCCCCTCACTACAATCAGCCTCCCGGACTCTCCATTCCTCCCTCTGCTCGTCTGCCTGCCCCCTGACTCAGCAATTACCATTCCCCCTTCAAAAATCATTAAAGAGCCATTACCTTTTCCACTCCTCTGTCTGCTTATAGATCCAATTAAACCAAAACCCCGACAGAAGTCTGACTGCCCATTTGGCTGCTGTTCTGTTGTACAACTTCAGTCCCATTCCAACATTGACTCGGACTACTGGCATGAGATAACTCAGTAGGGTTTTGTTGTTGATTTGGTTACTGACGAGCGGAGCTGCAGCTCAACAAGCAGGTGTTTGGTTGCACGAGAAAACTAATCAAGAGCCCACATGAAAAACACAATGCACTGTAGGCCATGACTGATTTATTCTCCATTCAGCAGTAAACCTGCTCTGTGTCCCTGAGACCTCAAAGTTCTTGAGAAAATTATTTGAAATTGTGTATAAAGTTATTTTACGCTGTATTTCAGAACAGTAGGTCGAAACTGCTGAAGTAACTGGTAAATATTTGAGAGAATTCAGGAGAATGGAGGCTGTCGGATTGAAAAAAACTGTAAAGTCAGGCATTAATACAATTTGAAAAGATGAATGTGGTATTTTTGTTTCAATGCATTGCCCCCGAAAATGGCAAATGGCAAGAATACAGATAGCTATTGTACTACTACATACAACAGTACAAATAATCAGCTACTCAGCCGTAATAAGTAACCAGGCCCTTCCCCTTGGCATATTTACAATTGTACCGATCTAGTCTAAACCTGCTTGTTTGGACTGATCAGTTTTCTTTTGTTTTTCTGTTCTAAACCTGCTCCAGAGCTTCATAAAATGAAACAGAATTTGCTTTCTTACTGTTCACTTGTTTGTTTGACAGGAGTTCTCTTTTGACATCACATGTTGGCTATAACAGAGTTTAGCAATCAATTCAATCTTCAGACCTGAATTCAAAAAGCAATGTTGAAATAAAATAGTAAAAATCATCCAAATGATCTAGCGGTGATTTAGATCCACAGCTTGAAACAGTTGGGGATCGATGCTGTTATCTGACGATCTACAAGAAGACATGTTCAGGAGCCACACTGCCCCGCCCCATTGCTGTTGGTCGCCTGTATTTTCAAATTGGACCCATGTTGAAAGTAGCAAGGTCCAAATCGCACCAAACTGTACTGTACTGCACTTTCCTGGTAAATGAACAATAGACATGCAAATATGAAGCTGATAAAATGCTTTCCATATATAGCTGGACAAACAGAAAGACTAACAGCGAGACAGCGAGACGTTTGTGGAATTAATAGTTTTGTCATATCTGATGTTTTTTGTCGCTGAATTGATCAAATGTCATTCAACCTTTTTTTTGTCTCTGTTTCAGTGATTGCACCGACAATCATTAGCTCGGAATGAATTCCAGAGTGTTTTGTTAACTTTCACCGAAAGGCAGTTCCCTGCCTGCTCCTCTGACCTTCATCCTGTTAGTGCTGTTTCCATCTCTCCCTGTGACAGAGCGGGAGACCTGTGATGATCTACAATGAAATTGATCAAGCATAAACTTGGATGAATTTAATGACGTCAATTTACTCCAAATATTCACCTTACTTATGAACGATAAACTTGAGAATTAATTAAAAACTTTATTTTAAATGTTGCCAACATGATCTTCAAATTAATTGACAGCCAAAACAACTGTAAATAAAAAATGGCAAGTATATGGGTAGGTGTCAATGAGTAACTTTAATTACCATTTAAAACAGTTTGAATGAAATATAAAATGAAAGAGGTCGATGAGATTGTGGAATAACTTGAAGGTATATTTCAGCTGCCTAGGATATAGTGGTTCAGTGCATAGGTCAAGCCAAATAATTCAGAGTAAGCCAGAGTAATACCTTCCAGTCCTTTAATTCTACTTGTCTCTAGATGGACAGCATTTTTGATGATGTCTACATGTCCGTCCAAAGTCTTCCATTGGTGTAAACAGCGTTGAGACCAGGTGAGTCATCACTTTTTCAACATCCCTGTAGACCCACGCTGGTTTTACGCCACTCAACTGCAAAATGTACTTTTGTCTTTATGCATCGATCCCCACAATAATATCCCCCGATATGTACAGTATCTTCTAGAATCCAAAAGAGTTCAGTTGCCTGTTCAGACGTGGTATTAATATCCATCCTGAGAGATCAGGGAGAGATGAGAGAAAAAAGTTTTCTGGTGTAAACAAAATAGGTTTCCTTACCTCTGTGAAGCAGCTAATGAAAGAACCTGTGAGGTGAGCAGCATGCTACAAGAAGGGCTGTCTGCACTCTCGCCAATTGTCTTGAGGATATATGATAGTCTGCTACATCTTAAGGAAGAGCTTTTCATTCGAAAACTACATGGTTATTTTGTTTGGTTTACTCTGTATTTTCTCCATTCGGAATCACTAGGTGGAGAAAAGTCAGTTTTGCTGATTTAATCATCTTTAGCAAGCTACCTTACAGTGGTTGGATGTAACAAAGTACATTCACTTTGATATTGTAATCAAGTGCATTTAGCATGTGTCTGTACTTTAATTCCGCCGATTTGTTTTTAGATACTTTTCAATTTAACTCCACTACATAAGACAGCAAATATAAGCACTTTCTACACAACTACATTTTTACAATGTACGGCACTGAAAAAGAAACACTTTAAATGGATTCAAAAGAGACTCAGCCATACGGATGTAGTAAACCATTGTATCAGGGTAAAGGCTACACTCAGATAGTACTTTAACTGTTAATACTTTAAGTATATTTAAAAGCAAGTACCAACTTTATCAAGTGGAAAGTAGAAAATGTATATGATACTTTTACTTCTGTACATTTTTGTTGGTTTATTTATACTGACATGCCCACCCATTTTCAATAGAAGGTTAAAATGCCTTGAACAAGCACTTGAATGCTTCATACTGCACATGACATTTTGTATGAGACTAAGGCCAGGGGAGAAGGTCAGTCGATGATTACTTAATCATTAGACATTTGTTGACATGGTGAAAACATGTGTTTTGTAGACCCATTCGTCCAAACCAACCTCCTCCTAATGCAGAATTTGTGACTGTATATAATGGGTCACCAAACTACCCCCCCTGATATAATTATGAGCCCTAGAGGTTACCTAACAATAAGATATTTGTAATAAGCTGCTGCACAAATCCCCTGTGGTGTTGCTTTTCACAGGAGAAAAGTCTTGACCAAATTAGCACTGGTAGAGAGGGAAGCTGCTGTGGAATTTTAAAATTGCAGGTACATCGCCAACTCTAGGGAGGTCAGGAAATAAGGCTGTCACACAGCCAATGCTAACAACAGATTTATCAAGATTTTTGGTAAAGGACTGAAGGAGTGTGCTGCAAACAGGGGTGTGGTTCTTAGCATGACAAGTTATTTATAAACAGTGCAATTCCTCCCCCATAGATAAATGGTAAAAAAGCAAAGTTAGGTTGATGGTACTGTATATGATCTTGGAATTTAAATTTTAACAGAAGCTGTTGTTGTCTTTCATACCCCTCCATTTTAAGTCATACATGAGCACACACAGACACAATCCCCATGGCACATGCACGCAAAAGAGGAAGCTCCACAGCTGTGCCGTCTTTTGCTGTGGCAGAGGTCTGTCGACCTTTTTGCATATCAAGATTACAAGCCAATAGCAGAATGGAGCCAACTTTCAAAATACCATCTTCCTCTTTCCAAAAGAGACAGACACACTAGCTTCAAAAGTGATCCTGACCGATTCAACACAGTAAGGATTATCGTTAGTGTTCCAGAAATCCCCAGATCATTCAGTTAGGTAGGTTATGGTGGGAGAACAACTGGTTGTGTTGAGGTTATGGCTTTACAAACCCTGTTTGTCTGATGAGCAAAAGCTTGTGTTAAACAAATCCGTTTCAACTGATTAAGTTATAACTATGGAAATAAATGAGGTTCAGCTAAATCAAATGTTTTCATCCGAGTAACAACTCATCACCTGAAGTAATCAACCAGATCATTATCTACAAATGATTACAAACAATTGCTGAAATTGATTAAAATTATAAATAAGTTTCGGCACAAATCCATATCAGCAGGAATCATAAGTTCATGTAGACCTCAAGTGAAAACTGAATTTAACACACCGTACAAAGGTTTAGGTGAAACATCTTTGCTTAAAAAGTTTTTAGAAACTTTTTTACCACCTTCACATAAGTCAAAGTTAGTTTAAACACGCAAATCCTACACTTTACGTCAGTATATGTTATATCAATGACAATCAACATTAGGGTTTGTTTATCTCATGTAAACAACAAATGATGTGATGAACTTACGTTTGTCCCAGTGCATTCTGCTTGTCGTGCTAATACGATATAGTCAAACTGAAGAAAATCAAAGTGGCGGGTTGACTGACGTTCTTTATAACAACTGGCGAACAATCCCCTTGGGATGTCACAGTTTCTTCAACCACAAATCTCCCTGATGTATCTAGTTTCACTGCTGGTGCTATTTAAGTTGAATCATAAGTACGAGAGATAAAACATTTTAAAAAGAGTAAGGGATGCCAAATTGTGGAAAATGGTGTGAATGCATGACAGATCAAAAAATAGTAATCAATTACAATGTTTAATTTAAAAAGCCATAAACAAATGTGAATTTATTGTACGTATTGTTTGTAGGTGACTCTTTTCTTTTTTTTGATGACTACTGGCAGGTCAAGGGCACTCCAGTGGCCAACTAGCTTAGTTAGTGGGCAGGAACCAGTGCCCCACTGGGTCTACCCCTGCATATAAGTTCATTATTCATTACCTTAATTTAATGTAATGTTAATATTAAGCCTATATGTATCAAAATCTGTGGAAATCCACTGATAACCATAACCCTATACTGCAAAGAATAGCTGAGGGAAGAACTGTTGTTGGTCAAAAAGTAACTCTCTAAAACCATTAATTTTTTTTTCATGTCATTTCATGCACAGGTTGATTTGACCCACATTATACAACATGTTGAGTTTTCAAAGTTTTTAGCTTTCTATGTGTTCGCCAGCAAATCTTTCACTGCTGTTGCGCCTAGTTCCAGGCTTTTTCCTGAGGTAACGATGCCCTCGCCCTACCTCTGTACTTAATCCAAAATACATATACACGGCTTTGAAATAGTGGAGATTATAAACTGTGACTGAATGTGCAAGATATGCTTCACACACTGAACGCCGTTCATGCATATCACAAATAAGACTTTAGGGGGAAAATAAAGAGCATAACAAATAATAACCAAGCCATTTGAAATATTTATCTAAGGTTGCCACTTGAAAAACTCAAGACACTCCTGCTTGAAAGGCAAAAAGGTGAACTTGCTAATAATTAGAATTTATGAGTTCATGACTGGAGAGGAGCCAATGTGGGAGAGCTATGAGCCATAGCTGCAGCTCTAATCCACCTTGTTGTAGGAGAGTTTGCCCACACTGACCTGTTTAGGAATGTGAATAGAGAATGAGTCCAGCTTATGTCTGCCAGCTGCACAATCAGTAGATCTTGATAAGAGACAATAAACTTTAGTTGAGCAAAATATCTCTGCTTGAAAATACTGAGTCAATGTCAATGTGCTCATTAAGGTTCACAACCTGTTCATACATTTTACCATGAAGAGGCCAGTCCTCCAGTAATCCAACAAAGGGTGACCCCAGGCACCACACCAAACTAAAACCTCTCACCAGGACTCAAACAGACACACTCACACACACTCAGATCTCTGACCGGCTGAGAGCAAAAACAAAATTTAGAGGGCAGAAGAAAGGTGTTTTGTTTGGGTTTTATTGCGGCTATATGTTTAGGTTGCATGCACAGAAAATGTTTGAGGTTCGGGTAATTATCACAAACACGGACTGGTAACGGTTACAGGGAGGAACGGGTTGCAGCAAGATGAAACACATATCAACAGAGGACTCGACACTGGCTCTGATGATTCTGATGACAGAGGATCCAGGCCATTCAACAAGCATCCATGTAGCCACTGCAAGAGAGAGACGACTGGGGACATTGCAGCTCACCTGTTAAGACCAAACTAGACTAAGAAGAACTGATGGTCACTGTGATGTGGACAAATCTGAACGGAACTAGATAATAAAAAGTGAAGGCAAAAGATTGTATGGAATGAGAAAACAATAAGAGTAAAATTAGTTTAAACCATTCTATATTTTTAGAATCCAATTCCTTTCATTTAAAGTGTTTGTTTCAAGCAGTCCAAGCTCAAGTTATTGTTTGTAGGTAAATCTATATATGTGTATATGTGTTGTAATGTCTCCTATATAGACCATGGTTCACACAAAACATTAATACATGATGTGTCCATAAAAGATTATCCCCCTATCCCCCCCTGAAATAATGACCTTATACAGCCTGTGTTTTTCGATGGCAAAAGGCAGTTGTCTTTACAATCATTAAATTGTGGTCAACTTCCTCTTTCTGAGGCTTAGAAAACAGTTTGCTCAAGATCAAAGATTCCTCTGCAAAACAAAAAATTACATTGTGAATGGAATATTGAAAATTCCAGATTTATATTTAACGTTTATCACTCAAAAAAGATAATTATGGAGGTCAAAATAATTAGTAATTATTTGTGTAAGCGCCATCATCTGAAAAAACAAGCATATTAGATCATAATCTGTCCTCCATTAGAGATAGACTGTCATTAGTTTCCAATGCAGTCAAAGATGTTTCCTCAGTTCAAACATTAAAAGGTAACTACCCTAGGTCTAACCTCTTTATCTGGAGTTAAACCTAGTTAAACAGAAAAGAGGGGGGAAAAGTGTTTCATGTCGACAGGTTGAGAACTACTGTATGTCACCTGATTACTCGAAGAAGCTAAGCAGGATCTATTTAAACTCCCCTCCTCCCCCACTCAGAAATGTGTTTTTCAAATGTTTACTCTGTCCTCTGGAGTTTTATCTTCACTGGTCATGTATAGTTTTGTTCTTGCTCACCGTAAATCTGAGTATAAATGTGAACACACAAGCGTGAGGTCACAAGTCGTTTGGAAGGCAGTGGTGACTCAATAGGACTTACACATGTCCAGTATGTAAACATAGAAATGTTGGATCTGGCATTTTAACATTAGAAATGACAAATCTTTCAAAATTCATAGATGAAAGCTCTGGTGTGTAATTTGAAGGATTTGTAAGTAATTATTCAAACTTTTTCCGATGTAGAACATTTCTGGAGGGCATCATCACCAAAAGCTGTGTGCCTTTTTTTTCTCTTTTTCAAAAATGTACTGTCACCATCAACACAGAGGACAGCTGCAAAAATCTGGTGACTAAATTCAGTCTTGGGCTAATGCTGGGTTCTGAAACTGGCCTGCATGGGTTGGTCTACGTTCAGTAGAGGTGCAGGAGGGAAACACCTGCATGTTCTTCACGGTTCACTGACCAGCAACGCTCCAAAAACACATGCAGACACTTTGATGAGAGTTGGCCTTGATACGTCTGTTTGTTTTCAGTGCCAAACTGAAGGATAAGCTCGAACTGATTTGCCGAGTTTGAATCATATTTTTAATTGTGGGTTTTAAAAACATAGTAAATTTCATTTATTTCGTCTTTGATATACAGATGAATATGGTTTACATCTTTGACTGATCATTACAGTCATTAATGATAAGAAAGCAATTCATTACATCAGTTTGAAGATGTAAAGTAAACAATTTAATCATGCAGGTTAGTGTGAGCCTATTCCTGATAATGCACAGAGGCTAAAATTACTCTGCCACATCCATAACTCTGCCTCCATCCCTTTCGGGTGTTCAAAAGACAGAGAGAAAAGTGAAGCTCAGTGAAGACAGCAGAGGCAAAGAGGTTTTCGCAGATGTGAGAGCTCTGCTTTGTGATAGCTCATAAATGTGTTCATGTAACAGTTGTGTAGATTTGCTTCGGCAACGTGCGTCTGTCAGAGCGTAGATAACCGCCTGGAGGAGCGTGTGAAAGAGAGAGTGGAGGCGTAGAAAGAGAACGACTGAAACATGAAAAGTGAGCAACAGTTGTTTGTCAGCATGAGGCTCATTTGTCAGTTTGGCCTGTGGGCTGGGTCTCAGCACTGATCGTATCTCCGCTGCTTTCAGGAGACTTTGAGGACCTGGGCCCCTATCGTCATCCACTGACCCACAGACACATGATCCCTATCTCAGCCTCATGCCAACTGCAAGCGCCTGCAACGGCACTGTGGGTCATGAATAACTCCAATACTGACTACCTGATATTTAAAAAGACATGTGAGGTGACTCCTTCAGAAGTGTGACCCCGTGTTCAAGCTCTCTGTCAGCACTGACTCTTATGAAAAATGAATTACAAAGGCAAAGACAAAAGACAGCTTAACACTAAAGAGGGTAAACATAGGTCAGATCAGGTCAGATAACATCTTGTGACGCATAAAGGAGAAGCTGCCTGAGGCCTTTTGCAGACGACACAACAGTGCACACACATTCCTCTAGAGGTCCTACAAGAGCTGTCCTGCTGACGTGATGAGTTTTTAAAAAGGAGTAGTGTTTATAGAAGTGCAGCAGTTTTTGTGTCCATTCAGATTCACTATAGATTCGGGGGCTGGATATCATCATGTTGAATCTGGGGGTGTTCTTAAAAAATGTAAATTGGTGAATGAGGCAGAGGGAAACACAGCAGACTAAGTGAAGGCTGGTGGGTCCAGTCGACACTTATAATCATTTGAATAGCAAGTGTCTCCTATTGAAAACAGACAATTAAAATCTGAGGTGAAATTCTCGTAATGGTTATGTTACAATAGATTTTTAAAACTTTGAAATGAGAACATTCTATCTGAAAAATGGAAGGATGTAAGATGAGATTTATTCTTGGTGGAGATTTTTAAGTAGATTTTTCTCAGTTTTATATTTGAGAGTTTATTTAATCAAATTAATGGTAATTATATAGGGAATATAGGATACATATTGTATTCTCTTGCTCCTGTCTTACACCCGAGCTTATACAGTAAGTCATAGTTAAGGCTTGTAGGAATACGTTATAGAACGAATAATCACAACAGTAATAATAGTATCTAATCTTTCTTCAGGCAAACAGGAGAACAACTAAAGAAAGTCGAAGAAACTGCACTAACTATTTTTATAAAATAACAATATAATATAAATAACACAAAGGTAAAATTATTAGGTGCAATGCAACAGTTGTCTCATAGTGACAAACCTGCACCAACTGTGCAGTTCCACTCATCACTTCAGGGGCATTTAGTGTCGCTCAGTTTATGGTTTTGGCTTAGGAGAGGGAAACTTTAATGTTTAAAAACTCCCTTTCGGTTGGCACCAGTTTTTCCTGCTCAGCCCCAAGCAGCAGACACACACAGTCAGCAAATGGTGATTAAATGTCATTGTTGCTATACATACAGCTTGTTTCACTTCCATACACATGGCCAATAGAGAACTGACTCCAACATCTTCAAGGCTGCATAGCATCTTCTACACAGGTCAGATAAGTTCAGTTAAGGTCAGATTTGGTCAGGTTAGGTAAAGTAAGGTAAGATATTTGATTGTGATGCTTGAGGTAAGGGTCTATGGAATGCATTAAGTACCCAGATAAGTGTCGCTCAAACTTACAGTGTTTGTGTGTGTGTGTGTGTGTGTGTGTGTGTGTGTGTGTGTGTGTGTGTGTGTGTGTGTGTGTGTGTGTGTGTGTGTGTGTGTGTGTGTGTGTGTGTGTGTGCGTGTGTGTGAGTGTGTGTTTGCATGCCAGGCTCTCATGGTTGGCCTGTGAGTACATGCCAGGCCTTACAGGACCTACAAACACGCTTCAACCTGCAGGGCAAACCAATCTACTCTGGGGGCTAGGGCTTCACTTTAATCTTTTACCGACTGACTCAACATGTGCCTTACTTTCCCTCACATTCCCTCACTTTCTCTCTCTCTCTCTCTCTCTCTCTCTCTCTCTCTCTCTCTCTCTCTCTCTCTCTCTCTCTCTCTCTCTCTCTCTCTCTCTCTCTCTCTCTCTCTCTCTCTCTCTCTCTCTCTCTCTCTCTCTCCCTCTACCTCTCTCTCTCTCTCTAGTGCATACACAGTATAGCCTTAGCAATCATGTGTACATTGTGCAAGTCATGCCGAACCGTGAGATGACAATGCTGGTTGGCCCTCCACCTGTGCAGAGGATCCAGACTTGACCTCAGCCTCCTGACAGAAACACTCAGAGGAGAGAAAGTGCTTGCACAGCTGCTGCTGTTCAATAACTGGTCAAACAAAGTGAAGACAAAAGAAAATCCAGCAGCTAGTGTTAGTACTCACTTGTGACACTGAGAGGCTAATCTTGGAAGTTCATAAGTTCATTAAAATAATGAGACAGTGAAATGAATAGTTAGCCCTCACTTACTGCTTAACAAAACGTAAAGATATAATCATAACAGCTGAAAGAACTTTGAAACACACCCGGAAAATCCCCTGAGGCAATTGTCTCTGTTAATATTTATCTCACACACAATGAAATGACCTGTGCGCAGAGAGATATTAAAATCACTCATCTTCGATTAAAGGTCCTTCAATCTTTCATGAACAGTGTTTGTTTTATGTGTAGCACAACAAGGAGCAGCACATAGTGATGGAAACAGAACGGAAATGAAGACAAATCTAAGAAAGATTACAATTCAGGGGCGGTGTACAGTTCACCTGCAGCTAATTACTGAAAATCCAGGAGAAACAAATGAAATGGCATCAATCCATCTGTCTCCCTGCTCACCAGGCCAAGGTCAAGCTCACTCCTTGGCCACTAGACATCTACCTTCAGATTGGATGCAGTACAGGCCACTTAGGCCATTCAATGTTCAGCTTTCCCTCCATTTCAACATTACCTTTGTGGGTGAAGTCATAGTTATTTGTGTTTTTTTATTGGGCTGGTTATATTGAGCTTTGCTTAAAATATTCTGATTCCTTCATGGTTGGAAATCGGGGGGGGGACACAATTACAACCTGAAAAGTGCCATAAAAGTCTATCAATAGTTTCAGTGTGTAGGATTTAGTGGCATCTAGTGGTGAAATTGTGCCTTGTGGCCAGCTGTAACCCCACTCGCCTAACCATCCCAACCCTAGTTTGTGGGAGAATCAATGGTGGCCTTAAAATAACGTAAAAACAGAAATGGCTTTCTTTAGAGCCAGTGTTTGGTTTGTCCATTCTGGGCTACTGTAGAAACATGGTGATGCATCATGACGTACAGGATGCAGACTACAGACAACAATATTATGAATATATTATCTCTTTTCTCTAGGATCCTCCTAAAACCAACACACCGGAACCCTTAAGATTAAACTGTTGAATAAGATTTTACAAGCCAACCTAATAATGATAGTAATAGTAACAAAGTGAGTAATACCCTCTGCTCTGAGTCGTGGTGGAATGAAGCCAAGCACATTTACTCTAGTACAGTTATAAGATATTTAAAAATGAACATTTAAATGATTTTTTGAGGCACTTTTATTTGATAGTACAGTAAGAGAGAATAAAGGAAGAACACACTAACAGATTATTTATATTTGTTTCTATCTTATACTTCAACTTCACTACATTTGATAGGGAAACGTTTTGTCCTTTTTACTCCTTTAATTAATTAGACTGCTTCACATTCTAGTTAAGTTACAATCTTGATAAATGATAATGGGAGTTTATACTTTTACTTAAGTAACATTTTCAGGACATTTTTGCAGTATTTTTTTACTGAATCAAACATATGGCATATTCCTTATGAACTTGGTTTGTTTCTTATTAGTGTTTG
Source organism: Limanda limanda (assembly GCF_963576545.1). Classification (NCBI taxonomy): domain Eukaryota; kingdom Metazoa; phylum Chordata; class Actinopteri; order Pleuronectiformes; family Pleuronectidae; genus Limanda; species Limanda limanda. The sequence continues at coordinate 8,634,859 of NC_083641.1, forward strand.
GGGCCCTCTGTGTCAAAACCACCTCAAGCAGAATCTGCAGCAGCAGGATCAACACGTGTCTTCAAGCTAAACTCATCTCCCCCTTTGACACAGAGGATGCAGCAGTTCTGCAGTGCAAGCAAAAACACTTCAGATTTATAAAATAAAAACAAACACATGGCCTGAAATGACAAGAAATAAAACATAGTAATAGCTTTACGTTTCATAGTTCAAAAATAAAATGTTATATCTTAAATCCTTTAAGACATCCCCCAGGGTGGCAGCCATATTCAGGAAGTTATGGAACTTCCCTTTTTGGTTTCTAAGTAAGGGTATGGGTAACTGTGCCAGGTGTTTTCACAATTTATCTTGGTTAAACATCAGCTTCCCAAAGAACTGCCCAGGCCAGGTTACCACATGCACAGGGCAGGCAGACAGGTTGCTCACATGCTGCACGGACTTGTCCCACTCTCCTATTATTACAGAGGAACACCAAGGAAGGGCGAAAACAGATTTTTATGAAACTTCAGCATTTTGCCAGCAGATGAGTCACAGGCCAGATTAGATCAGGGGGCAGCGTGAAGCTTTGAAGTTAAAAAGCCTGAGTAGTTAGTCAAAAATGTTTGTGGTTGTTATGCAGGTGAGAATAACTTTGTGTGAAATAGTGACTCATATTTTAATGGTTGGTGGTTTATTGTCAGTATGTGAGTGTAACAGAAGGCTAGGTTTGTACTGGACACACGCTTTGAACTTTAAATGTCCTTGTGTGTCAGAACAGTCTTGTTAGTTATGTATTAATTGAGAACGTTAAAGGGGTTGGATAATAAGGTCAGATATGAGGAAGCAGTGCGTTGTTGAATTGTCTTCAGTGCTTCACAACCACCCGTGACTCAAAAACATTGCCCTGGGCTGCAGTGAAAGTATTCAACAGCAACACAAAAACTAATTTCATGAACACAACCTGCACCTCTAAACAAGTGAGGACTTGTAAAGGTACTGACAAAGTAAAGCATGACTTAACACTCTACACACACGCTGTACAACCTGTTTCATATTCTATCAAGACATAGTGGTGCACACAATGTTTCGTTTGCCTATTATCAGTCAGAACCTGTGTTTCATTGTGTGTATGTGTGTATAGAGGCAAACCCACTTCTTAAACTGTTGCTACACCAGGTGAAAGACTATCGACAACAGCCTTGACAAGTTAAAGGCCACATTAGTAAAGCAGACTGATGAAGAATAAAGAGTAAATAAAAGAATATCAACAGAACTTCCACGAGTGTCCCAAACAATACAGGAACAGACACTTTTCAAAATCATATACACTACTGTCCCCTGGTGGTAAAACCTAATGACTACAGCCTGAGCAAATAACGACCTTGTAGGAATATTCAGAAACACTCGATGGCGCCAGAGAGCTTGACATAAACTGTTCACCACTGCCCTCAAAGCACCACACCTCACTTAGAATGCAGCTCGAAGGGAAGATGATGCAAGAGAGGCTGTAGGTTTGGTTGTAGCAGCCATTGGAGACGTGGCTTCACGGTCCTGATCAGCCCAACTGCATTGAGAGGATTTTATTGAAAAATCAGGGGGGAGAAGTCAGTTTTAATATTCCCCAAATAAAAGCCAGACTTCATCATTGGGTGCTGAGAAGGCTGTGTTCGCTGTTCAGCTCCTTTGGATCAGGTTATATAATATTTTTTGCAGAAGGGCAGAAGAGCAGAAGGTAGAGCTGCCTTCAGGCAACACAAGGGAAGCTCTATAAATACAGTATATCTCAAACCCGGGGTAACGCCTACCGAGCTCTGCGTGAAGATTAAAATGAAAAGAAGGTAGAAGAGTGAAGATAACAGGCTTACATCACAACACATACATGAAATGACTCTTTCACAAAGGATGTATTGTACATGTGAAAGGCAGAAAAGGGGACTGCTCTGGAAAAAAATTAAATACTGGCCCAATGAGGGTGTTCCATCATCCAAAAGCATAAATACTCAATTCAGATATCATATATATTACAAGCAGGCGAGCTGTGAGGTCTGACTGTCTCAAAATCATTTAACCCTAGAACACTAACGTGTTTTTTACCCGAGTGAGTGTGGTCATGGGATTTTCATTGTGTTGCTTCTGTCTGAGTGGCGTGGCTCCTTGGGTAGCTTCATGCTGCTCACTGACGTCATAGAAGGTAGGCTAGTTTCCCTGCTCCCATGCCTGTTTTTTTCAATAGGCACGTGTTCGGGTAATTTTCACCTGAGGTTAGTGTAAGAGGGTACATTTTTTTTAAATATGATATGAGTTGTAAATGATGCAGGGAAACTATGCCTTCACCGGACATGTCCCAGGAAAGGCTGAACCAAATAACAAGTTCCCAGCTCTATTATTTTTTTTTTTAGGAATTTTTCTTTAACGACCCACTAATTTTTCACTTATTTTAGAGCCTTTTTATAGGGTTCCCCCATGATAGCTTTTATTTAGTTTTATGAGATGTTGTATCAGGGAATTAAAAAGAAGAGTACTTCAAATTGCCATGTATTATTGTACATTCATATATTTTGATGAGAAGTATTTTTTATCGGGTATATTATATCGGGTAAAATATACCCGACGTTAGTGATGGTATAACTCATTTTACATTAGTGTTCTAGGGTTAAGAAGGACTAGAACACATCCATAACAACAGGCCATTCAGAGCTTTAGACCAGCAGAGGAACCTGAAAGTCTGTGACAGACACTGGTTTGAGTGACAGCTGTCGTGCTGACTCTAAGGAGTCACGTTTAAAGCACCTATGCTGTTCATTAACACTAAATAAATAATACTATTACCAGAAGAGATAAACAGGACCATTACATGTGGAGTATTAAAAAGTAGTTCTTATTGATTTAATAACTAATCATTACGTGGATTGATTGATTTATTGTTGGCAGCAAGAAGAATAACTTAATCTAAAGAAAACAACCCTCAAAACTATTACAGCTGTAAGTATCACGGTTATTATTTCATTATAAGAACCAGTCTGTGCACGACTGACATCAGTTACACAAGTGTTCCCGGTCACCCTATCGTCTCTCTCCTCATCCCAACCCGCCAGATGGCCGCCCACATGTAGCTCACTTCATTAGGTTTCTTCCTGTTATTATTTTTTCGATACGGTAAGGTCCTTACTATGTTAAGTGACTTGAAATGATGTATGTTGCGATTTGGAGCCACTCCAGATTAATAATCAACCCTCAACCAAAACTTTGAATTCAATTGAAAGTAGCCTTACTCCCCTTTATTTCTGGTCTTGTCTTTAAAGTCATCCTCCCAAAAGTTAGTGCAGCATTTAACACCATTCAAAGATTACATTTAAAGACACTGAAACATTATTGGGATTGAATGAACCATCTATGAGGCCAGATTAAACTAATCAGGTAATCAAACTTCAGGAATTCTGTCTTAAAGACATAAAGGCCTAGATGAGCTGTAATTTCTTCTTTGTAAATTCAGACAAAACTGTTTTATAGTTAATCCAACTGTATTATACTTGGCTCAACAGACCACAAAGACATTATCTGATAAGATACTTACTTGTTAAGTTGATGGATGGTATTACCTTGGCCTCCACCACTGTAAGCTTCCTGACCAGTATGCGCCCTTTGACTCACATGTAACACTCCTGGACAGCACAGGCTACTTCCTACTACACAACATGCAAGCTTACACCATCACCTCCACTGACGAAAGTCAAGTCGATACATTAACTCAGGTAATTGAGTTTAATGTAAATATGAATTAATAATGTAAATATTTGTATCTTTTTCAATGATTTCTATTCTAAGCTATGTTATACTACAATCAATTTTCAGGTGATACACTTGCTGCTTATTTTATTTCTTTTAACTGCTGGTTTGTCATGAGGGTCATGAAAAATGATTTGTTGGTCTGATTTGGGTTGAATGACCAACTTGAAACTTTGAACAGTTACTGTGAACTGATTGGTGGTAGGATGAGCATGAGAGAGAAGCGAAAAGGAAACATTACATTTAAATATAGTATGTCTTTCCATTTAGTTTACATTGTGAGATGTGTGCAACAGTTACGCAACGTGTTTGACAACTGTGTCAGGAAACCTTTGATGGATTTTTAAAAAATATCTGACATATTTGTGGTGAGATTACATTTCATTACATTACATTTCATTTAGCTGACGCTTTTATCCAAAGCGACTTACAATAATGCATCTTTGAACGTGTACGATTTGGTTCAAATAATAAAACAATTTCATTTTTTCTTTTATTAATCTATATCTTTGAGGTTGGCGGACTTGTCAACACTCAGCCGTCTTCATTGTAACGACTTCAAATCCATTCAGGTCTGCCTCCACTGTCACGCTATGTTACCAGATCTATTTCTCCAGATAATATACGTAATTTTCTCTGTCAGCCGATGAAAGACGGCAGACTCAATGCTGAGCTATGTTAATCATGATAAGTGTTCCGCTTTTTTCAAAGCAACTGGTCTGACTAAGGAATCGTCTCTCCGTACGTAATTATTAAACACGTTTCTAAGTCTTGCATTGAAGAGACATGCTGGGCCTCTGGTACAATACTGGAGGTGTTGAACTGAGATGTGGTACCTTGGCTCTGGTTGTAGAGTAGATACCTGACGCTTCCACTCAATTCCAGGAGAATATGAAGTTCACTTTTAATCTTACTGTCCATTATATCAGAACTTTAGATGCTACACAGGCCTTTCTGTGAAATGTCTGCAGAAGGTATTGATTGTTTTCTATGTCTGATGGGACTTATGGTGTTATGTTGTGTCTCATGCATATTTGTACAAACAGTACGTACATACCCATGTGTATGAGGAAGGCTCCTCAGATTAGCTTTGGTTGAACTGTTTTTGCACAGAGTGAAGACTGTGGAGTTCATCCTCTATTACTTACACTGCATTTCATCTCAATCAATCTAACTGTGTACATAGACCACATATTGTGACCCTAAGTGAATTATTCACAGAAAAAATCCATTTCTTGCCTTTTACACACCTGGGTTAGGCTGGTATTGTCTCTCAGGGTTTCCCAGACACCTGCGTGACAGCCTGAGGTGACATTCTTAGCAGTGGGAGGCTGACATGAGATGAGAGGTTTGGGCCTCTGCAGGAAGGGTGTAACTCTTGGCTCAACACAATAAATCTCTTCGCGCCCTGCGCCCTTGTTGTCACTGCGTTAAGTGATCATATCATATAAAAACATGCATCACCTTACAGGGATTGACAAATGTTGTGGTAGTTCTCAGAGTAGGTCTCGCTCTAAATGAAATCGTCTCGGTTGAACAGGCCAAAAAGCCTAAGTATCACTCTGAAACTAAACAGTCCATGACACCTTAAAGTGAACTGATTGCTTGTCATAACTTGTAATAAGCACTACTCCATAAGGTCGGCCTTGTGTCACGTCCTCGGCTACAGCTGAGGGACCTAATATAGTTTGTGAAACTAAGGGCCATGTTTTTCAAATAGTTAGGTTTAGCTTTAATTGTTGTGATATGGCACTGTAGCTTTGATGCTGTTTAATCTGTGACACTGATTGTGCTATGCAATGTCAATTGTAAATCCATAAAAAACAGCAGATATTATTTATAAATCCTTCCTCATCTGTGTCTAACTGAGCTCACCGGTCTTTTGAAAGAATTTTTTTCAAAAGCAGGTCTATTGCAACTATTTGTCTTGAAAGACAAAAAAGCATTCTGTGGACTGTGGGAGGAAGATAAGATAAATATCCTTTATCATTTATTTCATAATTAATCAGTGTTAGGTTCAATAAGGAAAGTGGGGTATATTCTAAATCTGATAATAATCTCTTTAGGATCACCTTTTGGGTGGGATATGCATATTGTCCAGGTTACCCCGAACCTGTTAGCTGCAGCTTGCTTCCGCAGTCATTACCAGTCACTTAAGGGGCCCCAAAAATGTTTTCACCGCAACAGCACCAGAAAGATAACTGGCTAGATATATGTCAGGCATCTGCGGTGCATCAGCAAGTCTCTTGAAACGCGTCTTCGAACCCAAATAGAGAGAGGGTGTTAATTTGTCAGATGTTCTCCATGGCCACCACCAAAAAAGGTGTTCGCAAGAGGAAGATCAGGGCCTCAGCAGCTTAAGAGAAGTACACGGACCAGTCAGACAGACAAAACCAATTTTAGGAGCCTCCACTATAAAACATTTTTTAAATAATAATAATAACAATGTTCCAAATATTTTTTTCAGTTTAGGCTTTTCGAGTCCCTCCCTCTTTGGGACCCCATAGTCAGTCTTAATTCTGGAACTCACAGCATTTTCTCAGCCAATTTGTGTCTCACCTGTGCGAGCAACATATCATTTTGAGGTGTGACAGCACCGTGTTTGTTGACTACTTGAAAAGACAGAAATAACTCTGGCCCTGCAGGCTTCACTGGAATGTGGTTGCTTTTTTCAGTTGGTGCTTTATTATAGTTGTCCCCTTGGGACATGCAGTCAGGGGCGGCAAAGACAAAGTCAGATGAGTCTAAAATTGCTTGTTTGACGTTGGAGAATGAACCATAGCACCTCTGGTTTTCCCTGCACTACTGACCTTCCACAGCCCAACAAATTTCCATGGCTCTCTACTGTATTCAGCTTTTAGTCCATGAAATCCCTCTTCCACCTTTGTGCTCTGCAGGTTGCCAAGTAGCTCTGTAGTGTACACATCTTTCTGTCTGTTGGTGTGTATGGGGAGATGTTTGATCTCTCAGTCATCTGCGATGTAGAGGAACCTTTGGATAGATCTCAGTAACAATCTGGTAATTATAGCTGCTATATTCAAAATGTTCATTATGGATGGATCAAATGACTAGACATATGTGAAAGGTGTCACTTGTAGACACCAGAACCCCATATATTTATACCCCAACATAGCAAACAGTGATTTAGCTCTGATGAACTCATTGAGTTCCACCTGCCTGGCACAAAACAGCAAAGCTGAACACTGTGAAGCATTTAGCAGCCAAAGAGCCATATATTTTCCACAGGAGTTGGTGGGGATCAAAATATAGGGAAAAGTAAAGCAATGGCTCTAAATGCATCCAAATGTTATAGAGTGCAGTTTATGGGAGGGCCATAAACCCCAAATAGCCAGAGTCAAATGATTCTATGTTAAAATAGACAAATTCGTTATGATGACTGCAGTATAAGGGATTGTTGGGAATGCTTTTATCGGCTCAAATTATGTAACTGTAACCCATTCCACCATTATCGCACAAAACAGTGAATGTTTATGTGGATATACATATAAAATATCCCTTCTCTCAGCTTATCAACCCAAAGATTGAAGAGTAGTTAGGCTTAACAGAAGTGCTTTAGTTACAGAATAGCTCAATGCCTCCTCGCTCAATGTCAGACCTCACTCTATTTAACCACACTCACGGTTTGAGGCCCCAGTGAGCAGGTTGTATTTCTCTTCTTCTTTCCACAAGCAAATGTTCTTAAAATCACAGGCTCAAATTTATAAAATCCTATCCATGGCTTGATGCTCATTACACATTATTATTTATCTCTGAATTTGTCCTTTACTGTAACACTTTTGAGCTCACTCTTCTCTAAAAACTATTTAAATTTTGAAAGAAGCTACAGTATCATCTTGTTGTAAGGCATTACAACAATACCTGAGACATACAAAAATACAAGAGACCTAGACATAACTTTACAGAGTCATCTCCCATGGGAAGGAGGACCTTAGCCGGGACTGCCGGCTTAGTCCCACCAGAAATTGTTCTCTTTGGCCCTATCTTTTTGAGCCAAATTGATTTTCTTAGTTCTAAATTAATATGTTCCTATAAATTCCTCTTAATCTAAATTATTTGTTGCCCTTGTGATGTTATACTATTAACATTGAAACCCAAAAGAAATGCTACAGGGCACAATGAGATATTTATAACTTTATTACCTAGCCCTGAATGTTTTACTATGGCGGAACCAGAAACCTTCAATTTACACATGCGACACCTTTTTCTCAATGGTCAGTGGTGAAAAATGCTCCCAGGTCTCTTTCCCACCAGGATCTTGAATTTATCTTACAATTATGAACACAAAAAAAGATAAGAATGGAAACAGCTTCTGTGCCACTCACTGCCACAGTGTAGTGTCCATTTGGTTGGTCCTGGCTTAACAAACAGTGAAACTCGACTTCTAGGTCCCAATTATCTACTTGAACTCAATCACATGGTCCTTTTCTGCCGTAGCATTACTCTAAAGTCAGGCTCAGACTACAGTCGCTATATGAACTCTGAAATGAGGCAATTGGAGGGAACTCACTGACAAGTCGCAGAATCTGGCTAGATTTCAAGTAGGCTAAATATATAGATGAATCAGCAACAACTACAGCAAATCATAGCCCAGGAAGGTGTAATGGTGGTAAAGATACATGTTGCCGTGAGGTGCCCCCTTACTTTTGCATATTGATTTTTATGTAAGTAATGTAACATGTATTTAATTGTAGGCTCAAAGTGAGTATTCAGCACACAAAGTAAATACAATACATGAACTAAATCAAATATTGTTATGTTTTAGTTAGAAAAAAGTTAATGGGACTTCCGGTTTGGCCATGCAGGGGTAGGACGCGCAAAGGCAGAGCTCCCCACCTAACTTATCAATATTAACCTTTAAAAACGTCGCTCAGGGCATCCAACTGCTTAAATCAGTCTAAGACAGACAAAAGGCCACCAACTTTGGCGAGATGAGTAAGAATAAGCCGACCAGTGCGCCGCCGCTGTGTGCTGCGCCAACAACCCGAACTAGTGTTGCTAGCAAGGTAGCTGCTATGGCTAGTGCTAGCCCACACGGTGGTGGAACGACTGCAAACGCCGAGGCTGTTTCCGTGAGCCAGCTTGTAGCCGAGTTGTCGAAACAACGGTCTTCTCTCAGGGAGGACATCTCTGCTTTGATTCAAGAGTCAATTGCCCCGCTTCAGTCCTCCGTGAATGCACTGACAGAGACTGTTACTGGCTTTCAAGCACGGCTAAGCGCAACCGAAGTTCTGGCTGGGGATAACTTCAGTGCGATTTTTACAGTGGACGGGAAAATAAAACTGCTAGAGGAGCAAAATGCCACACTGCTCGAACGCGTGGATGACCTGGAGAACCGCTCTCGCAGAGCAAACCTGAGAATCCTGAACGTCCCGGAGGACAGCGAGAAGGGCCAGTACACCGTCAAGTTTGTATCCGACCTGCTAATGAAAGCAATGGGCGAAGAGGTTTTTGAAAACCCACCGGAGTTGGAGCGGGCTCATCGTTCTCCCGGCCAAAGACCTCGAGAAGGACAGCCGCCCCGTCCCTTTGTGGTGTGTTTCCATCGTTTCCAGGTGAAAGAAAAGGCATTGCGGTGGGCCCGGACGCACGACGTGGAGTTTAACGGCTCCAAACTGAGGATCTACCCGGACATGTCTGCGGGCCTGGCGAAGAAACGCGCTGCATTTAAAAACGTCAAGCAGCTCCTCTATGAGAAGAAGATACGATTCAGCCTGCTGCATCCCGCACGCCTCCGAGTTCAGTTTGAGGATGAGACTCTCTTTTTCCACTCACCAGAAGCTGCCAAGGTGTTCTATGACCGTCGGGTTGCCGGACCAATTGACTGATTCTGACTTAAATGGGCTAATCTGAGACCGACAGAATTCCATCGAGCTGAAGTGATCAATAAGTTTGAAGGTTGGTTAATTTGAGCTGTTACAGTTTAAGTGAAGCTAGTGTCAGTCTGTATCACTTTCATAATCGATAGCAGAATGTTTGTTGTCAACTGGCTAACGTTGCAGCCTGAGAGGGGCGTAGCCCAAGCAAAACTACTTTCCTAGACTATTTGTTCAGATCCTATGGTTCAGATGCATTTATTTATCATTTAGCCATCTATCCTGTCTATGCAGTAGTTCGAATAATGCTAAGTTAGCCTGCCTCTAGTTACAATAATGGCGGTTGTTTATGTTGACTGGGAACTACAATGTTATTAATCTCTGTTCAGAGTCAATGCGCTGAATGTGTATACTTGTTAAAGTGAGAGTGGGGAGCATTGTGTAAGGGGGAAAACGCATGGGCTATTGGAAGCATAGTCACAGTAAGATAGCTGCGGTTCGTTACTGTTCAGAGAACGAACCTAGAGTTTACACATGTTCCAGGGTGGGTATTTTTTTTTTTTTTTTTTTTTTTTTGTTTTCTTCATTTATTTCTTTTCTTATTTTATTTTCTTTCTTTTTTTTTTTTTTTTTTCTTTTTTTTCTCCCGTTGTTCTCCCTTTTATATTCTCCCGATCTGGCTATACAGCACCATCCATTTCAGCCGTATCATTACCCAATCCGCTTGTTTATTAAGCTATGAATAGAGCAAACACAACTTTAGCTGGAGGGTCTGCAGTACGTTTTGTTAGCTGGAATGTCAGAGGCATGAATGGCCCAGTGAAAAGGGCGCGAATTTTTTCACATTTAAAACGGTTGCACACTGAAATTGCATTTCTGCAGGAAACGCACCTACGAGTACAGGATCAAGTTTTGCTTAGAAAGGCCTGGATAGGTCAGGTGTACCATTCAACCTTTAGTAACAGAGTTAGAGGTGCTGCAATTATAATCCATAAAAAAGTACTCTTCACTGCTTCAAAAATAATTTCAGATCCCCAGGGACGTTATGTTATAGTATCAGGTCGTCTCTATCACACCCCGGTGGTTTTGGTTAGTATTTACGCCCCCAACTGGGATGATGCAGATTTTTTCAGGAAGATAATCACCTTATTACCAGATTTAAATACTCATCATCTAATATTTGGCGGTGATATGAACTGCGTGATGGACACAGCCATGGACCGGTCAAGTCCCAAATCTGCACCTTCATCCAAAATGTCCAGAGCTCTTTTAAGTCTTATGACGCACCTTGGCTGTATTGACCCATGGAGATTTTTGAATCCAAACAAAAAGGAATTCTCTTGTTTTTCACATGTTCATCAGTCTTATTCAAGAATAGACTATTTTTTCATTGATAGGCGTCTTCTTCCCTCAGTGAAATCTGTAGACTACTCTGCTATTGTAGAATCTGATCATTCACCCGTCATCCTTGATATTGGCTTTACACTTAATTGCCCACCAAGGCCAGCTTGGAGACTTAACACGGCATTACTTTCAGATGCAGATTTTTGTCAGTTCATGTCTAAAGCAATAGATGATTTCATTTTAACCAATCAGAATGACTCCGTATCACCATCCATACTATGGGAAACATTAAAAGTCGTACTGAGGGGACAAATAATATCATTTTCGGCTTCACGTAATAAAAAAAGAAAACAAAGACAGGAGGAGCTCATTGATTCTATTCTTAAAATTGATCATCAGTACTCAACAACTCCAACGCCTGAACTATACAAAGAAAAATTAAATCTGAAAGCAAAATATGATTTATTATCTACTGGAAAGACTGAACATAACTTGTTAAGATCACGAGCATTCTTTTATGAACATGGGGAGAAGGCAGGACGCCTACTTGCTCACCAGTTAAAGGCTAAGTCGTCTGCCCAACTCATATCAACAATTAGGAAAACACCTCAAGAATTGACAATTGATCCCCAAGAAATTAATAATACCTTTAAAACATTTTATTCTGAGTTATATACCTCAGAATTCCCTCAGGACACTTCTTCTATGGTTAATTTTTTAGAAACCCTGAATACTCCAACAATTGCACAGGAACAAAGGGACAACCTGGAAAGACCTCTAAACCGACAGGAAGTAGATAACTCAATTAAGGACATGCAGAGCGGGAAGGCCCCTGGGCCGGACGGCTTCCCAGTCGAATTCTATAAAAAATTCTCCTTCAAACTGATCCCTTTGCTTCTCAATATGTTTAAGCACTCGTTTGAACAGACAGCTCTCCCAAAGAGCCTCACAGAGGCTCTCATCACAGTCTTGCTGAAGCCTGGTAAAGACCCGGTGGATTGCAGCTCTTATAGGCCTATTTCTTTACTGAACGTGGACGTTAAGATACTGTCTAAAATTCTGGCCTCTCGAATAAACACCATAATATCAGACATAATTTCAAATGATCAAACCGGTTTTGTGAGAGGCCGTCACTCATTCATTAACATTCGTAGACTCCTGAATGTGGTGCATTCTCCAGCGTCTGGGGGAGGACCAGAGGTGGTGGTCTCCCTAGACGCGGAGAAGGCATTCGACAGAGTAGAATGGGAATATCTTTTTGCTGTACTGGGTAAATTTGGGTTTGGGCCGAAATTTATGTCCTGGATTCGTCTATTATATTCATCTCCTAAAGCTGCAGTAGTCACTAATAAATTATGTTCACAGTATTTTCCTTTATCTAGGGGCACGCGTCAAGGCTGCCCACTTAGCCCATTACTGTTCATTTTAGCGATAGAGCCCCTGTCAATTAAACTTAGAACTACACCATCCATACATGGCATTAGAAGGATGGAGATGGAATATAAAGCTTCCTTGTATGCTGATGATCTCTTAATATTTTTAACGGACCCGCTATCCTGTAAATCCGAACTTTTGAAGATTCTGGTTGACTTTGGTGATTTTTCAGGTTATAGAATTAACTATTCAAAAAGTGTGTGTTTCCCTATCAATGATAAGGCAAAGCAGATTCCAGACACAGACTTGCCATTTTGTATATCACATTCAGGTTTTAAGTATTTGGGAATAAATATCACCCCTTCTTTTTCTGAATTGTTTAAGGCCAACTTCACACCTATAATGGAGAAACTAAAATCTGACTTCCAGAGATGGAGTGCTATTTGCCTTTCTTTGGCTGGGAAAATCCACTGCGTCAAGATGAATGTGTTGCCTAGATTTTTATACTTATTCCAGAGCATCCCAGTTTTCCTGCCAAAATCCTTCTTCCGTTCACTTGATGCCCTACTCTCAAGTTTCATATGGGGAGGTAAATCTTCAAGACTTCGTAAAACATTGCTTGAAAGACCGAGAAAAGGGGGTGGGCTTGCTCTCCCAAATTTCAGGGTTTATTATTGGGCAGCGAATCTGCAAAAAATAATGTACTGGTTTCAGGCCCCAGACACGGGTTGGTGCAGTGAGGAGGCAAAGCTCTGTAATCTGTCATCACTTCCTGCACTGTTAACAACAAAACTTCCTCTCTCCCCATCACAGTTTTCCTCAAGCCCAGTAGTGCGCTCATCCCTAAGAATTTGGATACAATTCAGGCAAACATTTAAATTGTCTGGCCTTTCTATGCTAAGTCCCATATGTAATAACCACCTTTTTCCAGCTGCTGAACTTGATGTCACATTCATACAATGGAACACTATGGGTCTTACTACATGCAAGGACTTTTTCATAGATAATATTTTTCCTACTTTCACGGATTTGGCCAAAAAACACTCTATTTCTAAATCCAGTTTTTTCCGATATCTTCAGATACGCCACTTTATTCAAACGTACAACCCATCGTTCCCTCAATTACCGGAAAGTTCAAACTTAGATGTCATACTAAAGATTCCCTTAACTTTGAAGGGCCAAATCTCTAATTTATATAATTCAATTATGTCGTTTAGTAGTGTATCAACCGAAGACATCAAGACAAAATGGGAGGAAGAATTAGGAACAGCCATTCCAGACGAGACATGGGTTAGAGCTCTTAGCTGTGTAAATGGAACCTCTTCTTGTGTACGCCTCAATCTGATTCAATTTAAAGTTCTCCACCGTACTCACTATAGTAAGGCCAGGCTTGCAAAAATATACCCTGAACTAGATGATACGTGTGATCGCTGTAAAGCCACTAACGCAGACCTAGCTCATATGTTCTGGACGTGCTCCAAGTTGGAAGAGTTTTGGAAATCAATATTTGGGATTTTGAATGTTGCTTTTGGCCTACATCTACAACCTAGCCCTTTAATGGCTATATTTGGGGTAAGGGGTAACGACACTGCGACAGCCACTAACAAGAAAAATGTTATTGCCTTTGCCACTCTAATTGCTCGAAGGAGAATTCTCTTGGAATGGAAATCACAATTACCACCGAAGGCATCTGTGTGGCTTTCTGATATGATGATGTTTTTAAAAATTGAAAAAGTTAAATACTTTCTTAGAGGATCAACCGGAAGATTCAACAAAGTCTGGGACCCTTTACTGGTCTATTTTGACAAACTTGTCACTCTCCCCTCTCATTAGTATAGGGCGTTAACGTAAAGCGCAAACGCTTTCATCTTAGGAGAACTCCCCCCCCCCCCCCCTCCTTTTTTTTTTTTTTTTTTTTTTTTTTTTGTTTTTGTTTTTGTGGCACAGGGAATGTTAGGGTGGGATGGGGTTTATAAAAATATAAAAATGTAAATTGTTAAAATGCTACTGTTTCATTGTACATTGACACAAAAAGAAATTTAATTGAAATATTGCAACATGTGTGACAGTGTACATCTTGTCTAACAACCAATAAAAATACATGTAAAAAAAAAAAAAAAAAAAAAGTTAATGGCATATATGAGAAAAAATTACTATAGCTATTTCTATACAAATTTGATGAAACGTTAACACCAAGTCTGCACAGCGATCCAATGACTTTGATAGTTGTGTTGGTGTAAAGATCATGTCTGACACTGTCATCCCTACACAGCTGGAAGGAGCTGTCAAATATTGACAGAGCAGGAGTGTCCCCCTCTAGCTCCAAAAACCTCTTGAGGGCTTTTTCAGGGTCTAGACATGCTCAAAAAGTAATGAAACTTTGCAGGAAATTCAAGGTCTGCGGATATTTAAGTATTCTGGAGTAATTGGAATTAGGCGTGGCAAAATGGCTCAACAGCGCCCCCTGGAACCAGCCCCTAGGTTTCCCCTTCGACGATCTTCACAAAAATCTGAAAAAAAGACTCAAGGAGCATTTTGAAACAGGAAATGTCTTGTTTTTTGCATGTCTTACACTTGGAAGTATTCCTCCTCATCCACTGACCTCAACCATGTCAAAATGTATCAAATAGGTCTCAAGACATTGATAATGTAGGAATAAGATTACTGTGATTTTTCGTCAAAAGCCATATTAATGGCGTGGCATCAAAGTTCATCATCTCGCCGTGGAACATGAAATTGCTGTATCTGCCGTGTTCATGGTTCCATCTCCCTAAACTACATGTGTGTATCAACAACCCCCCCCCCCCCGAAGATATTCCTATGGTTTTAAGGTCGTGTGACCGTGACGTGGCGTCAAAGTTTGATTAAACGCCATCAAATCTGTTCTGTTTTTCTTAATCAATCACTTAATTATCTCTTTGATTCAAAAATATTTTTTTCTGAATTAACGAGATTATTTTCTGTTCTGTGTTTCAGAATCAACTAGATACTTTCCCTAAAATATAAATAAACCTGCTCTGTTTTTCTGAATTAGCGCGATGATCAAAGTAAAGTAAATGCGATATGCTTTCGTGTTACACAAATATCATTGAATTAAACTGAAATTACTTATACTTTGGCGCTTAAAATCACTTTTGGTGATTGCAGTGTGTGTACTTTAAATGTTAACATGACACTAATGTAATAAGTCACAGTGGGTTTCATGTGAACTGAAGCGTGATACTGGCTTCTCACTGTTTCCCACCACTCACCTGTGGACTGGGCGTGGAGCACAGGCCCCGGGCAGGGGGCGTGTCCCTCCCGGGTGTGACGCAGAGCTGTCAGTCACCCAGGCAAGTGCTGCTCCAACTTGTCATTCCTCGGAGCTGAGAGTTAGCGAGAGAGACACGGTTCGTGGTGAAGTTTCTGTTCAGCTTTGCTAAAGTTGTTCAAAATGAGAGGAAAATACAAAAGAGGGGACTTCAGCGACAGTGGTGACGAGACGTCTGACGTCACCCCCGGGCTCCCTCCTCTCCCCGGGGAAACCGCGACGGGCTTGGCCGAGCCTGACACGCTTTTCCCGGGCTTCACCCTCCAGGATGACTGTCGGAGGATAAAGGGTATGAGTTGTTGTTTTGGTAACAAATATGGAGTTAAAGAGTGTTTTTGTCCACAGATCATCAGAAGACACGTTTCTGTGTCAGTCTTTCGCCCGCTAGCTTGATTGTTTGTTAGCTTGGGGTAGCTATTAAAACACTGAAATAACCACGCTGTGTTTGTAAGTAGTGGGAGAAATGTAGATTTACATATAAATAATAATGGATTAGGTTGCATAAAATAGGAAAATACAAATAAGACATTTGTACCTCATTTTTTTCGTCAGTACGATAATAATTTGAAAGTAATGTTCTTACCGCCTCAGTGGAAAAAGTTAGTGAGGTATTTCATAATATAAACATTTGTTGTAACGTAGTTAAAAACAGGCCAAGGTTAAAAAGAGATGAAATATTTTGGTCAACATTGTTTTTGTATATGTGATACTGATAGAATAATGCTTTGTAACAGCAGTTGAATAATGTTCAGTCTATATTAATTTACTTTTTACTTAAATAGTAAAAACCAGAGGAATGTTTCATATTTCATGTTCATAGTGATCTTTCTGTGGACTTTGTGTACATGTCGCTGTATGTGTAAAGATCCTCCTGATTCTGTTACTGCGTCACCATTGTGTATTTGCTCCCATTGTGGCTCACTGTGTGTTGTTTCCTCTGCAGGTGTAAGACATTCCACATTTGACAGTGAGAAGGTCTACCTCGGAGTTCGGGTCAAGTTGCCAGTGAGGGATCTTCTGAAGAAAAAGCGTCTAGCCCAAGGCTGGGAACCTCAAAATGTTCAGGTGACACTTTTCTCTGATTAGTTTCCAAAAATAAGAGGTTATAATTGTAAGTAAAAGTGTGGACTATGGCCAAAATTGCCACTAAATGCAAAATAGCAGCCTTCCTGTTGCGTTTTTTCAATTGCACCTCAGACTTTTTTGTTTGTCTGGTCATGATACACCTGTGTATAGATTTTTGTGAAGATCGGTCAATGTGAACACGTTCCGGGGGTCTCTGGGGGCACCATTGAGCCATTTTGCGACGCCCATTGAAAATTCCTCCAGAATATGTAAATTTTCACCACTTTCTAACTTTCTGCAAATTTTGGTAAGAATTTGAGCGTGTTAAAGCCCTCAAAAAGCCAATTAATTTGCCTGAATAATAATAATAATAATAGTAATCCTTACAATTTCAATAGGGCCTCACCTGTCAGTGCCTGTCAGTGCTCGGGTCCTAAATATCGCACAATGGGAATTCAAAACTTAAACATAATCACTAGGGCTGGATCACTGTATAATATTAACAAACCTGTATAATATTTGGTCAAATCCCAGAGACAGAATATTATTCAATGAACGAGTGGGCTGCAATCAGGGCTGCAAAAGTGAGTGCAGCCCCGAAATATATTGAACAAAAACAGCATTTACCCACCGTAGCAGCTCACACAGCAGCTCCAACACTTGCAGGAGCACCAGGGACCAGATGATCTGCTATGAATTGGCTTTACCAGTTTGAACGTTAGCTCGCAGCAGTGAAATGAGTCAACATTCTAGTGCGTTCAGCCACTTTGCAAAATCCTGCATATGTTTACTCATATACTACCATGGCTCCTCAAAAAAGCACAAGATCTTTCTAGTAAAATATAAATATAAGAAGCAGTTTGGGTTTTTGTTATCAGGTTTAGATTATTGCAGCAATAGAAAAAATTATAATATTACAGTGCACTGTAACTTAAAGGTAGGGCTGGTAGGTTGTTTCTTTTTTTTTCAATCTTATTTGTTGAGATTCTCTTAATGTCCCCAAATATAAATTGTCGGGGTGTCAGTTTAACGCGTTATTAACTGCGTTAACGCAAACCCATTTTAACGCCGTCAATTTTTTTAACTCGAGTTAAAGCAGATCTGCAGCTGCAGCTTCAGTATCTGTGTTCGCCTCCAGTCTGACCTGCTCTCGCTTTTTGTTTTAATATTTCGCCACCTAAAATATATATTTTAAAGCTATTGTAGCGTCCCACAGGACACGGAACTTCTTCGTGGTTTAGTAACTGGTATTTTCCTCTACACGAACATGTGCACCTCTCGCTGTTACTCCGTCACTCGCAGACATCAACACTTCACTTCCTCATTGATCCCCGATCCCCCCATCCTATTGGTCCAAACAGTCACATGTCCCACCCAGACCTCTTCACTGACCGTCAGACATCAGAGCGCTCCTTCAACAGTGTTTTACTGAGCATACGTCAAAACCAAACATAAACATAAACCCAGTCCGTTACACTATTAGGCTGCAGCTATATGTTTTTATTTATTTAAAAATAGGGTACTTCTTATTTCATACATTTTCCACAAATAAGGGGAGGACTCAAATAGCCCTACAAAGTTCTGTGTTTCATTTATTTCAAAGTAGGCCGACACCTGCCTGTGTATTTTGTTTGTTTGTTATTTGTTGCTTGTCTGTTGAGTAGCTAGCTTAAAGCAAAGAAGTAGTAGGCTTACCTTTTATTTGTTTCTGAAATAAGAGGACTGACTGCTATGTTCACAGCAAACTTGAAAAAAAGAAAATATTAAGCCATGGTTTAACTGCACTATAGGCTGAGTCCTTGTTTACCTGAAATGTGCACTTTATAATTTTATTTTGTACCACCCTGTTTGGCAATGTTGTTTTTCAATAATACAAAACATTTGCATAAAGCAAGCCAATCCACTTTTCCATGTTGATAAGAGCATTAAAACGAAAGTAAAATTATGGAAAAATAATAAAGGAAGGAACATTCAGAATAGATACAAATTTGCGATTAATTGCGATTAATCGCGAGTTAACTATGACAAAATGCGATTAATTGCGATTAAATATTTTAATCGTTTGACAGCTCTAATAAATTGTTATCTTAAAGTAAATAAATAAAGCTGGTGTCTGTGGCCCTAGCAGGACTTTGATAAACAAGACCGTATAAGACACTACCGTATACTATAACATAAACACGCATACACCCCTGTGATGTGTCCGCCATTGGTCTGCAGTGTGGTTTGCTACAGTGTTTGAAACGTCTTGTTCAGGGTTTCTTTTTGTTGCTTTGAGCTCTGTTGTGTTAAGCGTCTTTGTTGGGATGCAGCTTTATAGAACTAGGCTACAGTATGTAGGCCAGCATCACACCATTATTTCTTCCCATTTAACTGCTGTTAAAGCCAATGTGTATATGCCTGGTTTGAATAAATACTGTTTTGTTAAATCCAAGTGGTTTGTGATGCAAGGTTAAAATTGTTCCAACAGAAACCACTAATGACTTTAAAGTCGTATTTATGTCTTAGTGCAGACTACAACTGGGACAAGTAGAATCTTCATTCTTGTATGAAGGGAGATGTGGCATTCTTCATTACTAGTACTATTTCAAATGGTCAGACACATTTGTGTAACTGCTATAGTGACTTGTTGCACAACCAATTTTTGTTTGGCATCTTCCTTGCCATACACAAAATACCGCTAGGCGATGAATTTGCAGCTGTTCTCTTCAGCCGCGTTCAGCTTCTATTATTCTTTATGAGCGCTCTATAAGGTATAAATTAGAAACTCACCTTGGCGTTTAATTTCATCTGCCCTGTTCCCTCCAGATAAACATGTCTCCCCTCTGTTCCCTCAACAGGCTATAGTTTTGGATTGGAGGGCGAGTGTCTGTGACAAATGTACAGTACATGTGCTTTTTTTCTTGTGTCTGTGTGAGGGAGAGAGGCATAAAAAAAACTGTCTTGTCAAATTGCACTTGATGTTCCTCATATGGTCTTTTTCTACACGTAACAAAGAAGAAGCCGGTAGACATCAAGTAGTTTCGATATAAAACCTGCAGTTATGTGCAGCAGGAGGTTGATCGAACCACTGATCCCAGACCTCAAAGAGTTTTCAGTTTTATGTATTTTAAACATGAGATCTATACAGATATAAACCTGCCCTGTCCAGCCATACAATGTCATCATAAATGTTTGTTTCTGAAAAGCATAAATACAGACCTGCACCAATATAACTTTTTCTTTTTGCTTCACACTAATGCAGGAGGCGTTTGGCAAAACAGTCAACGGTCAGTATTTACCACATGTATCATAGTAAATGATGTGTTGTGTAGATTAATTCTCTAAATGATAATGTACTTTATTCTGTCAGTTAAATATATTATTAATTTGTAATACATCAGCCTGCAATAATATACAATGCAATATTACTTTGAGGGCTAACATGCTTTACTCTTTGATTTAAACCTCACTGTTTCTTCCACAGGAGACAAGAAACGTGTCAGAACTCGCACAGGACACCAGACCACCAAGGTGAGTGTTGGATCTAAACTCCCCCCAGGAGGTTCCTCAAAGATTTATGTAAATAGCGGATTTAGGGATCACTGTTGATCACATGTCAGTTTTGAGCAGCACTTCAGATACCCCTGCATGCTTTACCTTGGCTCTTGCTCGTTTACAGAAAATATGTCTCAAAAAAAGCCTGGAGGAGCTGGCAATCCTCTTGGAGGTGCTGGAAGAGGATCTTACGGCCATCAACACCCACCACTCCCCTTCCAAAACTCTGTCCTCTAACCTTCCGGTGTCCCCTGCGCAGTCTCCAGCTGGTAATTCACGTAGACCAGATCCACATTTATAAAATATGAGCCTGAAGAATATATTCTCAGCAACAACTACCACCACTCCTCACATGCAATGTCTTCTCTCCAACATACAGGGTATAGCAGTGACGAGTCTGATGAAATCATCCCCAGCCCACAGTCCTACATGTTGTACCCACTGGGCGGAGCGGATTACTACCAGATCCCGTCGCCTTTCGGCTCTATGCACACCAGCCCTCAGCCTTCCAGCATTGCAGGTGTGAAAAGAGACAGTGGAGGAAGGGAGGAGTGCCTTGATCCCCAGAACCAAAACTGCAACATGAACAGCTCTGCGTTCTTCTGGGCCCAGCTGCAGAAAGAAGAGAACCAGTTGAAGGACATTTCTGATGAAGCACTACTGGCCACCGATAAACATGGCACCAGGTAATATTGGTGCAAGTCAGCGAATTCTGCTTTTTGCTTTTTTATGAGAGAACGATCTATAAAGAAGTGAGGACCCCGGACCAGCAGACTGTCTGCAGTTCAGTTGCATTGTGGTTAATTTAGACAAAAGGTTTAGCAAGAAAGAAGAATGTATAAGTTTAAAAAAGAGAATCTCTGGTCCTGCATTTATTTTGATCTTTTTTGTAAACTGTCCATTATAATTTACCTCTTATTAGCATTATGCCTTTGGCCAGTAAATACCTGTGTTGTCATATGAATTTCTAAATATGCTGGATTGTGTGTGTCTCTCCAGGGCTCTCCATAAAGTATCATGTGTCGGAAAGAGAGCAATGGGTTACGCCATCGCTAAAAGGATGGCTATGCTCAACTGCCTGGACCTTAAAGACTCTGATGGAATGGTACAGTACTTCAACACATTTCAGATTTACTTATATCGTTTTTGATAATAAATCTGTCTCACTCAGGGCTAAAATTATCATCTTTTGTGTACAAGTCATATTTGCGATGAATTGTGTCAATTGGATAATACGTCTGCAATTAAAAATGTATTATCTTCATAATATAATAATGTAGATCACTTAAAAACTCTATGACTTATTTTTTCACAGAAACTTTGTCCATTGTATGTCACTTTAATCAATATGTGAGAATTTTAATACTTTACCAAAACTGTGAAGTCTCACAGATATTCATTCAGTTTACACAATATGTTAAGGGCCAATAAAGAATCATAATGAAGTGTAAAGGATGTGTTTGAACCTTAATTCTAAAAATGTAAAGCTTCATTTACAGTTTTTCAGGGCATTCACGTCATTAACGACTCAGTGTTAAATGTCTAATACTGTTGGTGCCTTGGCAACAGATATAAGCAGACACATTCATAATCAAATTTATGCTGCATTTCTTATCATTGTATCACAATATGTAGTTTAATGTCAATGGCCTCCTTTTCCAGACCGCCCTGCTGCATGCTGCAAATCACAACCATCACCTCATGGTGGCAGATTTGATCTGTTTGGGGGCAAACGTCAATGAGACCAACAACTCAGGAAAGTCCTGCCTCCACCTGAGCGCTGAGAAAGGCTACGTCCGAGTCCTGGAGGTCAGAGCCTTGTTTTTCTCTCCGCTGCCATGTGTTTGGAACAGTGTCTTTCAGACAATACCAATAGAATTTGAGACAAACAAGAGGCGATGAGGTTTCTTATCATTGGGTTTAAAATGACACTGATAGGCCACCGATCACATGTCAGTTTTTCTTGAATATGTAATTATAGTCAGGTTCAGAAAAAGATGTGTTGTGGTCAAAATTTTGAGTGTGACAGCCTCTTCCCTCTTTGTTTATATTGATTAAGGAAATGGTCTTACCCTTTCTTTACACATCGGAACACTTCTCCTTTTGAAGAGCAACTTGACTCCATTTGTTACTGGTTGCAACAAATGTGGTTGCCTCTGAACCAAACAGGTTGAACAGGTACATGTCCTGTATATTTGTGAAGGTTTCATCTGCGTCAGTAAATAAAGTATTTTGTCTGCGCCGGTGAAAAGCTCAGCTGGTTCTGTGGGACATGCTGCACACAGCGAAGGTCTTAGTGTGTTAAGTCAACCTGTTTTTAATGTCTGTATGATGGATGACTCACACTGTTGTGAATGAAAGGTAGTATTATATAAGATAACCCTACAATAGAGTGGTGTTAAAGGGTACATGATGCTTCAACATACTGTACAGAGCAGATGCTTCAGGTTTTCATTGCTGAAGATAAGTAGCACCTTGGCCAACCTGTCATTATGCTTCTATAGGAAAGATTCCTTGCATTGTATTAACTTGTATTGACCAACTCAAAGACATTAAGCAGTTGTTGTTGGACAAAAAAAGTGTTTTTCCACATGAGAGGAAAACTCACCCACAGACTTCATTGTCTTGTAGACTCACGGCAGCAGTGAAGGCACAGTGTTAGTTATTTGTAGAGGTCCAATTACTCAGTTTGCACTTGTACACACGTGAGTTGTCACACCCTGAGTGATAGCTCCACCAGTCACACAGGGGCATGTGTCGCAGCTTTACCTGCAAGTTCCATTAGTTCCAGTAAACTTAAGTCAGCTTAATTTGTAAACTAGAATGGCAGAAAGAAGAGTGCAGACCTCAACCAAGGCCCATTATGAAACCACATTTTAATTAACTAGATTCAGAGTTTTATTTGGAACTGCACCAAATTTTTAACAATCATATATATCAGTCAATAGTCTCAGTCTCAACTTTTTGAGAGATCCACAAAAATGTTGAAAAACATCCTCTCTCACAATTTTAAAGGAAGTGCGGAAAAAAATCCTGGATCCAGGCCCTGATCTGGATCCGCACCAAATGTAATGGGTTCTTACTCCCTTCCAAAAAGTCGGACCCACCAAACCATAAAACCCTCATCAACATTAGTAAAAGAGTGACATTTAACAGTGTAAGAGGACGTAATGTTGAGCTGCACGTGACAGCGCTCTTCCCATTTTGAATACAGCATAAACACTCAGGCATTCAGAAGTAGCTGGTAAGGCGACTTCAGAAGTAAATCATGTCCCCCATGATTTCCGAAATTCTAGCTGATGATGCGGTGATAAAGGGCTTATTCCCTTTTTAGATAATGGTGGTTTCTTGGATAATTCTTGACTTTTGTCCGTTTTCCTCATATAAGAAGCCTAATAACCCAGAACGCTTCTGTGATGACAGCATTTCTTTCTAACATTAGGAAATGAAAAAAGGTTTTATTTTCTCTCATATTGAAGTGTAGCTCAAATCATTCCTGTAGATTTTATTAGTAGTAAACACATACAAGTTGTAGCTATATTGAATTAATTAACATGTATCAACATTTACTTCAAACTTTACGGCTAGAGTCTGACGCTCAGCGATACAGATTTATTTGTTTCCCATATTTAGTTTTTATTACTTGGAGCATTTTTCCAAAGATGTTCCAGCCTTTAAAATGTAAGGTTTACTTTTTTTCTTGTTCCATGTTGAAATGTTAATCTGGAAAATTATGAGGGATCTGTGTCTATATTTTCTGATCATTTATAGACTTAACAATGAATTCATTAAAGAATAAGGTGATTTATTCATGATAAAATACAACATACATGTGCAAGTGCACTCCGTGAAGTGCAAACTTTTATCTACCTGCAGCCAATCTGAAGGCAGCAGTCGTTTGTTGCATGAACTCAAAACATTTCCAAAGCTTCATTCTACAGGTCATGCTAAACCAGTTGGGTGAAACATAATTAAACGTTGTGCAACACAAACAGCACTCTCATTCCAATCAAACAACACACCTTTTTAGTCTTTATAGTTTCAAATGGCAGCAGGGTATTCAATCAAATCACTTTACATAGTAAGGTTGAGATCTTCTGCCTCGACAGGTTGGGGTGAGCGGAGAAATATGGAGAAGAGGAGAGGTGGATGGAGGGGGGGGGCAGGAATATATAGTACAGAAAGAACAGAAATAGTAATAGGGATAATTACAGATGTGTTTGTGTTTCTGAAGAGACACATAGGACACACTGACACAATTACTTTCTGTCAGTTAACAACAAATTAAATATCTCAGGGCGGCCATTTTATCTCCTCTGTTTTCATCCAAGAGCAGCAGAGCCACAGCTGCTTTAGTCCCTCAGAGTTTGTCCTGTGCTGACTTGTGCTGTAGTCACATTTGGACTGGTTTATTGAAACTGTCTATATCTTGTCCAGGAGCTGGTGTGTACTCTATTACCAAACCTTTGTGAAATACTATATTGAACTCATGTGTATGTTTTCTTTTAGGTTCTTAAACACACAATGGTGAATGGTGTGCATGTGGACGTCGAAGCCACTGATAACTGCGGTATGTACCATAGAAATTATAATAATAGAAAACGTTTTATATAGTCCTTTTCCAAACTGGATGCAAAGTACCAAACTTTAAAGCAACATACCTTACAATGGAAATATTCTATCAAAAGGCAAGTATAGGAGTTGATGCTGTAACCACAGTTAAATAACTGAAGAGCTTTCAAATGTTACTTTTTAACTAAATCAAAACATGGTAAGCATTTTTATTTATATTAATATTATTGTAACAAATGGACAGTAATAATATATGAAAAACCAGTAGTAGTAATATTGTAAACATTTTTTTGGTTGAATCTGAGCCTGGTTTTAGTCAAGCTCGTGGCGTGTTTTTCTTTTTTTCTTTGACCATGTTAGAGTTAGGTTTAGGAATGCTCAATTTGAATGTGAAAGATTAAGGTGCACTTACAGAGAATGAGTCCAGTAATAATCCAAACGGCTTTTGTGTTCTCAGGTATGAGCGTCCTTCAGTGTGCCTCAGTGGCTCTGAAGGTCACAGTACGTGAGCTGGAGAGCAGTAGATCTCCCAGTCACACCAGACTCCACACGCTCCGCCAAGAGCAGATGATGGAGACCCTGGAGTGTCTGCTGCACATGGAAAGCTACCTTCACACCATGATGCATCACCCTCTTGGCGCTAAGGTTTGGCCTTTTTTCATGTGTGTGAGGAAGGGAACGAAGGGAATCTAGGTCCCTTTACCATAGGACATAAATTATGTTTCGGTTGTATGTTTTAAAATTACATTTCAAGGACATCTGTTAATAGTTTTTTTTACATTTCTTGGGCATTTCTGCTGTTTTTAGGTAGTGACAGTAGAGAGAGACATGACAGGACAGGCAAGAGAAAGGGGGGGGGGTGCTAGAAAGTAGCAAAGGGCCTGGGGCTGGACGCAAACCCAAAGCTGTAATCATTCAGCTTTGATATATAGTACATTTTACACCAAGCAAGCCACCAAGGAGCCCCCTCGTTTGTTTTCAAGCGAAACACTTTTTTACAGAAGTAGTGACCACTACCCAACTGCTGTACCATCACTCTCGTGCACTGTTTTTCTCCTTGCTCACAGCCAACTGACAGTTGTAGGCAGAGGACATTCAGAGAGATTAAACAGTGTTGATGACAGCAAGCCCAGTTGTCTCCTATTTGTATTTCAGCTTTATGGCTGAGCAAAGCTGGATAGTGAAGTGAAGGAACAAACAATGATTCAACGTGTACTTGAAAAAAATTTAACTAGTGTGTATTTACAGAGATATACATGTAGGTCAGGTTCCTCCCTGCCCCGGTTGTTATAGTGTAGCGCAGTGGCAAAGAGCTTTTTCCTATAAAGGGTAATTTCCATTTCTATAATATCCTTATTTTACACTAATCTCTCTAATGTGATGGCTGGAACTGCTTCTGTTATGAGGCTGATCTCAGATTGGCGATGCTCCGCGCCGCTCATTTTCCTGGTTTGGGTCAGTCTTTCTTCAGTCTTTGCAAAAGAACAAACAAAGATGCGGACTTCAATGTCTGCTCAGAATGGGAGCTCATAGGATGTGCATGAAGTCAATAGAACTACAGTTATCCACTCATTGTTTGCTTTGCAGCTTAACAATGTTGTGATGTTGGTTTTGTACAAATATGGGTGAGGGTTAATGTGTACTTTTCAACTTAAGCCTGAAGGACTATTGAAAAGTCACCAGCATGTTCAAATGTCATAGCCTTTCCATTTTAATTTTGCACTTGCAGTATGTTGAACAGAGGCAACACAAATTGGGAATACAGGGTTTCCCGGACAGACCACTAATACAAATATATTTATATTATATAATATGATATATATATATATATATATATATATGAAGCCGAATGGAGCCTAAGTTAATCGGAATCAAATCGATTTAGGAAATCAGTGGCAATACCCCGCCCTAGTTGGGGACTTTCCAGACAAGGTATAATAGGTGTATTATTGCGGTGCCAAAAGGTGCACCTAAATTATGTGCTGGTGCAACCAATGTAAAAAGTTAGTCTGGAGTTCTACCTTACATCAAACTCAGCTGAATATGTCTTGTTGGTGCTTTTTGTTATGTCTTTTGTGTCATTGCAGGCCAGAAAAACTGTACATTTCTGTGTTTTTTCCCCTTCATTTCATATCAGTTATTCATTCTGCAGCTGTTCTTTGAGACAAATTGACACCGTAGAACAATTCAACTGGTTCCACAGCTACAACAAGGCTCCTTCTCAGATTCTCTTTTGATTTAGTTTTCGGCTTCTTAGCTATCAGCTCCCTTACAACTTGGCAGTCTTGTTAAAGCTGCTTGTTAGTCACAAACCTGACAAAAGAGCATTCATCCTTATAACTCCTCCAGTTTACCTACATTTTCCTAGCTGTAATGACACTGGGATTTCATTTGGGTTTTTCATTTTTGCCTGTTAAAAGCGCCATCAACCCCCTCAGTTGCTCGCAGTGAATCCAGTGGGGGATCCCCTGTGTTTAGACATGGACTTCCCCCGGATTTGGATGAACTTTATCTGAGAGAGCGTCTCACTCGGACATTTGTGTTCACCCATGCACCTCCTCTAGTAAAAATTAGGAAGAACTGCAGATTCCAGTGCATGTCTGAAAGCAGCCCGTGTGTTGCAATCAAACAATTGGAAGGTTGCACCCTGTAGGACATTTTGGTTCTTTTTTGTATGAATTGCCCTGCGGGCTAGATCAAATTTTCTCTGAAGCTGTGCGCTCCCCAGGCCTTTTGTGGAGTATGTTTGTGTAAGGTACTGTTAAATACTCTGGTATGCTTGAGTCATGAAGATAAATTTGCGTGAGCCGTGGTTGACATATTCTGTGGTAGGAAAGTTATGTTGACTCACAGGCTGGTTAAACGGCAGAGACAACTTTTTATTACCTTCTGTCTCTGTGGCGATGGAACACTTTGTTCCCGAGTCAAAAGTCTTGATGCGAACAGGTAACTATGACATGAGACACACTGGCTCCCCAAACAATGAATGGTGATGTCAACATTTGAATTTGTTCAAAACACGTAATATCAGTATCAGCTATTCCTTTAGACTCATTTTGAGCATGTCGTTATTAGCCTAGTATTATCATTAATTCCAAAGTGAGGCTGAGTTGAAGAGACAACATAGAAATGAGCCTAATTAGATGCATTTAAAACTAAACTTGTTACTGAACTGATCCAGTAACAAATGCTATAGAAGCAATATTTTTTGTTCATTAATTTTTTTTCTCTCTCTCTTTCTCAGGGAAGCTGGGGCTTGCGACCGAGAATTGGTTGAGCCTCTGGCACCCCGCCTGGCAGGGCACTTTGGAGACCCAACAGTAAAGTTCTGAGTTTGTTCAGGCCTGAATTTGTCATGGAGAGACCTCAATTATTGGGGTTCTTTTCACTCTGAGAATGAGTTCAGGCCTGTAATGTAAAGCGTCTGATGTTTTGTGTATTGTAAAAATGCCTGACTTGCAATCAGGTGTTTATGGTTACATGCACAGAAACGTCAGGTGCCCATTGGCTGGTTTCTGTGAAACTTCCATTGTTTGTTACATTTGAGTAACAAGTTGTTTTCAGTGAGATTCATATGAAAAATCCTATGAGAATATTTTTAAAATATTACATGACAGTAAATTTACATTTTTGGACTCCTGCACACTGGTTTTATGGGCCCAGGCATGTTTTAAAAGTCTGGCCCCTAAATACCATATTTTATGGCAGGGAGGGATTATGGACACAGTTTAAGCTTGGATTGTATTTAAGCAGCAGCGCCACAGTTTGTTGCTGTATATGATCCAAAAATCATTGATTCCGTTTTTTGTCAAGAGTCCGGCAATAGATTTGTTATTCTCTTATACAAACTAACACTCCCCACTGGGACCCAGCTTAGTTTAAGAGCTTTACAGCCAGTGATTTTACCTAATTTTCTTGAGGACATGACACTTTTGCTAAGTATTGTAAGGTGATGGGGAATTAATATAGTTTGAGTATTTTAACAGGTATTCATGGGAGCTGGGACACTTGATTTTCACAAATGAACAGTAGTTTGTTTTCTAGTGGCTTAGACAGAGATGCTGGTATAAAGTATTTTTCTCTACTGTTTTTTTTTTTGGTCTATAGAAGACAATGGGATTCATCTTCCAGTGAGTGGTCATAGTTATGTATACTCATACTTCTGTAATATTTGTTGTGTATTTTTGAATTATCTACTGTGTTTTGTGTGTTTGTTACTACTGATGATATTGGCAACATGCTTAGATTATAATGTAAAACTATATTTTTTCCACAGGGATGTGACTTCATATAGCTCTTAGTAAGAAAGGAAATTTTACATACATGTGTTTGTGTTTAATGTAAAGAGATGGGTTAGGGATTTTGGTTTCTATTTGTACTGGATGGTTCTGTATTACGGAAGCTGACAATGTCAATATGACACTTAATGCATGATGTTAACAATTCATTTTAAAAAGTTCAATAAAGCAAATCTTAAAATGAAAAAAAAAAAGGATTAGATATGATTGAAGACTGCAAACGTTTTGTCGAAGCCAATGGAAACACTGGCCCCTGCTTTATCCACAACAACATATATGAGTCAAGGTTCCTGTTGAAACAGGAAACCGTTTACGAAGTAACAGTTTAAAATGGCAGAAAATATAAAACCAATAAGTTGACAAGTAAAACTATATGTTTGATTGACTACTCAGTGAACATTATCATTATAAAAATGCCACCAGCCATGCTACATGTTACCTGGTAATGAAGACGCTGTAAGGAAAACAAACAATTAGGACAATGGAGGCATTTCAGACTTTTCAGGAGCAACTTGTTCTGTGAGAGAGAAGGACCCACTTCACCAACAAGTTTGGTCTTTGTAACTTTGTAAGATTAAGTTATTATATGGCCCGGTCGTAGTCATGAAGTGAACATTGGGGGGGACCAAAATCTCACAACTCATTTTTTAACTACATTTTTTTATGTATTTTGTTATTTAAAACAATATTTAATACTGTATTGTCAGATGCTTGGTAATATAAACATGTTTGAGTATTTTATATAACTTTATATATAATTTTTTTTTTATATACATTACATAACTATATCAAATTACATAAAATAAACATTAACTTGTCAAATATTGAGATACATTTTAGGGCTGTCAAAGTTAACACTATAATAAAGAGCTTTAAATTCGATGGATTAGTAAAGTTGTGGATGGCAAGCAGAAACTAGCCTCAAATGGATAAGCCAAATATTAGACAGTATTTGTCATGTTTTGGATTGTTGCAAATATAATAAATATATATTTTGTACAAAGCAAGCATATGATAAGCATTGATAGGAGTATTAAAAACTTGAAAAAATATCCCTTTACGGTACATTTAGAACAGATCAAAAATGTGCGCAAAAAGTTTGATTCATCTCAAGGTTAACTATGGGCTATTATGCGATGAATGGCGTTTAAATATTTTATTGCATTGAAAGTGTCGTTCCAGAGTCGAGGAGCCCTGACAGCAAATGCACAACTTACCGGGACAGGTTTGGGATTCACTAGAAGATATAATTGTGTATTGTCTGTTATTAACAAACTACGGACTATAAAAACAATTTAAGAATCAAATACATGTAGGCCAAGTCTCCACATTCGGATTAGACTTGTATGATGTCCATATTTGGTTATAATCATCAACACAAACCTTTCTCACTCACCCCTGCTCTCCCTGTCCTGACCGCATCCTCATTCTGCTTCTCTCTCTCTCTCTCTCTCTCTCTTTCTCTTTACTCTGAACACACCACGTTGGACATGAAAGAAATACTATCAGTAAAGAGGTTTTCAATAGCATATGATTATTAAAAATACATCAAGAAGCCTTTACACATCTTGTGCACTAATCAGCTTACTGGTTCTCATTTCCACACTGTTCTCAACTCACTTTTCTTGTCTTTAGAGGCCCAAAAACCATCTTCGACATGACGGCACTTACTTAAATCCTTGATCAAAAACAACAACGTTAATATTTTAGCTTAATACGCATGATAGGAGATCGCTGGGTGAGTGGCTGAGTGTGCCCGGTGCACAAGATGGCATCTCTCAACTTCCGGCTATGCAGGATAAGCTTAACTGTTTCCGGCGGAAAGACTTGGATCGCGACAGCAATAGAATAACGTTGGCAATAGCAGAATCGTGATCTTTGGTAGATCCTGGAGACACAGAGTATAGAAAGTCACTTTGTTTTTTTGTGTTGTCACTGACCAGCGTCCTGAACCATAAACGTTGTGCACATCATCTTCAAAACTGGAAGTAGTAGAACCGCGTCTTATGCAACTAGTGAATAGCATTCATGGAAACAAATAATGTAAATCACTGCCAACATTTCTGAGGGTTGATTGCCGTCTGTAGCTATCGCGACGGGCAGCAAAAATATGCTGGACCAGTTTTGTTTGGATGTGTGTGTATGCTCGAAAAACAGAAAAGCAAAGCAACATGCAACACTCATTAAGATACGGTGTATCCGCCACTTTTCTTGTTGTTGGGCTCAAAGTTATCGCTAGCATTAGCAGGGGAGGCGGAGCCATACACAGACGTATACAGTGACGTCATGACGTGGATCTTTAAATGGCACTGGCCGATGTAAAAGCAACTACTTTGGTGGAAAAGGGATACTGGACAAACTGCATGCATGCAGGGATGCCATATACATTATATGAGCGGTACTTCACCTTAATTCCTTAATCGTTCAAAGTTTCATAGTCACTACTTCGGACGGCAGTGCTTTTTTGCTTGTCGTCAGACCATCACTGTTTTATTATTATAATTCATCTGCCAGTTTACAACTAAGTTTATTCGGGGGGACAGTACCCCCCAATGTTTATTATAACTACGGCCCTGTTATATGGGATTTTCAGTCATGACAACAAAGCCCTTTAAGATTATGACCTTAAGGCAGTCACACAGCACGCTCCTCAAACTGTCCACTGTGTCTCTTAATTTTTACGATTGTTGCCTTCATGTGTCTGGGCTTGCAGGGTTGGCGTGTGTAGAGGACTGCCAGCTATGAACAGTTTGGTTCTTGGTGCCAACTTATAATATGAGTAACAACAGCATTTGGCAAACTAAGTGACTGTAAGTAACATGTGACTCACCGGTTTACAGGGAAACAAGACCTTACATATCTCAGCTTCTTCAGAATCCTCAATTCTTAAGAATTTCAAGGGAACCACAGTACAATGAACAAAAGATAGGGGAGTTATTAAACGCCATTACAAGCAGGAGGGCTACATTTTTGTGGACTGCGTCAAAAAGGAGCCGAAGGCGGTGCCTGGGAAGAAGTTTTAATTCAGAAAACAAAATCAACCTGAAGGAATTGGCATGCGTCATGCACCTGCATGTTCAAATACTTAGAATAATAGAATGTTTGTTCACCTGAGGGAGAATAGTTAGTGCCTCAACAAACCAGTGTGAATACGTGAAGCTCTGGTTAGTTTGAAGGAAAACACATTATTTACGAATTAGCATTGAATGTAGCATTTAAAAAAATGTTATTCAAAAACATAATGTGAACAGTTAGCGTTGGCATTTTAATTTTTCATACAGAAGCTTTAAAGTTCAAGAATAAGAGACATATTTTGAAGTTACGGTGTTACTTTACAATAGCCCAAAATAAAGACACACAGTGGCAAAGAGTTGCTTTAGTGCTGTGAGCAGCAATACAATAATGTCTCCTCCGCACACAATGTCCAAGAGCCCTTGAGGGAGACCCCAGACTCATATCACCCCGCAGAATGTCTCACATGTGCAATTAAAGGAAATAAACATCTAGTCCTACTTAACTGATCTGAGAGTCACTGTGCAGCTTTCCAGCCAGCATGCACACGTGTGTGTGTGTAAGATGCTCTCAGTTTAAAGCTGTTGCCCAGAGTTAAATACCTGAAGAGTTTGCAAAATTAGTGTTCCATACAGAAGAATGTTAACTAATGATGCTGGTGTGACACAGATGTGTCCCCTGCTGACCAACGCATGACAAGGTTCTTCAAACACTGACGGACAGATTCCGTGAACTCTGATTTGAAATATTCATGCTGTGCAAAGGATAAAACAAACCTTTTTTTGCTCCAGCATCAGAGGAGAACATTCAAATCTAATGGCGTGATTTCCATAAAATTACGAAGTGTGTTCTTGCTCCCAAGAGGATGAACCCTCTCAGCATCTCACCAGCCCTCATCTTGGCCCAAAAGACGTCTACAAATCTCATAGGAGGTTACATTTGTGGGCAAATGTCTACTTTTGATTTAATCCTGTAGTTTAATCGACAGGGAGAGAAAAAGTGAGTCCAGGGACTAATTAAGACTTGCATAATGACATAAGCTAATGGTAGAAATGAAAGAGTTGTACCCCTGGTCTGGTCTTCAGTCGCATGAGAGCCCCCCCAATTCACCCCCACCAACTTTAACCCCCCCCCACCCACCCACCCTCACCCTCACATCTCCTCCAATAGCTGCATACATCTGCTCATAATGAATTTAAAGCTGCACGCTGGTTTACACACAGCCTCAAACTGAGCTGCAGGCCATTCTGCAACACAGCTCGTCCTCCTCTCTCTACCGACGCCGAATGCTCGCTGCCGCCCCTCCACCCGCTCCCCCCCCCCCCTCCACTTCTCCTCTTCTTGCATCACTCTCTCGCCTCTCTCGCCGCACACCCACCTCACCCCCCCAACTTTAAATTAATCCCGCGTTGGATTCTTCTTACCCCGTTGTTTCTTTCGCCTTCATGACCACTCACACACACTAGTTTTTTATTTTAGTATTAGTACCATGCAGAACTGTAGTCTGTGGTCGCACTAAAATGTAAGTACATTTAAAGACATCAGTGTACACACTGCATGAACATTCTTGCTTTTTCAGTGTGCTGATAGTGGATCGACCACAATGCAATGCACAGAAGAAATTCACAAGGGGTCACAAGAATATAAAGGTGAGTGAGCTGCCATTTCAGTGACTGAGGTTATGACAGCAAGACAAAGTGTGCAAGAGGCCCTTGAGGAAGATGAGGAAGCAGATAGTGGCTTGAAGGAGGATGTGTAAACATGGAGGAAAACTCTGATTACAGACCTTCTATATTAGAATCATAATGGCTGTTATGTGGTTTTAGCACATTTCCAGAGTTTTGACAGATCTCAGATCATCTGGCAGATTATTCCTGAAAACAGCAATAGTGCTAAATTAATAAAAGGTACATGCTACAATTACCTGTTACACAAAATACAACATCCTCAGTGTGTTAGTGTTGTGATGACGCTGCAGCTTCGTCTACACTTGATACTGGGAAAAGAATCCAAGAGTTGAGAGTGGTGCCCAGTAGGAGGAATTCACCTTTATGTCCAAGCACAATCTGACAGAGCGGGGACGATCCCTTATAGTGACTGTCAAATCTTGGCAGAGCATCATGCCACACCTGATCACCTTTTACCGACACACACCTTACGTAGGCACGGGCCCAACGGAAAACCACACAAACTCTCGCCCAAGTGCACGCACGTTCGCATCGCCATAGATATCATATATAAACACTAGATGTCTCTGCCGCGTTGCCGGCCAACGGAGTCCAATGTCACCACATGGCGGCCATCTTGCCGGAGCGGCTCGCTCACCCATAACATTGTGTTGTGGTGCGTACTTTTTAAATAACGATAACTTGCTCAATTTTCAACCGATTTTTAAACTGTTTCGTTTGTTATAAACGTCAGAGATGTAGTTATGACACTGCATACATTATTAAATTGTTTAGAAAAACAACATAATTATTCATAAGTATGCAGTGTCATAACTGCATATCTGACGTTTATAACAAACCAAACAGTTTAAAAATCGGTTGAAAATTGAGCAAGTTATGGTTATTTAAAAAGTACGCACCACTACAACACAATGTTATGGGTGAGCGAGCCGCCCTGGCAAGATGGCCGCCATGTGGTGACGTTCTACTCCATTGGCCAAGACATCTAGCCATATATATGTCTATGGGCATCGCTACGTCTGCTAGCATCGCTACTTCTGGTAGTGGAGAGTCTGGCGTAAAACACGGTGTAAGTGACGCCGTTTCAAGTCGAACTTGAATGTCAGGGCCGGCGGACACTTTGTTGACACCACACGAGCACTATGGAGGCATGTTATGGGTTTTTTTCTCTATTTCGTCTGAAGCATAGGGGACATTATTGTGTGATATGAGATGTGTATTATATATTTCTAATTATTTAACTCAAATCAGTCTTCTACACTACAATGTTTCATTATTTGACTCACTTCAAGTGCAACATCTGTGTTTAATCTTCTTCTAATAGTGCTACACTGTTTCCCTTCACTGCTTTTTGTCTATACAATGTTTTATATATTAAATGCACCTACTGGATACTGGATCCAGTTTGCACTCTATAACACACTAAATGCCACTTTAGATGTCTATTATGTCTCAAGGCAGAATATATCTTTTAGTAAATTAGTAGTTTCTACTCAAGCTGTAATCACTAGTCACTTCACAGTCATTCTTGTGAATACCAAACATATGACAGACTTGAAATAGTAAAAATAGAATCCATTGTGAGATGTGAAACCATCCCGGAATATGTAACTACCACATTAACTTAAGTTATATAACTACTGGCATATGATGTACAATTTTATAAAACACATTTGAATTTTAATTTGTCCGTACTTTTAAGAATTGTTATTGTAATGGAGCATATACAGATACGTTTACTGAGGTAATATACAGTATATGAGTACTTCTTCCACCACTAATACATTTCTTATTTCTTTCTTTTGAACATCTAATCATGTGCTTCATTTCGCTGCTGTGACCCTTTGTTGATGCTCTGTGGGATGTGAGTCCCATTAGGAACCAAACTGTGCGCAACATCTAGACTGAAATACAGTGTGTTATTACAGTGTATTGTTTCAGTGTAAATGTGGAAATCATGAAAATAGCAACAAAGTATAAAATAACAACCCTCCAAGTGCAGCAAGTCTGTTTCTGGGCTAAGAGGGACACCTGGTGGAGAAGAAGCCTGATGCATAGTAAGTCCTATGGGAATATTCCACTGACAAGTCTCTGACCTGCTCATGTGAAATGTACACATATTTGCATAAACGTATTAATCACTCATCTTTACATGTCACATGTTTATAATTGCATTAGTCTTGATTTCTGTGTAATTTTCTGAAATTTTCTTGGTTATTGCTGTTTAAGTTTTGTGCGTCATATATCTGGCTCAACATACTAGTTTTAGTATAATTATGATGTACAAACTGTAACTTAATTCATACATTTCAATTCAGTGTTTATGTTTGACATGTTGAATAATTCGTCAGATATATACCTCAAATTTGCTCCATATGCTGCAGTATATTTATATATGTGTGTTTTTTTTCCAGCTGTAATTTAGCAAGTTTGGGAACATTAATTTTTTTATCATTTTATTAATTTGAATTATCAGCTCTTCTAAGGTATTAAATAACTAATAATGAAGACATTTATTGAACACGCTGCAAAAACAGGTTATATTACACATCAGCAGTACAGTCCGTTTTTACATTTCATGTGTATCAAACAAACAGGGAGAAAACTGAATCGACAGATTTAATGGCATTCTCTGTCAACCCAGTACTTTTTTATTCTGATAGTTCACTTGAATCTCTCTCCTCCGTGTGCAAGTATTGTGTGATATTGCCTCATGCACTTGAAAGGCCTACGACTGCTAGGAGAGATACCAAGAGATTTCACACACTCACACACACACACACACACACACACACACACACACACACACACACACACACACACACACACACATATGTGCATGCATTCGCACACCCTCCACAGGCTGGGAGATGAGATAGGCAATTTATGTTGTCTGTTGACTGCCGGAGCTTCATATCACTCCCCTCAGCCCTGCGGATCAATCATAGTGCAGCAACATACCACGGAAATATGGGGGGAAATAACAAGAGGAGGGTCCATTAATATTTATCTGAACATACCCCCTCCTTATTGTGTTTGGACAAGTTAACAAACTCCTGGCTCCTTAAAGCATGGCAGGTTGTTGGTTTCTGAATTGGCAGGTGTCTTTCAAAGGCTGCCTTGATGTGCTGCCGCCCAGTGGTGGATCATGGGAAATAACCTGGACTCTGACTGCATTGCAGCCAAAAAGAGAGCGGGAGAGAGAGCTGGAGGCAGCTGATATGGGGCTGAGCAGAGTAAAAAGGCAGGAGGGGCAGAGTGGGTTTATTCTGCACCTCTCTCTATCTCTTAATCCCTCCATCTTCTTATTCAGTGTGTGTGCTGTTCTGGGTGCAGTTCATGTGCTTTTGGCGGCTGTAGCGAGGCGTTTCAGTGGCAGCACAATGAATGTGTAATGAACAGAATGCAGTGAAAAACAGTCAGAGATAAATGATACTAACTCTTTTTTTATTTGGCTGCAATTGACCTGATGTATAAATCTCCTGTCGCTGACATTGATTGTTAAAAGAACCTGAATTTCAGATACATCAAATTGATCAATTGAACAACAAAACTCCCATGTAGTCGAACCATTACCCAACAACGATTTATTGTTGCGTCAACAGGTGATTGTTTGTTCGCAAAAATACAGCCGAGAGAGAGAGAAGAAAAAAGGGGGGGGGGGGGACAAAATGAAGCCAGTGAATGTTTCTGTTTCTCAGAGCTGAAAAGCAAAACCTGAGCATGAGCCACACTGGAAAGAGAGAGGGGTGAAACTCAGAGAAGAGTTAATTGACGCGGTGGAGATCTTGAAGCCATGCAGTTAACAGAATATTGCCTTCAAATAACACTCGCACATGCTTTTCCAAAATCAGACATGCATTGGGTATTTCAGCGGGGTAAAGAGGTGTAAATAGTCGACATTTTAGCAATACAAATTTCCTAACGTTTCTGATAATGAACATTTGTAGAGCATGTTACACACTTTAAAAAAAAATTCAGCAATCCCTTTTATTCACTTGATTGTTTGAAGCAAACGATAAATGAGCATTAATAGGTAAAAATAAAATACAAAATAAAATATATATTTAGTATGGATCTGCCTCGGTAATGCCGATGTGTGTCACAAAAAACCACGAGCAAATTCAATCACTACTACTAATTCAAAGAGCGTTTTTGTAAACGATCAACCATCGCAAGCGCAGACTCAGTCGTCACAAGGCTGTGAGTGCAGTTCGGATCACAGTGGTCACGGACAAGTTCAGCATCTCCTCCAGAAAGAAGCCACCTCACTAAGGCGTTTAATAGTTTTAGTCACCCATCTGGAAACTCCTCCTTTCTTTTGTTTTTCAGAAAGGTGTGTTTTCGTGTCGCCATCCTCTTGGAACAATCATATATATATATATTTATATATATATATATTATTTTTTTTAGAAAAAAACTACGAAAATCATGCAACTACCATTTCATTTTTGTGAGACAAAAATCTGTTGGTGCTCTTGACTTGATTTTTCTCTTGCTGGTTGGGAGATTTGGGGAGGTGAGGTCAGCGTGGGCGTTTTTTAGGCACTGCCATCCTGTTTGAGCCGCTGACTGCGAGCCTTGTAGACCTCGATCAGTAAATCTTTGACGTACTGGATTTCTCGCTCCACCGACTCCGCCTTGTCACGAAGCTCCCGGTTCTGCCCCTCCAGGCCATGCAGCTCCTCCTCCAAACAGTCCAGCTCCGCCCTCTTTCGCAGCCTGTACCTGCGAGAGAAAAGAATGCCCTCGGTTGGTTTCGTGCAGCCTTGCATCTTTATTCATGAGTGGAGTGAGTGAGCGTGACCTCTGGGCTGCGTCTCGTGGATTACCCACACGGCTTAGACACGCCGTCCCTCATAGAACAGGCTGTGCTGTTTATTCCACCCACTGCATTGATCAATCTCTACCTTTTCTACTTTTCTTCCACCTTCTTCTACAGACTTTTAAAAATGTACATTTTAATTTTACACAGTTATGATGAGTTAAACACACACACAGACGGAGCAGACTTGTACAAATGGAGAGGTGGGGCTGAATCTGGCAAGCAGAGTGAGGGACTTTCCATTTCCCTCCAACACTCTGTTGGACATTTAAAGCACTGGGGTGACTGGTTAATGTAAAACTCCAGCCATGTAACAAAACACGTATTATATCATTATGTCATTATATCATTCATCACTATATTATATCATGCATTGATGGATAATGACCCACTCAAACAATGACTGATTGAAAAACAAGCTTAATTTAGCAGTGGTGGTGTTTTTTTTATTTTATTTTATTTTAAATTATAAACCCTATTTTCAGACTTCTGAGCACAAATTCTGGTTTTAGGTGTTTATGAGAGTTCAATTGTGTTTTAGTGAGACATGAGAAGAAGTAGGAAAGTCACATGTTTACCTGTGAGCAGCAGTTTTGTTCTGATCTCTCTTCTTCTGCTTCCTCTCTCCAGTGTGGCCCTCCACAGAAGGGGAGCCCATCACCAGAGACGGTTTGAGGGAGCAGTGCTCATCCTTTAGCCTCTGGGTGGGGCGGTGGATGGGGGCTCCCATCAGCGACTCCTCTTCCTCCTCTCTGGACAGACATTCGTAGCTTTGGTCTGCAAGGCATTCTGGATAGAGGTAGTGGCCATGTTGGGGCTCTACAGCCTGTGCTTGTGACGGCTGATCTAGGTCCCCTATAAAGCTATGGTAAGGCTCAGTGTTGGCCATGGACTGGTGGAAGTAGCCGTCACCGGCCACCATTGTCTCTTGGGGAATACTTCCAGAAAGTCCTCCATCTTTGCTGCAGTGCAAAACATCGAGCCCCGAACTGTCGTAACTTACATTGACCTTCACGTTGTGCATCAACTGTCCATCTCGCTTGTGGTGGCTTTCGTACGAGCCGCCCAGACAAAAACCTCGAGCAATCTCTTCGCTGCAAAACATTCCTTCTGAGAAACAATAACTCTCCTCTTCCTTCAACGATAAAGGACATTCTCTCACCTTCTTGACGCTGCCCAGGCTGTTCTTGCTCACTGTCTTCAGTGTAGAGTAGTGGTTCACAGACAAGTCTGTGCTTCCTGAGTAGCCTCCCCTCGATCCCCACGTATCAAGTCCAACTTCCTCCCCGACTTTCACAGCCTCGCTGATGATTCTCCGCCCGTTGTTGTGGTGGTAGCGGTGATGGTAGTTGTACGGAGCGGGTCGAGCTATTTTGGTTCTGCCGATGGGACCGCCACAGAAGCTTGCCAAGTCCAGTTCCCCTGTTGCCAAGGTAACAACCACGGGGCTGGCTTCTGATTGACTGGACCCATACGACCCATAGGGTAACTGATAATAAGACTGGGAGCCCATGGCTTGAGCACCCTTGTCACATTTTGAAGATTTCTCCAACTTGTT
Source organism: Limanda limanda (assembly GCF_963576545.1). Lineage (NCBI taxonomy): Eukaryota > Metazoa > Chordata > Actinopteri > Pleuronectiformes > Pleuronectidae > Limanda > Limanda limanda. The sequence goes on from NC_083641.1 coordinate 8,675,041, forward strand.
TGTTGTGGATGTGGACTCGGAGCGGAAGTAGTCCTCCAGCTGAGCCAGCTCCTCCTGCAGCAGAGAGGTCATGACCTCCAGATCCGAGGGCACCTTGACATCTTGTTCTAATGGCGAGGGTGGAAGGGAAGAGCTCGGAGAAGACTCGCTCGTCGACACAAATGAAGACAAATCAACTTTTTCCGTCATCCAATCTGAGTGACCATCACCTATAGGATTTAATTAAAAAATAAAAACCATACAGTGAGTAAAACAATCCATTTTTTTCATTCAGCTATTTGTATAAAATAACTGAAATAAAAATTACAAATTCAGGAAAAAATTCCTAAACCACGCAAGGCTGAGAGGATAAAGGCTGAAGTTAAAATCAGGCAAAACATCCGGAAAATCAAAGTGAACAACTAACCGATCATCTGAAAATGATTGAACAGCATCGTCTGCACTCGATAAATATCCACTTAGCTGTACTCACTGTACGACATTAGCCCCGTGCTGCACTGCGGCTCCGACCTCGGGATGTGGAAAAATAAAAAAGCGTCTTGGCAAAACTCACCAATTAAGTGCTGCCTCTCCACAGGCTCCACCCCTATCCTGGCCCGTGATTGGCTGTGGCTAGCCTGTTGGAGAAGGGTTGCGCCGAGCTCGCCTGTGGAAATGGGAGGAATTTTCCTGCGAAGGATCGATGCCGCCATTGTGTCGTCTGCTGCGATCGAATTGTTCAAAAGCACAAACCGTGCACTGGGTGGATGAAAGAACGGTGGAAGACCTGTGGGGGGGTAAAAATAAGGAAATTAACAAAAAAAAGTCACAAATATGAATTCAGCCTTTAAATCACCAATTTCCCCCTGTAAAAATGTTAATGATTCAATCACCCATTAATATCCAATTAATAATGGCATTATTAATATAGATAGGTAAAAATAGAACTAAAATAATAACTTTGATTTAAGGGTTTATTAAGTTAAATTTAACTTTTCCAAACACTTGTACAATGAAAATGGCACAACAATATATTTATGGAGAAGATGACAAACTCAGAAAAAAATCATAAACTAAAGAAACCAAGGAAAACAATTAAAAAACATGTTTATGAAATTTATATTACTTGACTAACTTGACCTACATGTCACCTAAAAAGTTGACATGATGTCAAGTAGAAAACCACTTGAATTTATAATTTGTTATCAAATAAAAGAAATTCACTACTATTACAGCTTAAAAAATAACTAATAATAACTTTGATATTGTTGCGTGGTGGAAATAGTAATAACGGCTGAAAAATAAGGCGAGAGAACAACACCACATTAGTTTGTGTTGCTTTCCTAACTAAGTACCAGCTGGCGGAGCGGCTAAGTCCGCAGACACACAACACTTGGTGACTTACCCCATAGTTTCTGAGTGGTGCGGTGGAAGTGCGCTGCAGGAGCGGAGCACACGGAGCAGTGAGGCGAGCAGGAGCGCGGAGACACTTTAAAAAGACATCTTGTCTCCTCCGGAAGCCGCAGACTCTTGTCGAAGCGCTATTTCGCCGAGATCACTTGCGGACAGAAAGTTTTTAAAAGCCGCTACTTCTCCAACTCCTGATGCCCGGGACCTGATCACGCGAGACGGGATCACTGCGCGGGTTTGCAGCGCTCACCCTGGTCGTTACGTCATGGACCCGGGGACCCGGGGACTTTCCCATGATTCCACAGGCCCGATACACACTCTGCCCCCCCCCCCCTCACCCCCACCCCCTCCTGCTATTCATTACACTTTATCCTCTGTTACTCTTTCAATGTTATAATTACACTAAATCTGAATAGTTTGTTATGGAATTAACTGACACTAAGTATCGCATTGTAACCTGAAGAGCAGTCATGGTGCCTTTATGAATCAGAAATTACTTCTTTATAATAAATAAACAACCTACATGAGTGTTGCTGTTTTTTAAATAAAGTTTTTACCCTGTTGGAAAAAGTCTCTCCCAGGACACAGCAGTGTTTAAAGTCTATACGTTCTCAGTGTATCTTATCCCATCCGCAGTCAAAGTTATAAAACAGCAGGAAAAAGACACGTTTAAAACCCTAAACACACTTTCACACAGGGAAGCGCTCAGCAGACGGCACAGCCGGCACTAGTTGTCTGTGCGCCTCGGCGGAAGGACATGCTGTTGCAGTTCGAAGGTGTAACTTTAGTTGCAGCCCTGTTGCATCAGATCCGCTGGGGATTCGCTGAGCGCTGTAACAATGTGGCCACACCATTGGTTTATCCGGGGGAAGTTTTCTGTTTCTATTGGCCTGCCGTCAGTCTCACACTGATTGCTGATCATCACACATTAGCACCGACCTGGGACCGGAGGAGAGTCTGGTACAAGCGGCGGTGATGCGGTGCCGGAGCCTAAACTCACTCATCACTCTGCTTTACACTTTGTTTATGTTCTCCACCGCCTCTGTCTACTGCTGCTGCGTGAACCCTCTGCATGTGAGCTCTAACTCTAATGTTAGGAAATGATCTTATACTGATATTATTCCCATAATCACGGTCTTGATGTAGAGAATCCTGAAAGGTTCACCAGCTTACTACACCTGGAGAGGATTCTGCTCATATTTCAGAATTCAATTGTTGATTAAATGTTTGCAGAAGTATTTCTTTAATACAACACAAAATACATGTTGATTAAGGCCTTTTGAGTATTTTAGAGTCTGACATGAATGATAAGTAACATACATACATTAATTCACTTAATTAAATAGTAGTTATAATCTTAAAACTTTAATAACAGCACTATATTTCCATACATAATCAAGCCATATATATACTGTATATATATATTAAATTCGTCGTAAACTATAGTACATTTTTTTAGCTACAGTAAGAGCTTGATACAAGGAATTATGTGTGTGTGTGGGGGGGGTATTTGCTAAAATAAATGAGTTACTTCTCATTAAGTATATGTTTTGAGAAAGTCTCACACAGTAGGAAAAAGAAGTGTGGTGACGTTAGTCCATAGGTCGACCCTGGTCTTTAGTGTATTCCTCTTCCAGGTCTGAGCTCAGCGAGTGCTCGGGCTGGGGGACGCTCAGCAGAGCAATGAGATTATTGATCACTTGGATGGTTGTTGTTTCTGGTCTCCAGTTCTTCACACTGACGATAGGCAGGCAGACCTGACCCTTCTCGTCAATATTGGGATGGTAGATCTTTGTCTTGAAAGTGACCTTGGGTGGCTTGAAGGGAACTCGGCAGGGAAGATGATCTCAATGAGAAATGCTCTTTTGTCATATGGAAGACAATCAGGAACAATTAGCCCTTGCCAGGTAAAGCTATTTGATTCGCCTCAGTCCAGATCTCCTGATGTCAGCGAGCTCCATTGTTAGTCTCCTGGTCACATCCATTATGCCACCGATCAGTCGTCGTCATCTTCTTCTGCTTCTCGGTTTCGTCTGTACTCTGTATTTTGAGACACTCTCCCCCCCTAGTTCCGACCAGGCAATTACTTTTCTCCTTTCATACACAGGTATTGACCTTAGACAATAAGTGTACTCTTTCTCATAAGTATACTTATCGTCTAAGGTCAATAAGTATACTTAATGATAAATAAGGTTATCATTTGAACGCGAGTTGCACGTACACTTCCGAGTATAAAAGTAACCGCAGGCATGGTCAGCGCTCAGCCTCACTGAGACGACACCCTGCAGAGTTTGTGCGATTGCTCTTGTTTCCTCTATCATTCAGATATTCATTGCTTTATAAACATTATTTTTAAAGACTCACTCCTTCCTTAGTAATACCTTCCTGCACTTGCAGTAGGCCTATTCGTAGCCTAATCTAAGGAGTAATTTGCTCCACAGTCTTTTTTAGAAAGCTCGTAGCCCCAAGAGCTAGCCTTCTAGCTAGCTAATTTCTTCCAACTGCAGCTAGCCCTTTTCTCCCTAACACCTACCTTTACATCTTCAATCATCCACCGTGTTGCAACAAATAAAACACCAGCACTTGAATACTAATCTGTGCTGTCCCTGTCTACATTGTGTACTGTTCATTTTGTTAGGAACCATTGCCTAGCACAGCCTTATTCATTATTCGTGTGCAAGTCGCTCACAGCCACACATACAAACACACTCACAAGACCACAACGTTGCAATTAGAACTTTATTAACTTCACACACATTGTATCAGCAAACAAAAACAACTATGGACAAGTTTCTGATTCGTAAAAGTCAGTAATAATGATTGTCTGTATGGGCCTATGGCCCCAACTACCCCTAACAAGCTATTGGGGGGCCCAGCTTGCAAAAGTTTGAGAACCCCTGCCTTAGACAATAAGTATACTCTTCCTCATCAGTATACAGCAGCGGCGGCAGATGAGACATGGGCCAAACTAATATGGCTTAGACAATAAGTATACTCTTCCTCATCAGTATACTTATTGTCTTAGGTCAATACCTGTGCATGTAAGGAGAAAAGTCAGTGCCCGGTCGGAACTAGGGAATGAACTCAGAGCTGCAGGTCCTGAATTTCAGCCAGTGAGACGAGTGACTGAGACAGCTCAAATGCAACAGCCACATGAACTTGATCCGGTTCCAGTGCCAGGGTCAGTACAGATAGTAATACCGGCCACTACACCACCAGCTGAGGGACAAGTGAGGGATGATGTAATGGAGGTAGTGATACAGGAGCAATGAGACTGTGAAGCTGTCACAGAGCTGCCAGAGGAGGAAATGCCGTTGGTGAGGAGGTCAACCAGAGCAATGAAACCTCGAGAGATGCTCACATACAACCATTTTGGACAGCCTTCATAGTTCATACCAGCTCTGGAGGCCAGGAGTAAACATGATGGTTGCCTGCGTATCTACCCCATGTTGTATTTCCCAGCTATCCCTGAACCCTGTTACTATACCCTGCACCAATATGGATGTACTAGTCAGGTGACGACATACTATGACTTAATTGACAATGCGACAGACTGACCATTGACAATGAGACTTTCTAGACTTTTGACAGGTGCACCTTACATTTGTAAGTTTGGTTGTAGATGCCCGGAGACATGTGATTGGTTGAAAATGCTATGAATTTAGTTTTTATTTTAATAGATACCCCCCCTATTTTTGAAAGACAACTGAACAGTTTTTCATGACAATTATACTCCACATCAGTAGGTACAGCGGTGGATCCTGAAGAGAGACCGTAAGCACAGGCTCAGCGCATACGCAGCTCATATGAAATGAGTTTGGTCTAAGCAAGATGCTAAACTTAGTCTCCTCCCCTCTTTAATCGACAGGTAAGACCAAACTCAGTTTTACAACTAATAGTGTCAGTCAAGTTTGGATGTTATGTTGATTGTTAGATGAGTGCTGATGATAGTGAAAAGTGTGGTTGAAGTACAAAAATGTATAGTTTAGTGACTCGTCGTCCTGACGGGCTTCGTCATGGCGGGTGCACGTACTTTTTCTTTGAAATTAAAGGGGACATATTATGAAAATTATTTTTTAGTGCTTCTATACGTTAATTTGGGTATCTCCGGTCCCAAAACGTGATTTGTTATGGTTCCTCTCTAATAGAAACGTCATGCTTGAGTGATCGCGAATGAGCTTCCTTATCAGTCTCTCGTCACTATGAAATGGGAGACTCTCTTACATGGCCTTGCAGAGTAGCGTGTGTATGAGTCAGTGTAGGAATTTATGTCCTGTGAATGTGTTTCAGTCTTGTTAATTATTATTTATGTGTTATGTATATGCATTTCATTTTTGTATTATTTTTGGTTATAATGTTAACAGAAAGGACTTTAACAAGAGAATGAAACCGAATGGAGATGAATGATGTGTGAAGATCTATAAGTTGTGATATTTCATATTAAATGAGTTCGGTCTGAGCAGGACGCTAAACATAGTCTCCTCCCTCCTTAAATCCACAGAGACTTTATCCATGTATCTATTGGTTACCCAGCGCTCCCTAGCCTGTGTTACCCTTGCTGCCGGTCCAGATTTCCCCTAGGTCTGTATAATAACAATAATAAATAAAAATACATTAAAATAATAAATTTCTTTAGTTCCACCTGTGACACTGTTGAAACTGTCATCACTGTCACAGCAACATCATTATCATTTAACAGGCCTCTAATTACAACATCTTAATTTGATTGTGGGATTGTGAACCATTATTTTAACTACAGTCACAGCACAAAACATAAAAAGAGTTGGAGAAGATGTCAGGTTTAATAAGACAACTTTTCTCTGGTGGCAGCAATACAGTAACGTGTGTGTGTGTGTGTGTGTGTGTGTGTGTGTGTGTGTGATAAACCATCAGCAAACACAGTGTCTGTTTGAAATCCTCCTGTATTGTGGTAATGAGGCGGTTTTATACCACAGCAGGTAACGATTACAGTTTTTCTGCAGTCAGATAAGATGTGTTTATTCTCTCTCACCAGGCTGTCGCTCTGTTTGTGTTTCTTGTAGCCGACCCCCCCTGGGGCTGCTCCTGTGGCGTGACAGGTAGGGTGACAGGTAGGACGTGTGGAGGTCGGCCAGGCTGGCTGACACCCAGCTCGTCCCTCTGCCCTCATTAGTAAAACCAGGATGGCTCTGCTGGCTAGAGCTCCTCTGCCTATCCACGGCCCACCCAACAAACCAAAAGCTGATTGAAGCAGCCAGGTCTTCCTGTTGCTATAGTAATAGGCAACACTGGCCTCGCCCCTCTCAAAAAACGTGTTTTTGACATTGCAGTTGTTGCTTTTACGGCCTCCCCCTCAGAGCTCAGACTCCCCCATTGTTTACAATAATCGTCTCGCTATTTTTGCAGGCATTGCAGTTTTTTATCATGCGTGATACACCTCTTTAGTTGCGCATCAATTTGTGAGAGTCCTGGCCTGCGGAGATCAGGACAAAGTTCTGGTGATATCTGCAAATGCCCCTGCCAGAATTTGATATTAAATCCCCTCTAACAAATCACTCATCAAAATCATTTATTGAACACAACAATAACAGCTTTTCCTCTTACAGCTCTCACCTAAAAAAGTAACATTCCTTAAAACATTATTGACTCAATCAAATTTTAAGTTAACTATTAATGTGTGTTTTTTTTTTTTTACTAAATGTTCAACTGTCACATTACATTTATTATTATTGTTGCAAATGTATAGACATAAAATATTGATATTTGCATTTTTAAAAAGTGAAACCTCCGTGATCTTGGCCTACAAATGAAATATTCTGTTTGATATTAATCCCCACTTCAGCTACTGTATATATTTACAGTCCACAGATTTCAGCCTTGTGTGCAACAGTGAATTTACAATGAATTCCTTAACTTGCAGGCGTTTTCTATATTGCGGCAAAACGATTGCTTGCTTTTTGTGCAGTATTGCCCTCCATCTGTCCTTTTGTACTGTACAACCATACAGGAGCCCTTTCCAGCAGAGCATCGTGGGATGGGAAGAGCCTCCTTCAAAGACGCAGGCGGCCATGCACTCCTCTACTATGGCACATTGGTATCAGTTACACCATAATTTCATCACCAGCAGCTCTCTGTGAATCCTGCTTACATTAACTTTTTACAGGGATTGGCAGCAAAGAGGCAGAGATGCATGTCAGTGCCAGCACTTGAACCCATTTAGAGTTAGCCTCCAATTGAATAGTTTTTCTCAACATATTGTTATTTGTTGATGAAGTGCTGTATTTGAATGAACAAATGGACTGAATTGTGAATAATCCCTGCAGTTACAGTGGGATTACATTGAGAGAATAGGGGAGGGGGATTTAAAAAAACAAGAGGACGGGGAGACTTCAAAGTGGCAAAGTGTGCAGGGCTCTGTTTGAATGATGGCTCGCGTATTGTTTTGATAAGTGTTCCCCGAGGAGGACATGTGAGGCGACGTGTCACTTTCTCCTCTCATCTCTGCGATACAGCGAGCCGAGCACCGATGGGATGTCAGAAAGCAGCCGTAATTACAGCGTTCATACAACAATGCTGCAGAGCGGTTGGCTCGCACTCGCACAGCAGCACAAACGAAACATGCAAATGAATTAATTTGCTCTAAATGTGAAATTAAATTAACATGTTAGACCCTGAGACGGTAATAACAACACCGGTGCACTGGGAGCAAGAAAGAATATAAAAGAATATAAAATGTAGACAATGTAAATCAGTCCCCATGATACATACATCTGCTTTCATCATTGTGAGATTATCAGTTACTCTAAGTGCTTGTTATGAGACAAAACACGATGTCAGATACACAGTGAATTTCCATATTTGTTTAATGTTTGTCTGAGACTGTAATTAATGCTGCATTGTTTCGGCTTACAAATTCAAATTACAAACGCAGCATGAATAAACATGAGTTAATTAACCCATTACTTTGGCCATGAACATCTTTTAGAAGATGAAATGATGATTATGGGAGGTCGCATTATTAAATCTCTTTATGATGACACTTTGACTTGTTTCATAGATTTGTAGATTTAAATATTGCCGGCACACATACATTACCACCTGGAAAACACACAAATGCGTAGACCTTGTCCTTTTTCATTAAACTAATCTCCCTTATATGTTTTTGAAAAATTGAATGGCACAAAATTTTGTCTAGGCGAGCATCTTCCCAAAAAATTTTAATAATCATTCAAATTAACAGTGATGCCCAAATAATAATAAAAAGTCACTTATTTTTTCCCTTACTTTTTTCCCCTGAATTACTGCATTGTTTCGGCTGCTATGTTCCCCAAAAAATTATATTCTCAGACACACACTGCAAAGAGAGTTATAATGTTGCTTTACATTGAGAGGGAGTCACACACAAAAGCCAAGAATATTTCATCTACAAGGCCCCAAATCACAAACTTGCATTTAGGGCTTTGTAATCTGTACAGCATAGTGTTTTTTATCTGGACATGGGAACAGACTAATTAGTGGGAAGAAAATAAGGAAGAGAAGGAAGAACAAATAATTCCAGGATGACAGACAAAAAAGATTTGGAAACTCTGATCTACATGTGTGTGTGTGTGTGTGTGTGTGTGTGTGTGTGTGTGTGTGTGTGTGTGTGTGTGTGTGTGTGTGTGTGTGTGTGTGTGTGTGTGTGTGTGTGTGTGTGTGTGTGTGTGTGTGTGTCTGTGTGTCTGTGGACAGAAAAACAGACATAAAAGGGACCTAATATATTTTTGATTAATTTGAATTTAATTGGGCTACATGTGAAAGAACGTTTTACTGAGATTGAAAAGAAAAGTGGATTAAAAATCATCAAATCTACTAATAATCTGATGTTGGCAGGTTAACAGACATATAGGTCTGATTTGGGTCAAGGGCCTCCGTTGCATATCATCTCTGTGCCATCATTTCCTGTCTGCTTCTCTACTGCTGCTATCTAAGTAAAGGCAAAATGTCAACCAAATATAATAATCTTTAAATCTCTAAAATGTCTAAAATAAATAACGACGACAGGTCAACAAGCAGTGTCGCAGTTTTGAGAGATAAACGGTGTCATGGACACATGTTATTGCATGCACAAGAGTTAGATTTGAGGAGTGTGTGTTATTTCATCGTAAAGCCAGATAAAACGATTAAATCTTTACTTTGGTTTTCTAGCAGGATCTCAAAGCTGAGCAGAGGAGTTTACACCCAGAGAAACCCACATTACTAGATTACTGTTGTGTTTCTCAGGGTGTTCCACTGCAGTCTCTCGTAACGATGTTGTGGTTGGGGGAGAGTGTGCCGAGCCATCCCAGCTATTTCAAGTCTTCGTGGTCTCATTACACCAGGCTGTTGGTAATCCTCCGTCTTTGATCCGCGAGCTAAAGGGAGCTGCGTTTTGCTGCAGTTCAAACATTGTTCTCTGTGCTCCCTCAGCACCTCCACCAGGAGCCCTGTGGTGGCTGAGGAGCCACAGCCTGGCACACGAGGGGACGGAAGTTGGGGGGTTGGTTTGTTTTTCAGCTGAATGCAGGTGAGACTGAGCGACAGATGGAGGTTTGCTGGTAGTGTGTTAAAGTCAATCTGAGGTTAACCACAAGGAGATCCACGCTCCGACAATGGGGTCAGACGGAACGTGCTTTCCATGCGAGTCAATTCCGAATATTTTATTCATGCCTTAAGGGATGATTCAAAGCAGGCGAGCGCACAAACAATGAGAGACTGGAGCACAGAATATAATTCATACACAAAAACCCACAAAGAACAAAATTAATCAACAACTTTATCATCATACAAATGTCTGGTCACAGAAAAGATCCTTTAGAGACATGGTCATTTTTTTACAGAGCTTGTAGACTCATAATAAAACCAAGCCCACATTTTGGTTTCATGTAGCATCACAGTAGTTGTATACAAAAGACTCATTGTGTACGTTACACTAAGTGGAGTTGAAAACAGACATGTTTTTTAGGGACTACTATGGAATAGAATTTAGCGGGAGGATTGCAGAGATGGATGTAAACAAACAAATGAATAATACGGTTGGAATATATTTTATTAAAAAAATGTCATGCAACACAGTCAAAATCCTGATGTCAGCTTGTCTGAATAAAGTCACATGATGCCACTTTCACTCTCAGATTGTAAAACACTTAAGCACTGTCAAAACAAAACCAAAAAAGACAATCCTAAAGGAGTTTGCTATTTACCACTGTCTTCTACCCCAAACTGTCATTAAGATGTGATCTGTGTAAGAACGTGAATGCAGATGGATACGAATGCTAACGTGCACCAGCCCGAAACAAACATCTGCACATGAAGTGCACTAAAGACTCGTGCTGCGCTCAAATCATCTGTGTTCCAGTAAAATTACTTTGAAGTATCAAAACATAAACCTTGTTAAGAGCTGTGTGATTTCCTTTAATTATAAGGAAAGGAGCCTCAAGGATTCCTATCTTTTCTTCTTCAGCATAGGAAACACCTGACCCTCCTTTCTGAATAGAAAGGAGAAAAGGCCTTCCCACAATTCATTGCAGCAGCAGCATTTAAAGCCATGTAAATATAGAAGAAACAGAACAGCTGTTTTATTCTCTCAATACCCGATTGTAGACAACACAAAAAAAAACAATAGAATTCTCTCCACTTAACAAATATACAAAAGTCTTAATATCATGCCAAGAAACACTACATACTGGCTCTTAGCAAATTTATTCTACTTTTCGTTCAATTCTTATTTTAATGGCTCAACTTAATCTTCTTGTGCATTCTTTCAGTCCAGTTTATTTATATTTTCAATGATATCTACTTTCCCCTCCATATAATCTGAAAACATATTTTCTCAGTAGTTGTGAGTCTGTACTGGACAGGTTTTTCACTTCCATTGTAAGTTAAGTGTGTTTTAGAAAAATCTATGTTTCTTTTCCTAACTAACTTACAGCTTCTCCTTGAAATCTTTTCTTGACATTTTTCATGGCAGTTTTTGATTAGTGGTTGGGAAAAGAGGTTATTTTTGACTTTTTCATATATGTTGGGCAGCACCTCTAAAACACACAAGTGAAACATGTTAAAGGTTCAGTGTGTAAGGTTTAGTTGAAAGGGATCTATTGGCAGAAATGTTATATCAAATAATCCTAGTGATGTTTTCACTAGTGTGTTTCATCTAAATTGTACGAACTGTTGTATTCTATACATTAGAATGGGCTCTTTATATTTAAATACTTTATATCGTGTTTTCAGTCAAGAAAGAAAACAAAAAAAGATAACAAATTATTTTTTTCATTTTTTGTATGGATGAAAAAATATATCATTATTTATACAACATGTTACATTTAGAGGTGCTGGGAGGCATTGGCTATTTCCACTTATTCCCAGTCTTTCTGCTAAGCTAACAGGCTGGTGACTGAAGCTTTTGTTTGATATGTTTTGAAGATAAATTACATGACTTCTCCCCAAAAGTGAATCCAATCAATCTTGATTGCCCCCTGGTGGCCGCCAGCTGTAATATAGGATTTGCCTCCCTTATAGCCGTTCCGACATGAGCTACGAAAAATGTCCGGACAATTGCGTTTGCCTTTCACACATGAACAACACGGCAGGACATTTTGCGCTCAGACACGTTCACAACAACATAGCAATCTCTGGAGTGTTCAGGTGAGGGTAATTCTCCTTGGACTTGTTAGTACAAAAAGCACTTTTCACATGTGACTGGGCATGTGACCCATCGTTCACATAAAAACATTGATAATAGCTGAGCCTGGGTCTTAAATATGTAGTAGTTTAAACATGTGTTTTGGTTCAAAACATATTCCTTGGTGCACTGAGAGATCTCTGGAGCATATACTGTTTACAACACTGCTTCACTGCAGGCTTTAATGGATGTTTATGTCATCAGCTCAGACAAACCCACCAATGAGGAACAAGCAGTTGCAACAATAAACAAGAATTGCAATGATAATCTTAATAATTTCTTTCTTTAAGTAAACAAAACAAATGTAGTACATTTTTCTTCAATGAATACATCTCAGGTACATACCCCCACCTCTGACTTATGGTAAGTTTACACTCCTTTATTCAAAGCTGGCAAAAAGAAAGAGAAATGTAATGTATTAGCACAGCCGACATGTCCCTGCCTTTTTCTGCAAAAACCTATTCAAGATCAATTTAAATGAATTTTCAAAACATTTTCAAATTCACACTTGAACAGTAATAAAGCTAATTCAGTTTTATTTTATGAAAAATATTGACTATAAAATCCTCATTTCAGATAAACCAATTAGGATGAACACAAAGTTTTCTAACTTCACTCTGCACCATAGACTGTATAAAAAGCTCTGAACACAAGGTCCAGCACACAAACAGATTGAGAACAGACACTGCAGTAGTTAAGTGTAAACTGAATAAAGTTGCTGCAAACAATAATTATTTTAGTGGCCACAATATAAACACAAATTACTTGTCAAAAAACAAGTGAAATGTCATAAAATGATATCTCACAGAGAGCGTCTGAAGAGGACTCTAGCTTTAAATCTTAAGTTGTTAAGTGCAAGCACAATACAGCTCAAAGTGTCCGGGTGTCTGTGCACCCGTGGGACTGTGGAATCAAACCAAGGCAATAAACCCCTGGAAACTACACAGCCAATAGAACTGAAGAGACCAAAGCTAGCCAGCTCTCTGCTATATCCACCACCTGAAGCTCTGCATATCCCTGCCCAAGCACTGTGGAAACAGACACACACACACACACACACACACACACACACACATGGATTTTCTTATACCAATATGGGAATCATACAGTGTGATATGGCCTCACTGACAAAAATTCTCTGGGATTGTGCTCATCGCTGGCTCATGTACCAGTGCTGTGGGCTTCTGTTTGTCCCTGATCTTCAACATTTTGGTAGAAGTGTGGATTCCAATAAAGGCTTGTTAAACAACAGATTTCATTCTCCGACTCAAGAGGGCCCTACATGGCCCAGAGGCGTAAGCTGCTCCTTTGAACATCCAAATCCCCATGCAAGCAACTGACTTCCCTTTGTTATTCACTGGTGGATGCTCCTCCACTGTTTTGCCGTATGTGCTATCACTCTGGAAAGGCTCCAGTGTAGAGGGAGCTTTTAGCTGTAAAAGATCATCTCATTGAGATCATCAAGCCCCAGCTAATTGAACTTTTATATGATATCCTTGTAGGAGCATAGGGTGAACATATTGTTTTAATAAAGAATTCATCAGCCAGAGATGGGGAGCCAGATTTAATGAGCCCTACCCTGTAATGGGGATGAGAGACATGGAGCAAACACTCTGCTCTCAGCTGTGATGTCTGCTGCCCTCCCCTGTCTGCTGCTGTGAAAACACACACACACACACACACACACACACACACACACACACACACACACACACACACATTCTGATACAATTGGTATGTTGAAGCCAATGAAGTGTTTTAACAACAAAGCACTTATTGTTCAGCATTTAACCAAATATTAATTACCCATACCCACTGACAGTATGATTGTGAAATCCAATAATTTTCCTGGTATGTCAGTTGGTTTCTGTATTTTTTTTTAATGTTGACATAATATCAACTAACATTTCGACCTTGTTTTCCTTGTCTTGCAGCTTTGTGTGAAAATCTGGTTTAATTAATTTATAAATTGATGTGATGCATTGTTTTGGTCATGTTTAATCAAACAGTAACAATTGACATTACTGAGACTTTGAAAAGCTGGGGTCAGGTAATATTTTTACAACATGAGTTTTGATTGGTGAAATAATTCTGTGAGCTGATTACATGCAATATCAAGTGCATCAATATCAATATCAGCACCCGATTAGGTCAACAGCAACGTGAATGTGAATCTCGTTTGAAGGTTTCACGTTGCTCTCAATGTTTATATATGTGTATACCTAAGTATATAAATACACATATCCATTTTTTGCCCATGTATTTTCCAATAAATTCTGCAAAACGTAAAAGACTACAACAGACATTCCCTCCTCTAAGTATTATTTGATAAACTGGAGTCAAAATATATAATTAATTTTTGAATGTCCTAATGACCTAACTCTAATGACATCCTTTCCCCAGTATTCACTCAAATGTGCAAAAGGTGGTTTCCTTATTCATAATTTTTTAATAAACACTTTTTTTATTTGATTGCATTATGTATGTTTTGGGGTTTTAATTACAAAAATTACTAACATGTTGATTGTTTTGCTCTAAGTAAAGTTGATGCACATTGAGCAATGTGTTCAATTAAAGATTAATTAGGAAAGAAAAGAAAATTCTCTTTTCATATCAAAGCTAAAACTGCTTTACAGGATACCTGGCTAAAAGTAAACAAGCAAAATGTACTCAAGTATTAAAAGTAAAGTGTTTGTTTTCACTGTGCTTAGAAACCATGGACACTGGTTGTACAAATGACAGCCATGACACCTTGGTGGACCGAAAATTGTCCCTCTTCTGCATTATGATTTTTTAAAGCACACAAACATTGTAAACACAGCTGTCACATGCCGCCATGGTTATATTAAACCAGAAATACGTACTACTTACTACAGAAATACTGTCTACTAAATATGCTAGCCATGCTAGAGTTCATTTATTGACTGAAGGCATCTTGTATAGATAACCTTCAATTAAAAATGTGTTTGTTAGTTAGTAGTAGTTGAAGTGAACTAAAGCCAAAATAGAATCAATGTGATGAGTCAATAACGTTTTTTATACGCCTCTGTGTCGGTGACAGCAAGTGGCCAGAGGCATTATCTTTTTTGGTTGTCCAACCGTCTGTATGTCCTTACGCCTGTATGTGTGTCCAACCGTCCTGTTCTTGTGAATGCGAGATCTAAAGAACAGCTTTTGGGAATTTCTTCCTCTCAAAACTCATGTTTTACCTTGTGAATGTAATATCTCAGGATCACCTCATGAGAATTCTTTCAAATTTGGCACATTTGTTCACTTGGACAACCTGATTACCTGACCTGATTTTGGTGGTCAAAGGGCAAAGATACGGCTTCATAAAACCATTCTTTGGCCTCTTGAATGTGATATCACAAGGCAGCCTTGAGGACATTTCTTCTACTTTTGTTATAGATTAACTGATTCAATTTCAGTGGTTAAAAGTAAAGTTCACTGTAACTTCATGTGTCTTGAAAAAACATTAAAGGGCCCATACTGTGTAAAATACATTTTATGGGCTTTCACTATCCGTGATTACCCTCAAAGTATGGTAACAGTCACTCCGCGGACTTTTTCACTCAGTCCATTCCAAGAAACATGCTATCTAAATATCTAATTTCGTAATTCCTCCCCCATATGATGTCATTCGGGATCGCACTCGTCTCTCAGCCCCACCCAGCCGGTACCAGTCGGGCCTCGGAACCCACCACCCCTCCACACCAAACTCGACAATAAGCAGACATGTTGCTGAGCTAGCAGCCTGTGAGCTACCACAGGCTAACCACAACAAACAACACTGAAGAAACACGGAGGGATGGCCTGTTTGAGACCAGCGGTTATGCTTTATCTCTTCTAACGTGCCATGTCGCTGTGCTCAGTACGGAGTAACGTCTAACAACGTGTCTTTCAGCCGTGTTTATCAGAGTGAATGCGCCAGAATGAGGTGCAGTCAGCCAATCAGAGGAGGGGCTCAAGAGGCCGTTGAAAACAGCCTGTTCTGTCTGCAGCTCCAGAGAGAGGCATAAGAGAGATGGAAATACACATTGCATCAGTTTTTTTTCGACTTTAAACCACTGATATGTCATCTTAGGGGTACCAATGCCTCAAGTGAAATCCCAGAGAGGTGTCAAATATGGGCCCTTTAATGTAGACAGAAACTGCCGTGGTCAGCAGCGGCAGACAACCACAGTGCAGTATTTCTGGTTTTTCAGTATTTATTTTTGCTATACAGGCTAAACATTAAAAGCTTAACACATATGGAACACACATATGTTCTATAGAAAACTTGATTTCAGTACATGACAAATAATCTTGGATATTGAATGCAGTCTTGCTCCCAGACTCTTGATTTGTGCAAAATATCATTCACTGACCGGAGGAATGATTTTGACTGCAGGGACAGACTCATTGTTAGACTAAAGTAGAAGTCTAACAATGTAGGTAAAGCTGACACATTTAAGATGGATTCAAATAGGTCTGCACACTGTCTGACTGAAGTACAGTACATTGTTATCATTTCTCTGCCATTCATTCCCGTATTTGATAGATTTTTTTCAGCAGCAGTGATCAAAGGCAGGAGGAGACAAAAGATTAAAGAAGATAAAAGAAGAGTCAGAGATAACACATTCTAAAAACTGTCACCATGTCACCTCCAGTCCTGGTTAACAGGCAACCCAGCAGACCATGACATATTGCTCTTCATATTTTTATGCAAATGTATTTTACTTTAAATTTGCAAACTGGGAAGCTCAGACCATACTCTGTCTTTGCTGTGGAAGTAACCAATCATCTCCTCTGTGCTTCCTGTCCTCAGACAAGAATGAGCAGAGGGAGTGTGGCATGTCTGAGAGAATAGTTCTAATATCCAGAGAGGAATACTCCCCATGTTTCTTCTCTCCTCACAGGATGACTGGCCTCCTCCCTCTTGATACACAATGTCATGTTCCCTCTGTTGTGTTTCACTAACCTCCATCAAGTTACTGGTTGAACTCATAAACTGTATACTAAGATTGAGGACATGACAGCTTCCAAAAGGAAAGCCAAAGCTCATAAACCTTGCCTCTTCCATGTCAGTTAATTGGACATGGACTGAATCAAAAATTCAGAGTAGAAGTAAAATAGATGGTTTCTGGCTTTTTTATGTATTTTTAATCACGATGATGTATGTTCAAGTGTATTTGTTAGTTATTTGATGCCATGAAAATCAGTCGAAGTGTTATGACCGACAGCTGAGACCGAGTCAGGATTGGTCGAGCATGTATGTTGACAGGACCTCCCCATCGTGGGTCCATCTCCTGTGCAGAGTGTACAAAATGGCAGCATTCCTATCTGGGATATTTTGGCCTCATTTCTGGAAGTCAAGAAGCACCATCCATCTATATTTATAGGCCATGAAATGCACATGCACAAGCACTACCAAACACACAATATTGTCACACTCACTGATCTACAGGTGCTAATGTACTACCATCCAGCAATTGTGTGCTCTTTTTTTCTTTGCTTTTCACACCTGCAACAGCCTGGGTCTGAGGCACTTTGTTTTAGGGCTGTCCGTCTGCCTGTTGTTAACACGATATCTCAAGAATTTGATAATTTCGATTGGACTGATTAGATTAGATAGACCTTAAAAAACATTTGTTTGCCTTTTGAACAGAATATCTCAAAAACACCTGAAGGGGATTGTTGCTAATTTGGTACAAGCATTCACTTGGGCTCACAAATAAACTGATTACAATTTAGTGATCTAGGGTCAAAGGTCAAGATCACTGTGACCTCACAAAACTCTTTTTGTGGATGTGTTATCCTAATAAAACCTTAAAAGAATCCTTTCCAATTCTGCACGGACGTTTAATTATAAGACTCACAGATCATCTGATTAGATTAAGACGGTCAAAGGTTAAGGTCACATGACCTAATGCAACATTTTTGGGCCTCTTCAACCTTATCTGTCAATTCTGCCTTTAGTGACATTAGTCAAATGTTGACCTGTTTTCACTTGGACTTAAAGATGAACTGAATCGATTTTAGTGGTCAAAGGTCACGTGGCTTCATATGAGTCTGGAATGTAAGCAGGCTCAATCAGCACTGGTTGGTGGAGGCATACAACCAGTTTGGTATTTCTATCTCTTACAGCTGAAATAGAGAACAGATTATAGTAATAGATATAGCTACAAACTGTTTGCTGACATAAGTCATTCTTATACCTACACTTATTGGAAGAAAGGACCACAGGGGGCCTTCATAAAGTTACTCAGGGCCCCCACAGACCTGTAATCTGGGCAACGTCACTCTGTAAAATGTTTTACAGTGCAGTTTGTAGGGGGCATGTTGTTTTAGACTATTTGGAAAGTCCAGTTGGAGAAACAGATTTATATACACATCCAAACGCTGCCAGGAGAAGTCTCAGCCTTTTGAGAAGTTTTCTGTTTTCCTCAGAACATGAACTCCCTGTTGTTGCTCAACCGTGCTGAAACTGCACGCTGACCTGTTGTGTATTTCACAAGGCACTCCCCAAAACTCCCAGTTCTGCAGAAAGTGGTTAGTGGAGGATACTGGAAGGACTGTGAGATCTCACTTTTTAGGAATGGGGAGGTGGCTGCAAGGTTCCAACCAACTTGGGGGAGTGACTCCGATGGAGCGGGGGTGGGGGGGTGTGGAGGTGCTTTGGGGACTATAAACAGCAAACCACCGCCCCCTGCGTCTGGTCAACTTTGTGCACATCCCTCTCTCCCTGTGGTTGAGTCCGGGCAGGAAGTTCGTCCTTCTCCTCCTCCGCCTCAGTCCGCTCGCTGTCCGTCGTGTGGTCTGCAGACATGACACCTGTGCTCCAGCTCTGCGCTGTCATCCTCACGTCGGTGCTCCTGCACAATGCGACGTCTGCGCATCTCAATGGAACGTGAGTCCCTTTGCTGCGCTGCAAAAGTTTGGCATGTGCGTCACGCCAGCGTGCACACGCATGGTTCCAGGGTTTGTTGAAATGCATGCGTGCTCGGGTTAGCAAGAAGTTACTCAAAAAGTCAAGTTGTGTCGAGGTCTGTTTTCGCGTGTTTGTTATTCTCAATAGCCTGGTCCCAATTAAAGTCCAGCGGTCGGCCTCAGGACACCGTTACGCAATGACGAGTACAGATGTAGTGTGCGTGCGTGTGTGTGCATGCGTGTGGTGTGTTTGTATCTTATTGTGTGTGTCAAAAGTCCCTCCACCGTCCCATCAACAATCTGCTTGTATCTGCCAGTTATCTGGACAACAAGGAGAGAATGTGCTGTCATAACTAAAGTGGTGAGCACACATCGCTTTGACGAGCTCACTGATTTTTGTTGTTCGGGATGACTCCTGACCACTGTCTCTGGATATTGATTTCCATTCCGATCTCTGTTTGCTGTTGTGTGTCTGTTTCTCTCTGTGTGTGTGTAGGTGGAGGTGTGTGGGCGTTCTGATCTGGGTCCATCATGACTCTGAAGGCTTTTATAGATCAGTATTCGAGTCAGATGCTCAATAAGATAAAACTTTATTAATCACACACTGGAAAGAAATCATTGGTTAGAGCAGCAGATAGTCAGAATGAGGTCCATGAAAGTATAAAATAGGCATAAAGTATTAAAATATATGCACTTATTACTAAAGAAGATGGAAAGTATTTGTAGAGAAATGTACTTGTGTGAAGTGCAGTGGCACAGGAGGATTGCACAAGAAAGTTGACTATATATGAATGAGTATAAATGTGATAAATAATGGCTATACATTGACCTTAGTAGCGTATACTATATAGCAGTTAAAGAAAAGAGCTACACACATGGAATAATACATTTAAGTCATGCAACAGGACAGTAATGTGCAAAATGACAACACACAATGCTTAATTAAATGTGTCTTTATTTCTACTTGGCATCAGCAGCGTCCTGTGTGTCGAGCAGAGACTAACTGATCCATCTAATTGTTGGAAGAAGTAATACTTGTTTTGGCAACACGACATCACCACATTCCATTCCACTGCATTCATATTATAAGCATCAATCTGCACCTCTAAATCAAAAGCTCATGAGTTCTGTGGCAGATATATTGCAAGTACAGTTAAGTAAATGGTATTTCTCTCTCAAAAGTAGCAGATTAGAAGGAAAAAGTAGGACATCTGAAGTGTGCTTGTACCCGCTGGTCACTTTTGTGCTTTTAAATCAGCAGCAACTGATTTTATCTGTTCAAGTCGATGTGGCAAACTTTTGAGCATACAGTTGTCTGTTTACACATCCAACAGACATGTGGCAACATTGTTTGCATTGAGTCAGGTTTCTAGGTACTTGATTAATGTTGAGTCCAATATTCACTCTCCTTTTTAGCTGTGTTTTCCTTTCCACCAGTTCCAGAGAAAATAGATAGGTCAGGGTCTTGAACAGCGAAGAATATCCTCCTGTATGTTCACCAGCTAATCCTTTCTCTACCTCCAGTATTTTCGCAGTGACCGTGAGCTCCCGCCTCACAGCAGGTGAACAAGAGACCCTGTGTGCCCAGATCCACGGCCCCACAGAGCCCGTCTCTCTGACTGTCTCCCTCGAAATGGGTTCTGGTCAAACTGTCCTCCTGGAGGAAGCTGTCAAACAGGACTTTTACCGCTGCTTGAACTTCCAGGTCTGACTCAGCACATGCACACACAGTTTACTTGTTCGCAAATGTTAACTCAAATATTTTCCAAGCACAATGCTGTTTCCTTATCCCCTAGCCCTCCATTAAAACAAATTGCTCAAATCCTGTGGTCAATATGTACCTAATTATCCAGCCGGCGCCATGACTGAGGCTGTCCACTTCATTGGTGCTCTGTAAATTACTGCTCTGGTCTCTCGCTGCTCGTTGTTATGCAACTTACGGGCCTTGCTACATATTGATGCGAAACGATCCACCAACCCCAATTAGCTCTTTGACAATAACACTTAGTTTCACTTCATTCCCCTTTGTTTGGGCCTGGAGCAGGACTGGTCTGGAATCTAAACAAAGGCTGCAAAGGCTAGTTATGTACCTGCATTCTTCTGGGAAATATCCTCTGACCCCCTACTCTCAGTCTCCCCACACACCCACACACACACACACACACACACACACACACACACACACACACAAATCACCCCTGACAGTGGTTGCAGTCCCTGTTATGTAACGGCAGCTCCATTATTAAGTGAAAACATATGCTGCGCACGTACAACAGCACTTCCTAATTAACCTTTTTTAGTGGAAAGGATATGGTATTGCTCAATATCACAGGAGCTCAGATGGATTTGCTACCAAGTACTCATTCTGTAACATTATAGATGACTTCACAGCAAACCCACTCCAAAGAAGGAAAATGAGGAAAAGTTCAATTCAGTAGAGAACAAATTGTGCTTTTGCATGAGACGGCATTTAAAACTGCACATTGCTCTCTTTGATCCCATAGGTCCCAACAGTGCCCATCAAAACTGTGGCAAACCTCAATGTGACTGTTGCGGGCGAGGGCGCCTCCATGAGCAAGACGACTAAAGTTCTCATTGAGCCTCCTGCCTTCATCCATATTATCCAGACTGATAAACCCATCTACAAACCTGGACAGACTGGTAGGTGTCTCATGTTATGAATCATGACTCATCAGAATATGATGTGTGGTAGAATTTGTGATACTCTGCTGCGGTTGGACTGTTCATTATGCCCCCATTCTCTAGACTGCTTACAAATTCAGCTGTACTTGCAATTTTGGGGGTTTTTAGTTCATGAAATCTGCATAATGCTGAGGTACGACCTGACAACTTTAGGAAAAATGGCTTTTCGTCTTGAGTTCTTTGGGAAGTTGTTTATAATCCACATCTTTAGCATTAAAAAAATACAATGCAGGTTTTAAGCGGGGGTTTCCCCCTAATTTTGTATTTGTGTGATTGTTTTTGGAGCACAATTGTCTGTTTGAACAGAAACACACGTCTCTCTCTGACAGAGCAGCTAGCACTCAAAGGAAAGTGTTATATTCTGTTCAATTTATTTCTGTCCATTAGCTTCATTTTGATTGATGGTTATCGTTTGTTTCCCTTTTCTTTAAAGTCAAGTTCCGAATCGTGTCCATGGATACAAATTTCATCCCTGTAGCTCGGGTGGTAAGTTTTATTTACTCTCTTCTGACTCATGTGATACTGTGTGATGTGTGCAATCATTCCAAACAGGGAACTTGGTGTGTTTTCCACCAAGCAGTCAGTGAATCTTCAAGTGAGGTCTATTTTGGTTCAGGAGAGTGGGAGGTGAAAGGAGGACTGTTTGTTGATCTTGAAGACAGCGTGGGTGTGTAGCGCTGTGTGGAGTAGTGTGATAAACATGCTGTCAGAGTTCATTTGGCGCACACTGCATTTGACCCAAACATCTGAGTCAATATGGGCTCCAGGCCTTTTCCGTTGGCGATGAGAGGCTGGAAACATAACGGTGTGCAGTGACTGTGAAATCCATTCAAATATATCGCATCATAAGGGTGGCGTGCTCGTAGTACATCCCATCAGTTAAAAAGGATACTTCAAATGATCTGAACATTAAAGCTGAAATGTGTATAATCTAAGTGTTTTTACACACTGCACCACAGCATCAAACACTAGGTTTCTACTTATTTGGAAACGTCATCTAATACAATATTTATATGTTTTTAGAGGAGCAAAAGTCCCTTAACATTTTCACATTTCCCCCAAAAATTTGGTGTAACACACAGCCTGCCAGATGGATAAGTTTTATCTCTGTAAACTAACTGACTCTGTGAACTTAATGTATATCGAAACTACTATTATATCACGTTATAACAGTGTAAAAAATACACTATTTTTCGTTAAAGTTGTTGTTTCTTTTTTCTCTTAGTACAAAGTGGTGGAGATCCAGGTGAGGAAAACTAATTGACTCCTGCCAACTGTATAATTCATGTCAAGGCATAATTATTATTATATACATTATTGTAAAATAGTTATTTGTACTGTGCTCTTATGAGGTCCCCTTTTTAAGCCCCTATGTGTTTGACTATAACCTCCAGTTGTACCAATAATAGCCAGCTTGACCCTGATATCAACCAATGAAATCCCACTGAGGTGAATTAGCCGAAAGCTATTTCAAGACTTCACCTATGTAATTTTTCTAAAAACAAAACTGCGTTATTTTACATAATAATCACATGACAATACTAAACCTAGGGGCTTCAATATAATGCAGCTTGGAGCAGCCTTGAGTAAATGTCCCTTTACTGTTTGCAGGATCCCAATTCAAATCGCATTGCCCAGTGGTTGGATAAGCCCATTGACGGTGGAATCCTTGATCTTTCCCACACCATGATTCCTGAAGCAGTACAGGGAATTTACAAGATCACTGCCTCAACGGACAAAGGGGAGCAAAAATCCCACCAATTTGACATCAAGGAATACGGTCTGCTGCAGTTAAATCCTAACAAATATCTCACATTTAGTGAAAAGTCTTTTTTATATGTAACATTTTGTTTCCTCTGCTTTAGTTTTGCCAAAGTATGAGGTAAAGGTTGACCTGCCGAGTGTCATAAGCATGCTGGATCAAGAGGCACTGCTTAGGATTTGTGGAAAGTGAGTGTCCCACTTGAATACAACAGATAGAGATTCGCTCTGCACACATTTATTAAGTTAGTATAATTTCGGATTAAGAATATTAACCCCTACATTTGATTTATTTCATGAGTACAAAAGTTAGAAAAGTAATTGTTAAATTAAGCCATTTAGACCTTGTATCCATCTTTCATGATGAATATCATGCCGTTTAGTTTTTAGCTTTCTCGTTCCATTTTACACTTGCTAGGGTCACACAGCTTTAAATGGTTTACTTTAAGTAAACTGCTTTTTTTGAATGTGTTATATCAATTGTTTGTGCTGTTTCCTGCAGATACACTTATGGGAAACCAGTTGTCGGTTCAGTCAAGGCAGTGCTTTGTAGAAAAGCTACCCGTTCTTACTGGTATTATAGAACCCAAGAGAAGGACATCTGCAAGACTTATGAGCTAACTGTGAGTATAGCAGATGAAAATGGATTGACTCTCTGTAATCACTGTGATTTATTTTTGAAAATTGACTTTCAGAATATTTTAATGCCATCTTATTTTTTTGGTGCTTGTTTTTTTATTTTTTATATCTTCTAGACAGATAAAAATGGATGTGCCACACAAGTTGTAAATGTGGCAGACTTTTCCCCCTACAAGCCCAATTACGAGGATGTTTTCGAGGTAAATGCTGAAATGGAAGAGTATGGCACAGGTAGGTTGACCGGATGCTCACTGTTCATTAAGGTGTGAGCAGCAGTTCCTAATGAGCTATGACCTCTGTTTATCACCATCCAGGGGTCACCCTTACAGGCAGTGGGCAGACCAGTTTCAGCTCTCAAATCCGAACTGTCACCTTTGAGGATGTACCTGAATCATACAAACCTGGCATTCCATTTGATGGAAAGGTAATCTGTCTGGAGTGACATGCATTTCTTTTTATCACTGCTTTTGGCATGGTTATTATAGGGCTGATGATGTCAGACGACCAAATACTTCAGTCCAGACTGAAACATCTAAACAAATACTGGACTGATTCCCATAAGGATGAATCATGTTGATGATCTTCTTGCTTTGCCAACAAAGCAGACAGACGTTTTAAAGTTGACCACGATTTTTGGTGGTTGAATGTTCCTGACTGAAATGCTCCTTGGGATTCTTAGTTGTCTCACTTCCAAAGGTATTTGTTCCTACTCAGAAAAACAAGGAACCAAATATCCCAGAATGCAGTTACTCAACATTTGGACTATTTGAAGTCCAGTGTTTTTAAACCTGGACCCTATGTTAACAAATGTTGTAGTGTAATTGAATGGTACTTACAACAACTTTTGGAATTAGCCCAGGAGATTGCCGCCATCAGCACCCGAGACATGGCTGCAGTGGCTACAATAGCGACAATCCACGGAATGTCGCTCACTAAGAAGTCTCACTCTCAACCATGCAGCAGCTGGATGTTCATTCTCGACCTGTTGCCTATCACTCACTACGTTTACATGATGGCATAAGCCCGATGTCGGCTGAAGCCCGGTTTCTCTATCCATGGGGGGTTAACTGCTCTATCTCAGGGTACATGGCACTGAGAAATCCGACTCTTGTCCGAAAGCATTTCATACCCCGCTACGATAGGTGGCGCTGTTTTCATTACAGCTAGTGGTGATACAGCCATTTCCACTTGACCTCGTCACCACTACCAACAAAAAACAACAACAGCCTTCAACTCAGCATGCGAGAAAGATGACGAACGGAGAGCAAGGTGAAGCTACGTCCCTCTACATGATGTTGTGCATGTTTACTCTAGGAGTACTGCGAATGCGAACGGCGCATTTGAGGGAGGGAGGGGGGAGGGAGGGGGGAGGGCAGGATCTCAAGCATGCGCAAAGACGTCATCTCCAGTTGTTTGTCTAGCTTCCAGAGTTACATGCGCGCGTTGTTCGATATACAGCCAAATCCGATCTACTTATCTGGGGGTGGTTATCCGACACAAGAAATCTAGATTTGTGCTGTTACATGAAATGGATCTTCGATTGAAACCCGACAACGCCAGAAATAGGGTTTCAATCGGACACATGTAACCGCAGTTATTGTTCTTCTCATGTTCTCTGACTATTGGCAACTATGCCAAAATAAAAATTTGAACCTGTAGTGGAAATTTCACAGATTCCTGATTCACCATCCACCCTGATGGGTATGAAATAATGAAAAGGGTTAGAGTCCCCAGTCAGTGAATACTTGTTTTTGTGGACCCCTCACACTAACTCAAATGCCACCAGCACATCAAACTCTATATTTAACCTCATACCAAGGCAGCTTAACAACTATTAGACAGGTAACGATGCAATAGGCTGTAAATCCTCCCGGTCCCCAGAGTTTTGATAACTCTAACCCAGACATGGGCTAAGTACGGCCCACGGGCCGTATATGGCCCGTTGGGCTTTTTAATCCGGCCCGCCAAACTTGTCCAAATAATAATTTAAAAAAAAAATGTAAATAATTTTTTTTTTTTTTTAAACTAACAATTTTGTAGCACTTAAATGGCACGTACTCATAGCACTCTGTAGTTTTGCTTTATTTTTGAAGAAATCCTACTTTCTTGATTCTTGTTGTTCTGGATTTGAACCCTCGGGTTGAATGCACTTAGCGTCAGTTAAATTAAATTTGCCCGGGGGTGTGGTGTATAGGGCTCGAAAGGGCACATGATCTCCCTTCACTTTTTCCCTTTGCCCTGTGAGCACTTCTGTAAAATGAGAGGATCAAGGAAACGAAAAGTGGACAATGAGTGCCGAGTGTTTAACACGGAGTCGACAACAAAATACTTTTTCACTGATGTCCAATCGAAGGCTGTATGCCTGATATGCCGAGTCGCAGTTTTCATGGAGTACAACATCAGCCGTCACTTTGCTACGAAGCATGCTAACTACGCTAGCAAGCAGTCAATGTAAGAACGGGTGGCTGGGGCTCAGAGGTTGGCGACTAATTTACAGACTCAGCAAAATTTTTTTGCACAGACAAACTGCGATTAAAGAGTCATCTACCAAGGCATGTTTTTCGGGGGGCATTCGAAGTAGCAAAGGCTAGCAAGCCTTTCTCTGAAGGCGGGTTTTTGTTAAATGGCCTTGCAAATAAGTGCTTTGCTACTTGGTAACGGCTAAATCCTTTCATGTAATGATTTTTCCATGTCATTTATATTGGTTCACAAAAACACTCCATCCATCTGTTCCTGGCCCGGCCCCTCTGTCAAATTTTAGAAACCCTTGTGGCCCGCGAGTCAAAAAGTTTGCCCACCCCTGCTCTAACCTGTTCACTTGTCAGCAGTCAATATGAAATCAAATTGTGCATTGAAATCAGTATTCATTATATGCAGTAAAGACTATCTCAGTTAATACTGATCACTTTGATGCCTACCAGATGAAGAACTATTTACATTTCAGACACTCTATTCACGTTACTCTTTTGCCACCTACACTATTCTAGCACCAGTCCTTATAAACCTGCAGTGTAATAGTCTGATTGCTAATACTATTTCTGAGCACATTCAAGCTCCAAGAAGTTACAAATCAAATGACCACTTCAATGACATCACTGCATTGTTAGTATTTTTATTCTTGTCTTGTTTGCAGGTCAAACTGACTGGTCCAGACAATAAACCTGTCGCCAACGAGCTGGTGTACCTGCTTGCCACCCTCTTACAAAACGTCACACTCACTACAGACAAGAAAGGCATGGCTTCATTTTCTCTGGACACATCCCTCTGGAAGGACACATTGGCTCTGATGGTTGGTTACTGCTCTTCAGGATTTATTCACCCGCTTCTTTTAGTTTCCACCAAATTTACAAACAACATTTACCTATAGCAACTGTCATTCCATCCATTATGTTGAAGGTGGCCCACTAAGTTTTATATTCTAATCAGTCATGTTGATTTTGTGTTGGAGATATTGTTGTTGATAGTTGCATGTGAATTTGACCTTTGACCTGTCACTATTCATATCAACAGGCAATGCCCCAAAACTACGACCACAATGAACCATATTCGCAAGGGGTGCGTAGTCCAGATTACAGGCAGGCCCACCACCAAGTCACAATGTTTTACTCTAAGAGCAGTAGCTTTTTGAAGCTCATGCAGGTCGGAGAGAAGATCCCTTGTAACAAAGATGCGACTGTGCGTGCTCAGTACATCATCCAGGGGCAGGAGCTAAACAGTGGACAGGAAGTCCTTGAATTTTTTTACCTGGTAAGTGTCACAGGCTTTAAGCTACTCAGAATTATAACATCCATCTTTCCTTGTGTTATTTTGTACTAACACAGTCTATAAAAATAACATCATGGGACACTTGTGATTCACTGGAAGTAATGTCTGTGGCATCCATCATATTGTGAGAACACTTGGATAAATTTATACAGTGGAAACTGGATATTGTGATCAACCATTTATATGGATCAAAAAGCTTGGGACAGAATCCGTCCTAAACATATCAAGTAATGCGCTTACAGTGTTCATTTTGGGTCTTTTTTTGTGTGAGTGAGCGTATCGGTATGAGTGTTTGTGTCAGCGCGAGAGAAAGAGATTTTACTTGTTATTATATATATTATTATTGTGTGATGATGAGTTGATATTGTGTTGTCAGTTTAAATAAATTCATGTCTAAGCTGAGAGAGGGCAGAGAGAGATAATTTTGACCTGGGACAAACATGATCACTATAAGCTTTTTCCACTGTATTAGATTATGGTAATATTTGGTTGACCAATAATTAAACCCAATCCTCATGGCTACATTCCAATGGCTCAGTGTCTACTCAAAGTTTTGCAGAGAAGAAGCAGATGTAATTCTTTTAATTCAATTTCAAAGAGGGGTTTTAATGTGAAAA
The DNA here is from genome assembly GCF_963576545.1 of Limanda limanda. NCBI lineage: Eukaryota > Metazoa > Chordata > Actinopteri > Pleuronectiformes > Pleuronectidae > Limanda > Limanda limanda. Next base: position 8,703,502 of record NC_083641.1, read on the forward strand.
AACCCACATCTGTGCCTGTCTGTCTTTCATTTCTTTCTTTCCTCTTTCTTTGTAGGTGATGTCCAGAGGACAAATTGTGCAGCATGGCCGTATCCCAGTGGCTGTTAAAGCAGGAACTGGTACAGAATATTTTGTTATTTGAACAAAGAAAACTTGGTGATATTCTGCATTCAACAAAGCTCATGAAAAGACCACAAGCTAATGTGAAGTATTTTAGAAAGGCTGCACCCACATACCTACATTTTATTTTTAGAACACAACTCTGCTTAAAGATATGCCTGGTGTCCACAATACTGCATAGTTTTAGAGCTGCTAAAAAAGAGAACGGCTGGTTTAGTCATTGCATTTCAATAAGATTACAGCTTCAAACGATTATGAATTATGAGGATTATGAAAACCGACATGAAACCATTTTTATCCCATTTTTCGTTTTGCATTAAAGCTCCATCGTTCACACAGGCAGCGTTTCTGCTGCGTGTCGTCGAATAAAAGTCAGGCTCAGGACACGACAGCGAACTTTCAGGATCAGGACGGACACATTTGATGGTCCGGTATCTTTGATGGTGCTGTATCACACTGCCGCAAGTCCTCCCTTCTCACTCTCCTGCTGATCTGCACTCACTTTACACGTTAACAATACACACCAACACTTATCAGAAATTATTAGGACTTATTCAGTACTTGAAATTTACTTTGTGTTTGTTTGATTGGCGCTAGAGTTTATGTGACTCATATTTAAAGTCATGGAAAAAAATTAATACATTTTGGCAACTTTGTTCAGATACCACACACACACACACACAGGAGGAGACTAGACGTGATGCACACAACCAGGACATCAGGGTTAAAGCATCTGGAACAGATTCACAATCTGACAACATTTATTGATAACTAAACAAATGTGATTATGAGTTTGTGTGAAGAGTAACGGAGATGAGCAGACACACACACAAGCGCTCCTGCAGACAGAAGAGAAGTTCTGCCAGCAGATTATGACACAACTCTGTGTGTTAACTTCATTGTTGCATAAGGAGCAATGCCTTGTTTTATCCACAAAAGTATCAAAATATGAATTCAGCAGGTTTAAATGAAGATAATTTCTATTTGTGGGTGAAGTTTGGTAAAGAACAGAGGAGCAGAGTCACAATGTCACGCCGTGCCGGACACTCGCTGCCCATTTACACTGTGCACACACTAATCTATTACCATTGCGCCGAAATGATGTACTTTTCTTTAAAGTAAAATTAATATATGATGTTTACAAAGTCCATGAGTAATCATGTTAAATAATTGGGATTACAATATTGATCGAAAATAATAATGAAGCAGATTTTTGCCATAATCAAGCAGCCCTAAATAGAAGTTCAGAAACGCTGCTGGTTCTATTTTATATTGAAAACTCTGTAATTTAGTCTGGACGTGCAGAACCTGAAATGTTGAACATGAATAGTGGCTGTAAAGAGTCACATGATAGGTGATTTCAGGCTTGTTGGTCTGGACGCAAGTTATAACTGATATGGAGCCAAAACACTTGTGGACCTTTGGTCTGAAAATGCTGTTTTCATAATGAAAATATGGATGGAACCTAAAATTTAAGTCTAAGCAAGTCTGATTATCTTTTATTCCTTTTACCATGGACCATGGTTGAGGTTAACCACTAGTATGTTTTTTTTGCTTCAGGCCAACGTAGCAACTTATTCGTTGCTCATGTGCATAAAACAATATTATTTCATACGGCAAACAAGAAATATATAATTTCTGTTCATTTATGTATTTTGACAAGTGTGTCACGTTTCGTTGTCCCTTTTTTTTGTTTCATACCTCAGTCAACAAAGGGGAGTTGTCCATATCACTCCAGCAGGTGACAAACCTGGCACCATTTGCCCAGGTAGTAGTCTACACTGTGATGCCCAGTGGAGAAGCTGTGGCCGACAGCCAGGACTTCCCCATTCAGCTCTGCCTCAACAACAAGGTGGATTATTAAATGAAAACAAGACTCTTGATGTATAAAACGATGTATTGATTTTTTTTACTCATTAATTTGAGGCTTGACAAGAGGATAGACATAAATGTCATCTTATCTGCTCGGAAACTAAAGCAACTGCCCCTCGTTGTCTGCTGTGCAGGTGGTTCTGAAGTTCTCCTCCATCCAGAGTCTTCCAGCGGAGAAGACCACACTTAGTCTCCAGGCTCACCCAGGCTCCATGTGTTCTGTGAGGGCCATCGACCAGAGTGTCCTCCTGCTGAAGCGACAGCAGGAACTCTCTATCAACTATGTACGACATTGACCCTCATTGCTTATTTTGCCATGTTAACAACTAATCCGTTGCCAAAATGTTACAATTACATGAAGCCTTGATTTTAGGGATAAGTGGAAGTAGCGATTTATCCACAAAACCCAATGTCTCAGTGTTTTCAGCATTTACATCATCACTGTGTGCACCTCCCATCATTCTGTGTGCTGACATACCCCTATTAACCCTGATGTTTTTGTGCAGGTGTACAAACAGCTGCCTTTACAGAAGATGTCAGGTTATACGTATGAGGTTGATGACCAAGAGCCATATCCCTGCATGATTGTACTCAGCGCACCTCGTCGAGCGTCGCGCTCAATCTACTATGAACCTGATCAAAAGAACGACGTCTACAGCATCTTTAAAGTAAAATTTGGGATCATTTGTTTGGAAGGGGATAAAACATATCTATCAGATATGTGGGCTATTGTATATTTATAAGATCTATTGATCTCTGTGGATTGCTTTTTTTAAGTACAGAATTTTTTCTTTACACTTTTTATTCTATTTCTAGATCTAGTTCTGACTGTAACTCTATTTCTCTCAGTCTCTACCTCTTACCTCTCTTTCCTTTTCTCTTCTGTCTTTATGCATCATTGTATCTTCTGTAGTTGTTAATCTCTTTTGATTTTGTCCTCTAGATGCCTTGATCTAGCTTAATTTAGAGGGGACATATTATGAAAATTTCCCTTTTGTAGTGCTTCTTCACGTTAATTTGGGTATCTGGCATGTCTACCGACCCAAAAACTGTGGAAAAAAACTACTTCCGCGATTTGTTATGGTTCCTCTACGTCAGAAATGTCATGCTTGAGTGACTGAGAATGAGCTTCTGTATCAGTCTCTCGTCACAATGAAATGGGAGTCTCTCTTACATGCTGGCTCATTAGCTTTTAAAGGAACAGGCACTCTAAACAGGTCTCTCTGAGGAGGGCTATTTTAGACAGGGTAAAAAGGGCGCTGTTTTAAATTAGCCTTGTACTATTTTGACCAAAATATGTTAGACATTTCATTAAGACCCCAAGGAACCATATCAACTTGTGGTGAAATGGCCATAATATGGCCCCTTTAACAGTTTACATGAGGTTTAGCATCTGGGTTCACCACTAGCGATAAAATTCTATACAGTTTATGACCTGACAGTTTCTCCTTTGGTTTTATCATCACTCTGTCTCTTCTTCTAGGAAGTTGGAATCAAAATTGTGACCAACTCCGATGTGAAAAAACCTATTGACTGTAACGGCTGGGATGAGTTACATTTAGGTGATTTATGTTTTACAAAATGCAACTTGTATTGTCCACTGACTGCTCACTCAACTGTCTATTGATACTGGTCCAATAATAAGACACTTGTCATTTTACTGTGAAGTATATTTAAAAGAGATGTTAACCACCCTTCTGGGACCTGAAGTTCACCTAGAAGGAACTGGAAAGACAAAGTAGACTATTATAACATACTTTCCTGAGACCTGCATCTGGGAGCTGTTTTTTTGTTGTGTAAGTTGTGTAATTACTGTTTTTTGTGTTTTTTTTTTTTTTTTATTGATTTGTTCCAAGAATCATCCAGTGACCAAGACTCTCCTTTCCCCATGGCCTTCAACATGATGCCGGAGGATTCAGGTGTCGGGCGGAGAGATAAAGTTGAACAAAAGAAGGAAACCGTCAGGACATTCTTCCCTGAAACCTGGATCTGGGACCTAGTTACTGTGGGGTAATAATCATATGAACCCATCAAGTGATTGTTAAAGAAATGGAAAACAATACACACATCTTTCTTTGTGCAGTAGCCAAAACAGACATGCTAGGGCTGTACCCCATCACTCACAGTAGGATAAGTAAGCTAATTGGCTAAATGAGTTTCTAAGGACTTTAAATATTTGTTTTACCACTGTTGACATTTTAATAACATCATGTGCCATGAGGTACTCTGTTTTTAGCCACTGTAGCAATGTGGTTTAAGGGTTTGGCAATTTGTAAAAGTTCAAAATGTCATCCATCCAGAAGGGTTTTGGTTTTACCAAAATATCGTGACAACGGTTGAATGAACTGCTATTAAAAAGCTTTTCCATACAAATATTCATGGATTGTAGCAGACTCCGCATGATTTTTATGATTGTCTAAGGTTTTCGCTAATGCCACCAATTGGTTCAACTTATTCTGTGAAATAGAATCTACTGAATAGATCAACACATAATTATTGGTTGATAGTAGTCATTGTGGATTGTGATCATGGTAGCAGCTGGTGGTGGATCGTGATAGCTGTGGTGGATTGTGATGGTGGTGGTGGCTGGAGACTCTTGCTTATAGGCTTGTTTAACAAAATGTCTTCAGAATTCTAGGATGGATTTGCATAAAATGTTGTACTGACGCTGACGTTGCTTTGTTACCAGACAAAGCAACCAAATTACTTTAGTGATCTGCAGACTTTTCCCTTAGCACCACAGTAAGGTTTACCTGGTCTCTCAGGTGATTTGCAGTAAATCACTAAAGTTATTATTCCAGTGACAAGCTAAACAATTGTCTGGAGCATGGTATACACGCTTGTTGGTTGCCTTAAGTATTATTCTTGTTATGAGGTACAACATAAAGCCTCAGCTTCTAACATGACTGCAGAGTCATAGATATTTGTGGGTGCCCTGGTTGTGCAGGGGTGAAATTCCTGTCCACAATCTCGGACACAGTTTGATCTGGCTCTCTGATTAACATGATTTCAATCAGGAGAACTCATAGAGAAACAAATGGCAATGAGTCCATTAGAATGAAATGAAATTTATTTACTGGATGAAAAGAGAGAATGAGCTGGTGGAGTCTAGAGATAGCAGGACATGTTTATGTGTTCATTGTGATTGCATTTATGAGGAGGGAGGCATCTAGGTCATTGGCAAAGTCCAGTTCGTCAATTTGGGAAAAGAGTTTCCTGAATGCCTCTGGGTTTATCAGCTGTTTCCTTCTGTGAGATCCAGTAGATAGAGACCAGAAAGAGGAGTGGATAAATTATAGATTCCTGTCATACACCAGGCTCGCGTAACTACTATTACTACTGCTACCCCTGCTACCACTAATAATACTACTAATAATAACTTTATTTGTATTGCACCTTTCAAAAGAATGTTACAAAGCACCTCACAAAGGAAGTGCAGTGCCAAGTTTGGTGTGATTATGGACATGCAATATGTGAAATGTACAATTGGAATAAACAGGAAAGCAGTGCCTTATAATCGGTCAGGGCAATGCTTAACAGGCAGTCTGTGGACGGAGTTCAACATGTCTTCCTCTGTTTTTAGATAAATTAGAGCAGTGGCCGTCAACTGGCAACCCGGGGGTTACAACTGGTCCCCCACAAATGATATCTGTCCCGCCAGATCGTTTCGATAATTTTATATATCCCACCACATTTTACTGCATATTGCCATGAAATTTGTTCAACATATTCATGTATACAGTTATCAGACTTTTTGGGAAAGACCATGCCACTAGAAGTTGTTGATTTGTTAATATACTTGTCTGTTTGGGCAGTGAGAGTGGTTCAGTGAATGTGGAGAAGACCGTCCCTGACACCATCACTAAATGGGCAGCCGGAGCATTCTGCGTCTCCTCTGTGGGCTTGGGCGTGGCGCCCAACATCGGACTGACTGCCTTCCAGCCATTCTTTGTCAGTCTCACCTTGCCCTACTCTGTCATCAGAGGGGAGGTCTTTACACTCAAAGCCACTGTCTTCAACTATCTCTCCAAATGCATTATGGTAAATATTTGAATGACAATGATGGATGGCATGACTTTCAGTTAGTTCCAAGTATGTTAAGATTGTCCGTGGGTAAGATTTATTCAAACTGTAATGGCTGTGAGCTCGTCAGGGATTACAGACATGGGATAAATAAAAGATTTTTCTAAATATTTAATGAACCTTGTGCCTTATACTTAACATATTTGAGCTCTGATGTATTTCTTGCCTGTCTGCAGGTGAATGTAACACTGGCTGAATCAGACCAGTACACTCTTAGAAACTGTGATGGCTGCCAGTACACTGTGTGTCTCTGTGGAGATGAGAGCAGGACCTTCTCATGGATCGTTACTCCAACCGCCCTTGGTATGGATCTTTTTTTTATATTTGTCGTGTTATTACAAATAATGTATGCTATATATTTATTCACGCCACACAATGAGCTTGCACTGTTAGAAGATCACTTTTTTTTTAACTGGACAACTCAACATGAATATTCCGTAAATAATAATTATTGACAGTTAGATTGAATTTATTACAATTCATATACATACAATAATCATGCTGAATTTTCATTCTGGTATCAAAATCAAAGTTTTAGAGACTTATTATAGTTCATTACATTAACCTTGATAATACGGCTGAGTGCAGTTTAACTTTAAAAACCATCAGTGTTGGAAAATACATTTACTCAATTACTGTTCTGATTCTGAAGTACTTCTACTGCAACTCTTTAATACTTGCTCCTGAGACAAAAATAGATTACCTTATACTCGGCCATACCTATATAATGGTGATAGTTGTTACTCACTTGACATATTGAATATTTTACTCAGAATATTTCATGAGTAAATGAAAAATGCAATGTCATAGATAAAACTACAGCATAAAGACATTAAATTATTTGAACTACTGGAAGTTACCTCAGCTTTATGCCCATGAAGAGCTTTGTGTACAAGGAGGAGGAAATGAAGAAACTGTATCAATGTGTTTAGAGCAGTTTTGAACGAGCTGAAGTATCTGTTTTTGGGGAGGCCAGTAAAAAGTGTTTCATATAAATCGGGTCAGTTAAAAATAAAGTAGTATTTCGACCAAAAGCCTAGTTGGACCTTGTTTTGATGATAGTTAGAGGATGTGATCAGACGATTGGCAGAGAATTGGTAAATTAAACCTTCATCCTCAGAGCAACTAAAGAAACCCGTCTAAATGTCCTTTTAGAATTAATTGAACATTGTCTCAATCTGTTTCAGTCAAAGCTCTCACAACTCTTATTACAGAGAAATTATCCAATTGTCTGTCGTCATTATCACCAGTAACACCATGTGCTTTGCATATCTTTAAGATGAAGACTGATGTTGTTCGTTAGGTCCAATTCAATGCTAGATACACTGCTGCAAAAAATTAAGGGTACACTTAATCTTCACAGTATGACTAGGGTTGCAAAGGGTTGGAAAGTGTCCGGTAAATTTCCGGAAACTTTCCGGAAACTTTCCACCGGAATATTAAGCACGGGAATTTTGGGAATTTTGAAAAAAAAAACAACTATGCAAATTAAACCCTAAGCAATAAAAACATCATTCAAAACTCTATTTTAAAGATGTATGGAATGCAGCACACGCTGCACGTTGAGTTTCAACCCTCCACTGTGCATTCTTCCATCACATGCACAGATAACTCCCAGCATCCTGCACGCTACAGCAGGGCTATTGAGGCCTGCTGTAGAGTGCAGGACTAGTCAGGTAAGTTTCGATGATATTACTGGGGAAAATATATGAGCATGCTGATTGAGGATTGTTCATCTGTTCATCTAGCCTATTTCCATTATAATTTATCCATCAATTGTAAAATATTTTTTCAGACTATTCCAATTGTTTGGCTAACTATTTATATCTCTGGCATTGCATGAGTGTTTTTTTACAAACTTTTTTCTCATCTTATTCTACAGAACAATGCCACGTGCACTATCTCATGTGTGGAGACATTTCACCCCATCCAATGTAGAAGGAAAGGCTGTGTACATTTGCAAATACTGTGCAAAGACCTATGTTAAGAATGACACAACGATGCAGAAGCATATAGTCAAGTGCCCAAAGTTTCCTCAGGGCTCAAATCAGCCTGTGACACAACAAAATGTTTATATTTATGTCTGTATATGACAAGGTAAATACAGTTAGTATAAATTACCCACAACATTTCCAGTTTATTCCCATTAATTCCCGTTAATTCCCGTATATTCCCGTATATTCCCATGGAAAGTTTCCAACTTTGAAAATTCCCGGAATTTTGCAACCCTAAGTATGACACCAAGTCAGTTCATCTTCAGGGATATCAATCTGTCCATTTAGAAAGCACAAGTGGTTGTGAATCAATTTCACCTGCTTTGGTGCAAATGAAAGTGACAACAAGTGCAATGGAGAGGCAGAGGCAAGACAACCCCCTAAAAGGAAATGGTTTTACATGTGGTGGCTACAGACAGTGGTTCTCTCCTTCTCTCTCCTGACTGATTCTTCTCTAGTTTCGTGTTCTGCTGGATACTTTGTCACTACTGGTAGCATGAGGCGGTAGCTGCAGCCCAGTCAGATTGCACAGGTTGTCCAGCTCCTCCAGGATGGAACATCTATCCATACATGCGGTCACAAGAAGTGTTGCTGTGTCTCCCAGCACAGTCTCAAGAGCATGGAGGAGACACCAGGAGACCGACAGTTACACAAGGAGAGCTGGACAGGGCAGTAGAAGGTCATCCACCCAGCAACAGGGCCGGTATCTGCTCCTTTGTGCAAAGAGGAACAGGAGGAGCACTGCCAGAGTCCTACAAAATGACCTCCAGCATGCTACTGGTGTGCATGTTTCAGACTCCATGACGACATGGCATGAGGGCCCGACGTCCTCTAGTTGGACCTGTGCTCTGCTGTTGGGTAAAATCCTCAGTGATTGTCAGACCTAACACTGGTGCAGTGGGCCCCTGGTTCCTCCTGGTGCAGGACAATGCCCGGCCTCATGTGGCCAGAGTGTGTTGGCAGCTCCTGGATGATGAAGGCATTGATGCCATTGACTGGCCCTCACTGTCCCCTGCCCTAAATCCAATAGAGCTATGAGACGTTAGGCATCGTCATGTTATGTATCATCTGACGCCGCCAAGTACCGCCACAGGAGTCCATGAGCTCACTGATGCCCTGATTCCCCCAGGACACCATCCCTGTCTCATCAGGAGCTGCAGGCACGTGCAGGCCACACACACTACTGAGTCACATTAAGAGTAGCCATGATGATGCAAGTTGGACCAGCCTGTGATTTAAATGTTTTACTATGCTTTTCAGTGTGGTTTTGAATCCAGCCCTGACTGGGTTGATGATTTAGTTTTTTTATTGACCGTTGTTGCGTCATTTTGTTCTCAACAAAATTATACAACGTGCATCAGTAAAGATTTTCAACATGAATAATTCGTTCATCAAGATCTGATGCCTGATTTAAGTGTTCCCCTAATTTTTTGGAGCAGTGTACTTTCAGTGATGAAGATAAAACAGAACAAGCTAATTAATCCCTGTTAAAGGCGCTGACAGCTGTTGTGTCTGCACTGCTGGAAGCAAAGACAGCCGTCTGTCGTCGTTACGCTGCCTGGGCTGAAGGCAGAGCGTTTCCATCAGCCTCCATCAGCCAGGATGGAGATGAAGCTCTTGTGAATGCCAAATTGCACTCTAACTCCCCCTTAGAGGAATGCTGACAATCACTTGTACTAACAAGTCAGGTAGTATCTCTGACGAAACACTCAGAAACCTCTCCCTCGGGGGCTGATCTGTACTTGTCCTCTGTGTGAAGGATTGTGGGCTGTGAGGGGAAGAAGGGAGGGGTGTGGGAGATGGAGCCGTATGGGAGAGAGGCGGCATAATAAGGCAACAAATGGGGATTAATGAGGGCAAATAAGACAGGAAGCAGGGGGAGGAAGTACAACACAAGAGAGGAGGGATGGAGGAAGAGTGTGGATAATGAGCTGGATTGAAAGCAGATGGGAAGTCATATTTGCCTCCGTGTGCAAAATGTGACTGTGACAGGGCAAGGGAGCTGTAACCAATCCTAGGCTTTCAGAATAAGGGCATGTTTGTTTGTGTGCACACAGGTGAGGTGAAACTGAAGGTGAGCGCCGAGGCCCTGAAGACTGACACACTGTGTGGCAACGAGGTGGCCACCGTCCCCGACGTGGGCGGAATCGACACGGTGGTCCGCACCCTGCTGGTGGAGGTCAGTGCCCGTCACCACATGACACTTGAGGCAGTTTGTCACAAGATTAGAGTTACCAATCCAACCACGGTTCTCTGAGTTTGATAAAGACAATCAGAAACACAGAGTTAAGCGGAATTCCATGTGCACGAATCAATTAAAATCAATGTTGATTTCTTGTGTCTCCGATAGGCTGAAGGAACACCACAGATGGTCAGTCACAACGCTCTCCTCTGCCCTGCAGGTGAGCGCTCACAGACAAGCAGCTATCAGAAAGACTCCAGGCAGGCGGCCATGTTGATCCTCTCGTTCAGAGAGCTCAAAAGATGCATGTTTAAACGCCATTCTGTTCTGGAGACCTACGTTCGTCTGGGTCAGAGGTTAAAGTTCTCAGAGATGTTTGTTTGGCATATCTTTACACTGATGCATTGACATTTAGCTCGTGATTTGTACCATGAGTGGTGATTTATTTTTTGCCTGACTGCAAATAATTTAATATTAAGATGAATTAATAGATATAATTAAATGTAAATGTACTGGTTGCCTAACTTTGAAATTGTTGGTTTGCTCAGACTAAACCTGTGCAAAGTAAAGGACGACAGACATATCCAAGAGACACCAGTGTTGAATCCTACATTAGAAATGTAATATCATGTTGTATGGACGTGATAAAGAAAACTCATTCCTCTTTCACCTCCAGTTTGTTTCATGTGTTGTGTTTTCTCTGTTGCCAGAAGGACCAGTGGAGAAGAAAATCTCTCTCCTGCTGCCTGAGATGTTTGTGGTTGGTTCAGCCAGGGCCTCCGTCTCTGTACTGGGTCAGTACCATCAAGATTCTTCCTCTCTGCTATCATGACCTCGTAGAGCCTACCTCTACCCTGTCACATAGAAAATGTGTACAGGATGAAATCCTCTACCTTCCTTTTTTTTGCTTCTGCAGGTGATCTGATGGGCCGGGCCATGAAGAACCTGGACAAGCTGCTGGCCATGCCGTACGGCTGTGGGGAGCAGAACATGGTGCTGTTCGCCCCCAACATCTTCATCCTCAACTACCTGCAAAGCACTGGTCAGCTGACCCAGGAGATTCGTGACAGGGCGACTCGCTTCCTGGAGAGCGGTGAGTGGTTAGGACCGCCTCTAAAGTCAGGAATGTCAGAGAAACGTATGAAATGGACTAGATTAGTGAAACTACTATTTGAAAAAAGTTGAATGCTTTATCCCATGGTTTCCTCTCTCATACCACCTTTCAAACAGCAGACCTGCGTATGACATGGCTCAACTCAACCTCTTTCCTCACTTTATTCAAGAGTCTTTCTCTCTGGAGCAGGATTTACTGATTTCATGTCTAGATTTTGTTAAATTTCCTTCTCTTCAGCTTTAGCTCTTCCTCTCTCAGCCACGCTGCGTTTGCGAGCATGTGAAATGATGCTATTGGATTTGTTTCTTCTGGGCTTGGATATTTTTTTTAATTCTCAAAAATTCCCCAACCAATAGGAGGCCAGGTGAAGTCACCAAGTAATTGTTGACCCTCACTGAACTAGAACTGTTAAGACTCTAGTCTACAGTGTGAATTACATGACTGATAAACATCTGGCCGACCACAGTCTTTCTGTGTTGAGTTTGCATGTTCTTCCCACGTCTGCATGGATTTACTCCCACAGTCCAAACGCACGCGGAGAGAGCAAATGATCTCTGTATGTCGGCCCTGTGATGTGTTCATGACCTGAACCTGCCTCTTGCCCAATGTCTGCTGGGATTGGCTCCAGCTCCCCAGCACGACCCCCAAACGATAACGGTTATAGATAACAAAATGGATGAATGGACTAAAAAACACGAGATTTACACTGAATGATATTGATACATTTATCAGGTATATTCATTGTCTTATTCCCCCAAGTGTACACTTTCTATTATTTCAGTATCATTTAATAAATTTACATTCCTGATAATAACCCCAGTTCTCCAAAGCTCCTGGTCAGCTTACGCAGGTGGACCCATACAGATGGACCCCTGACGTGGGGTTAACCCAGGTCACTGTGGCTCACTGAATACAGTTGAAATCGTCTGGTCTGGTCTGCATATTGCATCATTATCTGAGTATTTAACCCTTTTTTAAGGTGAATACCCAGTTTAATGCTAAAGGTCTTGTGGGATTGAAGGAGCCTAACAATGTTAATTTGACTTTTTGTGTTTGTGTGTCGTAGGATATCAGAGAGAGCTCACCTACAAACACGATGACGGCTCGTACAGCGCCTTCGGAAAGAGCGATGAGTCTGGAAACACCTGGTCAGTGGAAATACACACACTTGCTATTAGATGCTGCTCCGCGTGCGTGCACTACACAAAGGGATTGTTTGATTGTAATGACTTCAACAGTTAAATGTAGAGCAGCAGCTTCTCTAAGTAACAAATCAAAACTTTCCATTATTTAACTTGCACAACAATATTGAACATTTGAAACCAGTGACTAAATGTGTGTCATGACATTAACTCACACAAAATTGGATTATATATGTATTCTATATTGTTGTGATTTAGCAACACTTAAAACCGCATACATACACTCTAGAGGCTTTTAATTTCATCATACATTTTTGGATGTTTTTGAATGAGTATTTTATGATAATTTTAGTTTCTACATTGTAGTTGAGATTAAAGAATTTTAAAGAATTTAGCTAAATCAAGAGTCAAATTTAGATGAACGTTAAGGAAGCCCTTCTCTTAGACCTGACCTGTTTTTTACGTCATAAATATAACAACAAAAAATAATTAACTCATGAAAAATTTAAAAAAACCTTTATTTAGAGCTTTGCTGTTAAACAGAACGTTTCCCCTCAAATCTCACACTTCATTTGACGAGAAAATAGAAAATGACAAGTTGAAATGGTGGGAGTTAGACACGCGCGCGCACATACACACATCCACTCAGTGTCCTCTTTGGTGTTTGGCACCAGCAAGCATTCTAATAATTTTACTTTCTGAGGAAAATGCCAGAACATATTAATATTTTCATGTAATGGGCTTAAAGCACGGAGCCTGCGGGGATTCAACAAACCCTCTGCTGTTTTGAAAGGGTGCTGGGCAGTTTGGCAGTTGGTGTGTGTGGGTGTGTGTTTGTGATTAGGAGAAACTAGGGCTCTTAATTGTTCAATTACGCTAGAATTCCATCAGGATATTTGATGAAAATAGCCACATGCAGTGATTTAGAACTTTCAAACTTGTATTCGTGTGAGCAAATATATTCATGTGTATTGTTTATATACTGCTGCACTGAACTACGCAGATTCTCCGCACTTTCTCCGGAGGAGGTGCGTGTTTGAATGCAAATGCGAGAGGCTCTGGATTATCTACGGACTGTCTCTGCCTGGCCTGAAGCGTCAGACGCAATAATGAAAAAAAAAGACAAAAGGAATATCTCCTGGTGAAAAAGCAGTGATCAAGTGATCTCCGCAGCAGAATTAATTACCCTTAGTTACCCTCTGCCTGCTGCACAACCCCTCACCTGAATAATATGGAGGACTTGTGGCTGTTGTGAAAGCGTCTGTGCAGAGAAGCTCTCCCTGCGTTGGGCATGCAAACAAAAACTGCAGATAAAGTCTGCAGGTCAGGTCTAAAAGCAGCTTATGTAACATGAGGGAGTCGCTCAAATAAACAACTGCTGTTTCCCTCAATATGACTTTCTCAGGCATTGGTGGAGTAGGTGACTGAATATTGTGCTTGTTGTACATTCATCATAGCTTAAATACGAGTGTGGATCCCGCAAGAGGACAGAATGTGACAATGGTATTTCAATATTGTGTAAACAGCCTGTTGTACTGCCCCCAACTGGCCAAAAAACAATTGTAGTTTGAAATATTTGAATGATTTATCATTGTACAATTCATTGTGTAGTGCATCTTCCTTCAAAAGCCTGACTCATGAGTAGTTTTTGAAAACATTACCCAAACGTAAAGGCTGTGGATATTAAAATATCCCAGGAGATTCTCTGTCTGCTCAGAGGAAATGTGTCGTAGATGCAGCTCAGGCCAAACAACAATATGAATGATTTACTTTGTTCAAAAAATTTTTTGTGTTTATGTGCGTTTGATCTTCCAGGCTGACCTCTTTTGTGATGAAGTCCTTCGGGGGGGCGAGACCATACATTTTCGTGGATCCCAAACACATTATTGAAGCCAGGAGGTGGCTGGCATCACACCAGCAACCTGATGGATGCATCCGATCCGTCGGAAAGCTCTTCCACAACGGCATGAAGGTAATGAGCTGAGATTATATCATATATATTTTTTAACATGGTTTCATATTCCTGCTCTGGTGAATTGGTCCTGTAAAATAAAAATCACACAAGTATCTCAGTGTGAGGATTCGTTGGAATAGAGAAGAGTCTCATGGAGCTGTAAGTGTATGCAGAGACTGGAGGTTGCCCCGGGCCTGCAGGGCAACACACACACACACACACAGACGCACACACACACACGCAAGCACACACACACACAGAGCGAAGGAAATATCCCAAACAAATTATTTGTAGCCAAAAAAGCTCTGACAAGTGTGTCTGAGGAATCCACTGGGGGTTTGCCAGGGGAAGCCAGGTACCTGTCTTTTATTTTTTTATGTATGAAAATCTTTTTGTCAGCTGCGTACTGAGGATTATTAATATGTGTAAGTGTTCAAACGGTTTACAACTGTGATGAGCACGCCAGTCTAAAGCAAGTGCTAGTTGCACTACTTCTTCTTGTGTTCTAATTACATCAGAAATCCTTTTTTAATTAGTGAAACATCTTGTACCAAGACATGGTGTCCAATAAGATATGAGCGTATCTGCTCTGCTGCTACACACAAGATAAGAACTTCAAAACGAAATCCAAGTCTTTTCTGATAAATTTGGCTCAGTGGCAATAAAGACGCTGGTGACAACTTCAAATGACGTTTGGACGAGTAGAAGGACGAGTGTTTCATCATCATGTTTATTGCACAGGTTTCTGTTGAGTTTATATTCAATGCCCTGGTAGCCTGTGGGATAAAGACATCTGTCTTGAGCTGCACTGCTGTTTGAATCCAGACAGGGATCTGTGTTACATGTGCTGTAATGAAAATATACAAAGTCTAATTTTTTTATATTGACGTTGTTGTAAATATAGTAAATATTTCTAATGTGGGGAGAACTGCAGTAAAAGAGACAGTTTTTGATTTAGGAAATTTCAATGATCATTTGAATAGTGTATTATTTAGTGTTAGCTGAGGCTAGTCTTTAGTTACCTTAGAAGTTAGCATTCACCTCATTACGTTCTCTGTCTGTAGCACTGTCTGAGGCTTTTACTCTGAAACAATCAATGTTTTTCAGTTTAGCGAAAAGAAAAGCCAGGTTGGTAAGTTAGGGGACTGACGCTTCCTGTGTTTCCACAAGGGAGGAGTCAGCGATGACGTGTCCCTGACTGCTTACATCACCGCCGCCATGCTGGAGCTGAATACCAGCACCACGGTGAGTCTCATCCGACTCATCCGACTCATCCATCTCATCCGTCTCAGCTTCCCATGTTCAGGCTGGGTTGACCCCTCGCTGCTGGAGCTGTGGGTGTTCATGGGTTGACCTCATTTGAAATCTGTCTGATGAAATGTTTGTTTTAAAATCATCCTCAAAAAGTAGATTTTTAAAACTGCCTGTGCCGGGAGCCAATATTTATGTTAATTGAATTCGATATTTTTAGAATGCATAATTTTGATGATATATTTGTAGACAGGAAATTAAACTAAGGAGCATGTAAATATTCAGAAACTACCTGACATCTGTTTTATGATGTCTTCATTGATTACGACAAAAGTTGCTTTATGTTCAACTCCAGCGAGTCCAGTTTCTGGAAGCCTTCAGAGAAACTGGTTCATTCATTCTCTCTGTTATAACATGTGATGGAAATCTGGAGATACAAGAGGCTGGAAACACCAAAGTTATCTAAGTGTATTTAATAAGGGGATTTCTGCAGGAAGGATCAACACAGGGAGTCACAAAGATCTCAGAGTGAAGATGCAGGACAGTCAAATACAAGAGTCTTATATAGAAGGACTAAGGCTGTCTCTCTCAGCCAATCCAGACTGGTTCTGTAGGCACAGGGAGAGAGCTATCAGACAACACAGACAACAGATTTACATGTTTTTCCTTTGGAGATAAGCAGACATACATTCAGTTATTTGGGGAGTCTAAAGGGTCTAACAGTTTTCAGGTCATACACAGTTCAGGCCATTAAAACAGTCCAGGTCATAAACTATTTGAACAGTTTGTATATGTATGTAGAAAGGTCATAAAAGCCTTTAGACAGAGCTACAAAAAATTACTTTCCAACTACAACATAGGTTTCACACATACTTAGTTAATTTTTCCATTACAAACACATGCTCCAGTGCACTGCTTATCTCTGTCTTTGCTGGCTGTTTGACAGGATCCCATCATGCAGAAGTGTCTGAGCTGTCTGAAGGGAGCAGTGGCCGGTCAGATGAACAACCTGTACACCACAGCCCTGCTCGCGTACACCTTCTCTCTGGCTGGAGACCAGGACATGAGGAGCAAGCTCATCACATACCTGCACCAGAAGTCCAGCACAGAGGGTAACGCAGTGAAACCAGCACCACGCGCACTACTTCTTCTGTATTTCACAATTTTCCTGCCCCAATTGAGCAGCATGAACCCTGACACACGTTTTTGTCACTACAGATTTAACACAAAACACATTATGGAAATAAATGAAATCCTGAAAACGGTTGGCGTTGTAGTTGAAGTGGCTGTAAAATGTACACATATTGAAATGTTTAAAATGACAGATACAAATATGAAAAAAAGCAAATTGAATGACGCTGAAGTGACTATATAACTGAAAGGAGTTGAGGGGGCAGTTGAAGTGTTGATGGTAAACTGTCTTGTAAACAGTGGTTAGATGAATTAACCCTGAAAGCTAAGGTTATAAAAAGTGCAACAGTGGAAGCTTTGGATTTTTCAACGTAGGTTTGATCATTTGCTTCTGAAACACTTTTTTCATCTTGTTTGTTGTTGCGAGAGAGCATCTCTGTAATCCACTATAGAGTTTAGAGAACTTCTGTGGGCAGTAGACCTACATGAAGACATGAACCAGCTAACGGATGATTCTTCTGTGGGGACTGACAGCGGGCAGCCGTCACTGGGTCCGAGCCGGGGCCTCAGACAAAGGCCTGGACTCTCTGGAGGTGGAGATGACCTCCTACGTGCTGCTGGCTCTGCTCTCAGGTCCCAGCATGCCTGACTTCGGGTTGGACTACTCCTCCAGCATCGTCCGCTGGCTCGCTCAGAAGCAGAACCCATACGGCGGCTTCTCTTCCACGCAGGTATGACAGACGACACGCAACACCGGTGGTTTACGGGAAACTCTTGACCCTTAATTGACTCTAACAACACGTTGACCCTTCTTCCTCAGGACACGGTGGTGGCCCTTCAGGCACTTTCTATGTACGGAGCTGCCACCTACAGCCAGGAGGGCAGCACGGCAGTGAAAGTGACATCATTAGGGGGCCTGAGCAAAGGGTTCACGGTGAATCAGAGCAACAGGCTGCTGCTCCAGGAGGAGAAGCTGGATGACATCCCTGGAGAGTACACAGTGCAGGCCCAGGGACAGAGCTGTGTGCTGGCACAGGTACAGAAGTCAATGGTGAAGGAGAAATGAAAAAGGGAAATGATTGGGTGGTAGAGCTCGTACCACTAACGAGGCTGAGTCCTGCAGCCACCCAGGACCTTTAGTGCTTGTCATCACTTCTGCTACAGGAGCCTCTGTCTGTCCGGACAAAACAGGAGGGCTGAAGTAGCCCCAATACGTGTCTGCTTGTCCCTCCTCTTCTGCTTACCAGGGGCGTTGCCTGTCTTGGGCGTTTTTTGTTTAGCCAAAGAATTATTTGTCGACCGCCACGTTCGCCACTGAGTCACTTGGCAACTGAACATCGACCAGCAGTGAATATGCCCGGTCACACTGGCTGCGTGAGTGACGCATGTGGGACGAGGACATCTTGCTTTGCTTTTCTGTGTTGTCCTTGTTGTGATTGGGTCTGAGCAGAGACTTGCCTGCTGGTCACGTGACAAACATTTAATCTCAACTTTTTTGTACCATTTTGCTGAGGTTTCAGGTCTGAAATATTAAAATTGACCTACACCTGACACCGTCAGACGCAGTCTAGTTGACAGTAGTTAGTTTTAAAGTAAAAGTAGTTGTTTGACCGGTTATTATTTAATTTTATTAAGCTCTATGACATCATTGGATCATTTATACCAAAGCAGATGTGCAAGCAGCAAGTGAAGCTACAGTAAAATACATGAACAGTTTCATATACAGGCACGTTAGGTATATCGTGAGAGCTTGTTTCTTTCCTTGAATTGAGGAGAGATACTGGATCATTGAAGCGAAGAATGTTGGAAACCACTGGTTTAGTCTTTCACAATGTTTTTTATCAGCTATCTATTGTTTAAACTCTTAATTTTGAAGGATCTAAAGGTATCTAATAAATACAAGGGAGTATAATATACAATAATTCTCTCTGAATTGAATCGGAGTAGAAGGATGAAGTGGCTTGAAGTAGACAAACCTGTACCCAGTGCAGGGGGGGCTTCAGCAGAGCAACTCCTGACATTTCACCTCCTGCTCAGTGGGAGTTTGAATTGAAATGAACCTCAATCACGTGTTAGTGACACACACTCTGGACACTAGAGGTTTTCTTCACTGTGATATGTTGATGAGTGTGCACAGATGTTTGTGACATTCTATCTCTGCACAGATTTCCATGCATTACAACATCCCCCCTCCCCCGGACTTCTCCGCCTTCAACATCTCTAGTAGCATCATGACCAAGTGTAATGCCACCAGACCCCAGCTCATCCTCTTTGTGCGTGTCAGGTAGGTGTCGGTGTGTGTTTGATGATTATTTTGCTACAGATTTCATGTATTTAATTTTTTTTAACTAATCAGATGTCATTGGTTGATAATCTTCAATTTAGTTTTCTGCAAACTTCTTATTTTCAGTTTTTTTTATTTAAAGAATGTATCCAACTATTTATTTTGGTTTTAGATTTTTGAGCCTCTTTCTCATAATGACAAACAACTCCACCTCAGTCAACTTTGACCCACATGTGAGATCTTTAGTCCATGAGCATTTGAGACGACACACAACCAACCCAGAATGTCCAATATCGGCACTTTAAAGTTTTTTTTTCTTCCATAGTTATTGTTATCTAGACTTAGACCTGCTAAAATTAATAAATGATAACTTTCATGTTGTATTAATTTTTGTATTTCAAATTTGATCTACTGAAGCATAGAGCTAGTACAACAAGAAAAGCTATATTATATTAAGCAGTTAGTGTGTGTGTTTGCAGGTACCAGGGCAGGAGAGAGGAAACCAACATGGTGATCGTCAACATCAAGCTGTTGTCTGGCTACATCCTGGATAAGAGCTCCCTGGGCCCGGTCAGTCAGTCAACAGAGGCAGCAGTTTACACACTGAGCCGTTAGGGACACATACTGTTTGTGTTGGTGTTGTGTTGTTGATCACGTTAAAATGATTCGCTGAGTGTGTGCTGTCTGTCTCTGTGCTGCTGCAGCTGAAGAACGACCGCTCAGTGAAACGTGTGGATGTGGAGGAAGGATACATCAACATCTACCTAGATGGGGTAAGAAGCTGTGTGTGTGTCGTGTGTGTCATGTGTGTGTGATGAGAAAGGTCTGTTCTGTAATATTAGTATTAGTGAACCGGTACATTTTCATTGTCCATATTTGAGTTAAAAGTGTAAATAGTAAAACTGAATTTCATCAGCAGCCTGATTTGTGTGTGTGTGTGTGTGTGTGTGTGTGTGTGTGTGTGTGTGTGTGTGTGTGTGTGTGTGTGTGTGTGTGTGTGTGTGTGTGTGTGTGTGTGTGTGTGTGTGTGTGTGTGTGTGTGTGTGTGTGTGTGTGTGTGTGTGTGTGTGTGTGTGTGTGTGTGTGTGTGCAGCTGAAGAAGGACGACACAACGCTCCTCAGTGTGACTCTGGAGGAGGATATTCCTGTGAGGAACCTGAAGCCAGCTGTGGTCAAAGTCTATGATTACTACCAGACAAGTAAGAACCTCTTAAACATCATTTTCTCTTCGTTCCTCATGTATCCGTTTCCTTCACTTTAAAGCCGTTTTCATGTCCTCTGGAGGAACTTTCTCCAGAGGTTTAGTTTAGATTCTCCACTCAGTCCAACACAGCAACAAATCCTCCGCAGCATTCAGGTGAGGGCTAGTGCAGAGGCAGGATTTCTCATTTGTATATTCTGCTGCGGAGATCCCATGTTTTGTTTACAGCACATGGACACTTAAGTCCTCTTTTGACCATGTGGTCCGGATCTTCTACGCACGTCTCTCTGTTATTTTCATCCTGAGGTGTTTGTATTCCTTTTGTCTTTTCTTTTTTGCATCTGTTGCATCTTCAACTCGACCAGGGTGACTCTTGTGGAGGATCTCCTGCTGTTCTCTCACATACAATCCACTGGACTTTTTGCAGGCCTCTCCATTGGCTCTTTCATGTCACTCACATCGTTTTAATGATTGGTTTTGTTTGCATTTACAGGTGATGAGGCAGTTACTGACTACACATCCCCCTGCGCAGAGGGTAAGTGCAGAAAGTAGATTGCATGTCTCACAGCGAGCTTATCATTTACTTGTTCTACCTCCTTATTTTTGGTCCTGTGAACCTGATATCTCATGAACGAAGAAAATCCACAAACTGAAAGGTCCCTTTAAAGAATTTATTTGCCACAGATGTTATGAGCACGAGGCTCCATCTTCAACCTCAGACTTCTGATGAAGAACATAAACCCCCTTAAATGCCCATAATCCATTTTGAACAAATCACGTGATGTGTCAGCAATACAGAATAAATATACATATATATATATATTATTTCAGGGGGTCAAAGGTCCCTGTGGCCTCATGTGAAATAATGAACACATGGAAGGAGGAACTCAGAAACTCATTTGAACCTTAAAAATCACAAATCCTGCTTCATAGTACGGGTCCCAGGTCAAACAATGGACCGTCTGCTGTGTTCTTCTTATACTGACTTTGAAAGCAGATGTAACACATGTGTAGTTTAAATATGAATAACACAGTTTTCTCTGCAGGTGACAGCATCAACCAGCTGTAAAACATCCACCTGGAACTCTGCTGCGTCCTGACAGGACCTCTGTCAGCTAGAGGAACACTGTGTTAGAGAAAGAAACCTCTAGATGTTTATTCTCCTTTTAAACATTTCTAGCTTTTTCAATGAGTGAATCCAACTTTTTGTGTAATTTTAGGAAAACATTTTAACTTTTTTGCTTTTCCTTTTTGTTCTACTTCCTGGTATTGGCTTGTCCTCTCAGTAGTCACTGCTTCTCTCTCTCTCTCAACACTGGAACCTTTATTATAACCCACTGAATTCAAGAAAAGCAGACAACACTCTGTAACAGCTCTGTTTTTAATAGATTTGACAAAATCCATATTATTCATACCTGAAAGTGACGCATGAGACCTACAGGGTACCAAGAACACAGTATGGTCCGAGTAGTGTGTATGTGTGTGTATGAAACAGGAACTACTTTCTAGAAATAAAAGTACAGTCACGTGAGTTCTAAGTGAGTATTTCTGTGTTCTGCTGTAGCAGTAATAAAAAAAGGTAGATTGATACATCACTACCATACAATTTAAAATGTAACTGACTGACAATAAAATTTCTAAAATGACAAAAATAAGTAAAAATTGTACTTGTTTTCATACAATACTGTTTCATTTCAATAGTAAGATCATGTTTTTATGATTCAGGCATCCTCTACAGTATATTTAGATTCCTTTCTTTTCAACATATATAACAGTAATGTATATACCATCTACTATCAACAGACATGATTTAACAGCCTTGCCAGTGTTGAATAGTTTGGTTTGAACATGTTAAAAAGGCAAGGGGGACAGAATATATTAAGGTCTTCTACTTCATGTTCTAGAAGTAAACATGTCACTACCTCAGGCACCACAATCATAAATTATCATTACTGTACCGACACATGAAACACAACAAAGGTTCCACATGCTCCATAAATCACAGCGTCAGGTCTGTCCTCTGCTTCGACACAGCAGAGCACAGCATCCGGGATCTGTCCCACCACAAACCCATACACAAGGTGACGCCTGGTGGCGCCGGGCGAGCTCCATCGGGTACAGTCTGTTAAAGCTGACGATGCAAGGCTTTATTTATCCGTCCTCGTGCACACAGGCCTCCGCTCACAGTGGGGATTCAAAACAGGAAGTGACATTTTGCAGAGTTTGGTCAAGTTATTTTCTGATGGTATTTAATAATGCTGCAGTAAATTAAAGTAGATCATTTGTTGTTTTTAAGGGAAAAAAACAAAATTTACTTAAATAATATACTGTAGTAAATGCAGCTAATACAGGCAGCAGTCTTTTGCAAAAACAAATTAGGCAAAGTACATTACTTGTTAACTGCAATAATGAAAGTAAAAAAATATGAGAAATATTTGTCTAAGTTCATGGTTCTTTTCCACGTTCCAGCTGGTTTAGTCGCAGGAACAAGATATATCAGACTTTTAGTCTTTGGTTTGGGTCAAGAGAACAATATACCACATCCTTCAAATCACCACTTTGCAGCAGACTGAAGTTGATAACATGACAGATCTCATCAGGGTTATTTAACTGTTTGTTAAGACTGACCAAGACTCCTCCTGGCTGGTGAGTGACTGACAACTTAAACTGGGGAAATGCTCATTTAAAAACACATTTTGTGTATTCAGGGCTTTAAATAAATGCTGATCCCAATGTGATCAGCGCCTCTGATATCTCGGCCTGTAATAATGCTACAGGGAGAGGTTCCCATTATAAAGAAGTTAACCCCATGCATATCTGTCCACACGGCATTACAGCTCAGAAATGCATTTTGATGCATTCAAATGGTTGTATCCTTCCAGTGAGACTGTGCTGGACTCTGACACTTCAGTAACGACACGTAGTCAAGGCACAGTTCTGAATTGCATTAGTCCGTATTGGTGACCGTGTGCGGTCCTGTGTGAGAGTGGTCTCTGTAGCGCCCTCTAGGGGTTGTTGCTTTAGGCTGGCAGTGATAATGGCAGCATCCCGGCTGTGTGGTCGCATCAAGTTGGTGAAAGGCTACTTGGAAAACAGTCAAGTTTCTATTAGTGTGTTTGTGTGCACACGTGGACATGCAGTTTGCACCTGGAGGTGGTGACATGATGGCGTCATACAGACACAATGGGATATTCCTGTTCAACATATTCACAAGGACACCAAGAATGTGGCAGCTATGGTTTAACCAATATACAGTTGTTGGTGTTTTTGGGTAGTCGACCTCGGCTGATTCCTCCGCCTCGTGATTGACCACTTTTTAAAAAAATAAAATTATTTAGATTTTTAGAAAGATGGAAGATCTTGAGAATATTCCAGCTCCAATTGAGGCATGTCTCATCGTAGTTTCACATTTGGATAACACGCTCATTTTCTTTCTTTAGAATAAGATATTAATAACCCTTGTGTGTGAGTGTAGGCTAAATATGGTGCTTTTGCAAACAGGCAATTAGCTTTAGCTCAGAACAAAAAAGTAAAAGGTGGAAAAGCTTAGTCTGTCTCTGTCCAAATATTCCAATATTTCCAAATAAGGCTAATTGGTGTGTTTTAGAGCCAGACTTTATCCTACGCTAAGCTAATCGTCTTGTGCCTCCTAGAAAGCAAATGAGCGCTTCATTTATCCTTTAATGCGACAATCCACACAGGCTTCTGTCAAACTCCATATTGGAAAAACCAGAGCATGAACTCCTGAGCTGTAGTGGGTCCAAGTCTAACAAAATGGCTCAAATTACTTTGTTGTATGTGAAATAAAATAAATTGGGTGAATCTCCGGGTACCTTCATTATAGCTGAAATTGATTTTATGTCAATCTACAGGAGCAGCAGTGGGTTGAAGTGACTGCTGTGCACATGGAGGAAGCAGTGCTTTACTGTGTCACTGGACTCGGAGATCATCCCCCGCTGACTGACTGATTTCTTTCATAATTTATAGATTTTTACAACATTTTGAATACAACTCTTTCAAATATATTTTTTAAAACGCTTCCACCCCATGACGATTCTTTCAAACTCTTTCTGTCTAAACTCAGCATATTCGTGATGGAACAAACAAAACATTGGCATTATGTCATTTGGCAATTTTCTCAAAAAGTAAAAAAAAAGAAGAGTAAAACGAAACAAATAATACAAAAGGTTCAACAAACGGTAACTACAAGATCTCCATTTGGCAATATAGAAAGGCTTTTGAAACGTCTCTGACAGGTATACATTTTGGTTTATATACAATAGTGTGTGTAGGTGTGTGTGTGTCCTTCAAGGGCTCCCTTTTTAAATCCAAACAGAACGACATAGAAAATGTTGAGGTGAACATCTACATGGTAAAATCAAACTGTGAGATTAAAAATGAGTAACAAACAAGGCGCTGTGTCTGCTGTGGACTTGAAACAGGGAGGTCCTGTAGAGTCTGTCCCTGCCGAAACTATTTGCTCATCACCTGTACTCTGACCACTGTGCCACCACGTGTCCCTTAGTTCATGAACTGTGTGTATCCCTCGGCTCCTGTGACGATAACATCCATCCAGATCCTCATGGCCTCTGCTGAGGGGGCCACCATGTAGTAGAGCCGGTCGTGGGTCTTCACGCAGAAGGTCAGCGAGGTGTTGGGGCTCTGAAGGAGGAGAAAAAGAAAAATAAGATGAGAACACTGCTGCACTCCCAAAACCCACCGATTATTTTTACAAAACTATTCAGACCCCTTAGTTGTTGCTTTATTGTGATGTGGAGGTAATTTTTTAAAGACATAAATGGGGCAACTGCGACAGTTCACAAAAGGTCCATTTAATGTGCTTTGTTTTCGGCAATACATGGCTCAAAAACCCAGAATAACAATGGACATTTCGCGAACTGAAGTAGCTTCTCCATCAGGTACATTGTACCACTTATTTACACTCCAACATTTAGAAACATAGGATCCAGATTGAAAAATAATGGAATTACCATTCACATTTTGCCCATCAGTCTACACTCAATAACCCATTTAACAATGTGAAAACATGTTTAAGAAATTGTAGGAAAATCGTTTGTTTTATAACAAACAAAGAATTCGGTTAATATATTTTTTAATGTATAAAAAAAAGTGTTCCCTCTATTAAGCCGTTATGTTTGGTGTTTTTGTGCATCAGACTGATATTTTTGTCTTTGTAATGTGACACTGCAGGTGACAAGTAAATTCAAAGTTCCAGAGCGGAACACACACACACACACACACACAAATGTCAAGATGTGTCAGATTGTATAGAAGTATTGTTCTTCCCTACATGAGTCTGTTTCATACAAAAATGAACTGTTCTTAAAAACTTAGTGAGGATATTTTCCTCTGTTACAGTAAAAGAATATGAATAAGAAAGCTGCTGTTTTTGAAACCACTCCACTGGGTCACATTGGGATCACTGACAGACAGAGGGATCAAACAGGATTAGCAAGTCAAGTCACAAACACAGATGATTCAAACCAGTGCACTTTCTGCTCATTTCTTTTTCTTTTGTTTCTGGTCACCATGCGTCGTCGCCTCCCTTACTCTAATGACCACAAATGGTTTGTACACACAGGGTTCAGGGGGGTTACACCATAGACTGTCTATAAAGAGGGTAACACGGCAAAACAGAGAGCGCGGATACATACACTGGTCATATTCAAGTTGAAAAATCCCCTCTGTGACAACGGCCAACCAAAGCACAAACAGAGAGAAAATAAGAAAAACCAGAGGAGCAAACAAAAAACATGTTGAATGAAAATAATAAGAGAAAACTGTGAAATAACATAGAAAATGGTAATTTTCCGACTTGATGGAAATCCTACCTTTGTGGCACTGCGGAGGTGATCGTAGTAGACCTCTTCTATCGCCTGGAAGTAGATCACACCCTTCAGTTTGGTCTCATGTTTATCTGTGGGGAAGGAAAAAAACAGGAGTTTGGTCAAAAATATATTGCAAACGACAACAGACGTGTTTTTGCGGGAAAAGACAGAGCACATCACTTCTGAGTCACCTGAAACAGCGACAGTGACAACACACGATACGGTCTTTAAAAAATAAACAGAAAACATACTTTGATCATGACCAATCTATGGTTCATGATGATGGATGGATAAAGACAAGCACAGCACTTTTGGCTGTGCTCTCATTGTGTTTTCAGACTTGACTGCATTCTTACGCTACTCTGGTACATCATTGCAGTTTGTTTCATCAGCCACTGCAGAACTGCAGTAAGGAACCGTTAGGGAACTCAACACCCCTCTCTACCTCCAGGCACAAACACTCCACAAGCCAACTTAAGAGTAGTAGGTAGAAATGCAGCGCTTCATTTCGAGGAATAACATTTTCGTCTTAACACGCAGCTATTATCTGCTAATGACCTCTTTAGCATTCAAATAACCCTGCATTTGCATCTCATTTGAATTCCACTGCATCCAACTCACAAAAAAAATCAGCTTGTTACTGTGATTAACAGGGAATTAGCGGCGCTCATGACGAATTCTCGTCACTCCTCGCTAACTCAACTGTTCAAGGTCAAGAGACAAGGGTAAGCGATGCATCTCAATCAGCGTCCTCAGAGAGCTCTGCACTGTGCGCATGTTAACGACTGCCAGAGCAATCTCAGAACACCTCCGCGCCCTGGCTCACTTTCAACAAGGTAACGCTTTAAGAAGCTTTAAGCGGAACCTTCTGAGGACTTCAAAGACCCGACAGCAAACAAGAGTCCCAGAGCTCACGGAGCCGAGATCAATTACACCAGCGTGCGCGCCACATGCGACACCTGCTCAGGGAGCGGAGGACGCATGTTCTCAGCGTCACTCCTGCGTGCCAGCAGATTTCTGCCTCTTTACATGTTAAACCTTAGAACCATCATCTGTGACCTACCTGTTACATTTCCATATAGATGTTACATCATGTTCTGTCTGTGTGTGAAGTGGACTGCTATAACGCAAAATAACCCTTCAACAGGAAACCTGAGGGGACCTTTGATTAAAAATATAATTATGTTATGTATATTGCCTTGAGATAATATACTTGGTGCTATACAAATACAATTTAATTTTATTGAATGGATGAGCAGGGACACTTTGCAATCATCATTTGTAATGAAAATAAGTACTTCAGTGTATTTGAGGTACTTAATTTTTTTCACTTAAGTATCGTACTATTGTAACCGCACTGCATTACAGATTATAATTCTACATACTACTCCAATAATCAGATGGCCTCAATTATCACATCCACTCAACCAATTGGCTTTTACCTCCCGTCACACGAGTTTTTTCTGCACTTGGAAATCTGCCTTTTCTTATAGTTCACCTGACTCGTGGAACAAACACACTTCTAACCTTTGGTCATTTCTGAAATTTGATCTTAAACCTTCCAACTTCCTGTAGCAATTGTATTTTTATTTTGGTTCTAGTTATTTTAACTGAAACGTCACATCACTGTACTTCAGTATTCTAAGTTTGCAAAATAGTTTTTTACTCTTCTTTACAATTTGATAATGTTGATTCCTCTGATTGTTCTCAATCCAAAGTTGTTTTTAAAGCTTTCATTTGTTTAAATTCTGTACTAAAATCTAATTGTTTATTTGTGTGCAAATTGCTCTTCTTTCCCCTCTTTTGATGATTTGAGTAGAAATTAAAGGGTAACATACAAATGATAAAATATGCAATATGATGCTGTGTTGTAGATCAGAGGATATACTTGAGAGTAATTTAAAATCAGCGCCAGTGACTTGACTAACTATATCAGTAAAATGGTGTTTACACATTACAGCATTAGTATTAACAATCCAATTATATCATAAACTGTATAATGAGAATTTTTACTGCATTATGAGTACTTTCACCTTTAATAACTGAAGTGCATTTTACTTAAAATACCTTTTCAATTCAGACATTTATCAACTATTGTTATGTTGTAGGATTGTTAGCTAGTAAAGCATCGGAATACTTCCTTTACCTTTAACCATAATAAAATACAATGAATTACTGGTTATGTTGAACAGCATTATATCACATTATATACTGTATTATATATAATATTACAAGGTGATGCTGTTTTCCCTAAACACCATCTTTACCTTTACAGCAGCTGCACGTCTCTAGCCTGATGGTGTATAGAGAGTGAATCCACTTTGACCTGCCATAGTTTTTTCGCATGTTTACGTTATTTTAGTTTTTTGCGTCTGACAAAACAAATTCCTGACCAGTAAAAAATATTTTTGGGATACTTATGCCTAAGTGAACCATATTTCAAAAGGACCAAATCACCAGGGTAACTCACTCAAATTATCTCAAATAATTCCGACTGCTTCAAGAGCCAGATGGTTTGAGGAGGATGAGACCACTCGTGGCTCAGAGCACTGAAACCGAATTAGAACATGAATCTCGTGTCTTCACTCTTCTCACCAACATAGTAGGAGAGGGTTCTCTTGAGGCGGTCGAAGACGAACCAGCGTTTCTTCCAGGACTTTATCTTGCCCCCCATCTTGACCAGGTAGCCCTTGCACATCTTCTCGGTGAGGATGACGTGGTAGCAGGTGTCCACGCTGTGGCCCGACGACTCCACGTGAGAGCGCAGGTCGAACTCCTCCTTCCTGATGGGCAGGTAGCGCGTCATAGGACGGGCCTGGGATCAATCAGACAAAAATAAAGGAGAATAAACAACTTGTACAAAAAGGTGGGTGCACTGTCATAATGAGATGGGGCAGTATTGGTTCATATTTTAGCCAGTACAATCGAATAGGTGGGATATGACAAAGATTGGTTACAGGTGAAATTAAATCCCTTTCTTTCCTGTAGAGGTTTAGGTCCCAAGGTTGTTTTGCATTAGTTTTCTCTTTAAATTTTGTATACCCTAAATATTGGAATTGTAATCATGTTGAATACTGGCACATATCATTGCCATGAGCATGCCATTTACCAGTCTGAACAAATTGATATTTACCTACAGGTGCCAACATCTGTGAAGCCCTGTCATGTTTTCAGCAGAGAGCTGAAGTGATTTCACACCTTTCTACCGTGGCAGACTGAATTAAGACTCATTTCACTGACCTGAGAGAAGTTCTTGGCCCTCATCTTGACCTCCTTCTCCACAAGCTGCTGCCGGTGGAAAGTTTCATCCTGCAGCCTTTTCTCTGCATCCTCCCTCCTCCTCCTCTCCTCCTCCAGCATCTGACGGCGAACCAGGCTCTCTCGCTCCTAGAGGAGAGTGCTTCGGTTAAATAAAGGTTTTTGATCTTTGAAAGACGTTAGCAGGGCACAATATTTCAGCCAGAACTCAGCCTCACATTCATGCATTCGTTTAAAAAAAATAAAAAATACATCCAGCACATTGCTGTCCACTTTCTGAGCAGCATGCTGGTCCTCAGACATTAACGTCCTACAGTATAAATAGGAGTTTCAGGTGTTAATGAGCTTTGTGATAATTAAATAAAGTTCTAAAGCTTTTAAACATGCATAATATGATATAGCAACTTTTCCACTGGTAAAAACCCAACTAACATCCACTCTGGTTTTGGTCTTCAATGGAAATGGATTTGATCATTCACTCATTGTCATCCAGTCGTTGAATGTGAAATCTGATTGAACACGCTCATTTAACAACACAGAGAGGTGAGAGAGCGCTCAGTTTTCAGTGTTTTTGTGACGTTAAACATGAAGCTCCAGGGGAGAAAAAAATAAAGAGAGGCAAACTCCTCTACTCGTAACGGAAAGGGACTTCATCACCTTTTTTAGCAGCCTGTGTTTAAAAAAACCTGCATGTTCATTTTGGTGTAAAAGAATGTTGATGATATTGAAAAAGTGTGATGTTTACTTTGTCTCAAACCAGACCAGTCAGGCTCCCAGCAGTGGCATCCAGGTTTAAATCACCTCAACTGACTCAATCAATACAGTATAACTTGTAAAAAGGAGTGTGAAGATGGATGGATGTTCAGCAGAGTAAAAGGGAAATGTGAGAGAAATTGATTCAGAGCAGAAAATTGATTGGACCATCATTATTGACCTTTGTACATCACACTAAACTTCCTCATCAAAGCAAAAAGAGGTTTGAAACAAGGAGGCCGATAAAAATGAATGAAGGGACTGAGCTGCTGTCAGTGAAAAGAAAACTATTGACAGGAACGCTGTAAGAGCTCTCATCAGTCACTGTGAATGGATTCAGGATAATCCCAGTCTGATGCAGCAACACGCAGCCTTGAAGTTGTCTTACCCGCGATTCAATAAGTCTGGCTTTCTCCAGGTGCGCCTCCTTCAGCATTTTCTCCATCTCCTCTATCTTCAGGGTGTCCACTCCTCCAACACTGGTAACAAACACAACAACAACAAAAACGTGAATTCATGCATTCACACCTATTCTAAGGTTTCAAATGTCATAACCTAATGCAACAACCACTACATTGAACAATGTAACAAATACAAATCAAACTATATTTTTATCCACAAGAATTTTCTAGACGAAGATATTTGTGAATTTCTTCACAGATAAATTGGAGTTCTTCAGTACTTTTGCCAGACAAACATTCTTTACACTCTCACAGAACAAGAGCAAGGTCGCACTAATGATGATAATTCATTACGTTAATGAATACAGACTTTAGTGAAGGAAATTTAACCTTAGATGTCAATTAGACCTTTAAATATGAAGCTTTCCATCAAAATCCAGTGTGACCTTGTTCAGTAGTACAACATGGGTCCACTCAAACTTGGCCGAACGCTGCGCATCAGAGGCGGCTGACACTGATTGGACCAGATCTTAGGGAGACGTGTCAGTTTGTTTTTTCGACCAGTCTGATCCTGCTTTATTTTCCAGAGAGTTTGCGGAGCCGCACTGGAGGAGAGCTTCAAGCAGGTAAATGTTTTTAAAAATTGATGTTATTGTGCTGTGAGGATCTGCGAGTGAAAATATGATGAAATATAGACATCTTCAGTCCGTCTCCGCTCGCCAGCACAACAAACGTCTTGTGTATTTTCTCACTGTAACATAGTAATAACAGCTCCTCTACCTTAGAATCGTCGTAAAGATTTAGTTTTTCCTAACAGCTCCAAGTAAGTGTGCACATTATATGATGCAACTTTGTGAATAACACAGACATGAAGCTATTATTTATTTCACAGAGGGAAACGATTTAACATGTGAAAATAACCAAAGTGAATAGGGAGGGTGGAAATGTTTCTCTTTTGTTAAACGTACAATGTATACGTTTGTCAGCAGGGGGGCTTTCAATAAAAACAATCAAATATGCACGTTACGTAGAAAACAGCAATGAATAATCATGATCCATGACAATACAACAGCAGAAGGAAATGTTGTTAGCCCCTGAAGTTACAGCAGAGACAAACAAAGCCACAGGTAAAGTGGATATAATTTAATTAAAAGGCGACTAAAAGGAAATGTCCTGTTAACTTGTTCCCAATAAAATTGGGAATATATAAATATATATACATAACATTGCAGGTGGAGTTAATTAGATATATTTTAATGAGGCGTGATTACCATTTATATGAAATCATAGCAAATAAGTTACTGATATAATGCTATGAAACTGTCTTGGCCAAAACTTGGCTCTTAAACTTTGCTTTTTCTTCACCCTTTCCTCCATACTGCCTTTACTGTGCGTTCTTCATTACAAAACAAATCCCATCAAATGTATGTCCCAAAAATAAAAGTAGCACTAATAGCTTTTTGAATTGCACTCGTGAGAGCTATAAAGGAGATATGAACAGTGTGTGGTGCTGGGAGCCTGCTGTGGTGAACACTTGTGATACAGAACACAGCTTAGAGTCACAGTCACATGGACAGATGGTCTCCAAATTAAACGATCTGTGGATAAAGACTTTAAGTGGTGCAGAGCAATCTGGGAGTGTGACGGCTTGCTGTGTGTGTGGGGGGGTACTTGTACAGATATCTTTGTGAGGACCACTAAGCCTACAACCTATAGAGTGAGGACATTTTGGCCGTCACTTTCTGACACACTTTTAATGAGCTGTTTCAGGGTTAGGATTAGAATGAGGTTTAGGTTAGGGGTTAGGGTAGATGCTCTAAGTAATAGCAAATTAAACAGCCATTATTTTGTCAGATATTCAGTGGAAATGATCATTTTTATTTTCACTCTTTATTCTGTTATACAGTCTGAGTAGAACTGACTACTTCTGTGATACCTACGTATCAGTCATATTAATTCTGGTTCATGTCATCAGAGGGTGACAATGACTTGACTGATAAGGGATCAATATAAAGCCTTGATCTTGGCCATGACTCGTGTGTCTCTTCCTCAATCCTACCTCGACATGTTATCTGGCGAACAGGCCGAGTTGTTCCCCGTGGATATGCTGGTGTCCATGCTGTCCGAGCTCTCCAGGCTCAGGGTGTCGTAGGGCTGCTCTCCGGCTGACGGGGGACGGTGGTGCAGGATGGAGTGGTGAACCAGAGGTGGGAGCCCCCCAGAGCTGTGGCTCAGCGTGGGGCTGTAGGTCATGGCGGGGGAGTAGGAGGGCGACGAGGAGGACGCCGACATGAGGTGGGTCTGAGAGCCATGGAGCGCCTCCCACTGGCACTGAGCCTCCACCGCCGCCCGCTGCTTGAGCTCGGCCAGGCGCCGGCGCTGCTCCTCGATCACCTGATGACCTGAACGGAGGGACGGAGCAGATCAGTGGATTTGGATCTGATCATGTTCAATGACTGAACCGAGACCCTGCGAGCAAAACCATCAACACGCCGGCAGAGGCCAGTGTGTTTCCTACAGAAAGCGACAAGTCGCTGTGGAGGAGGTCGTCCCAAGCATTTCAAACTGAAGACGCACAAAATGAACAACCAGCACCAGCCCACAGACTACGAGACCATAAACCATGTACCACACATACAGGTATGTGCTCTCTCAGAATCACAGGCTCGAAGATAACTGTAAAACCCAAACAAAATCACCACAAAGTTGGAGCAAATGTAAAGCACAAGTTTCTGTCTCACTTGTAACGTCTCACACCCATGCTGCTGTGAGCACCTGACACCGGGCAGCTGCATCTGGAAAGAGGTGCCAAGGTCGGTGCACTCCAGCTCCAGAGGAGGAGCAGCGCACTGAACACTGAACATGCAAGATTTATTCTCCACGAGCAGGAACGTTCATCGAAGATTGATGGAACGAGAAAGAGCGTTCGATGTTACAGATAAAAGAAAAAAAAGATGAAAAGAAATCTTTTGGGGGAGAAGAGTTAATGACACACTAGAGATGGAGGGGGGGGGAGGAGAGGAGGAGGGGGAGGTGAAGACAGGGTCTGAAATTAACAGTCGCAGAGTGTTAAGTTGGGGTAAACATCACTTTTGATAGAGAAATCAAACCTGCCAGACTGGTTTTACACATGGACAAAACTTTTATGGTTATTACACAGTCTTTGTTTTTTATCTGTATTGAAGTTTAAGGGCTGCTGATTGGCTGCCTGGTGTGCTGCTCTGTGCTCTGCTGTTTGAATTGATCTGAATGATGAATTTAAACTCTGCAAAGCTGTTTTCAGACACAACCTCCAGAGGATGTCTGTAAAATTGGGTCCAGACTTTTCACATATGAGCAATGCCGCAGGAGATTCTCTGCTCAGACGCGTTCACAACAACACAGACTGCAGGTGAGGGCTTGTAAAGAAGGCAGAGGCAGGATGTAACTTATTCAATTCTCTCCAGACATAATGTTTGTTTTTTTACAGCACAAAGACACCAACAACAAAAGCTCTCTTGACACCTTTGTTGTGTGTGTGTCTTTGAATTTTATGTCACAGCTTTTTTTCGCTTGCAGTGAATCCTGAGGAGCTTGACCTCGAGATAATGTCTGAACTCGGACATTTGGGGTCTCACATTCTGCCGCTCCTGAGAATGCCAGAAAGCAGCTCAATTGATTTTACCACTTTTTAAGGGATTCAAGGGTGAACATGAGATTATTCATGGCAGAAAAACCGTTAATTTCAGACACCGCATGTGACGTATGAAGAGACAGCAGATGAAACAAAGAGAGAAAAGAGATGCAAAGTCCCGCTGAACAAAATGAAGAAAACATGAGAGCTCATCGACTCCTTGACACTGTGATCCAGCTACCTGCTGAGCTTTCCTCTACGGGGTTCTGTCTGGAGGTCTGGGGCTCTGTGGTGCAATAGCACAGGAAGAGACACATTCACAGACAAAGACAGAGACGTAAGGAAACCTCTGAACTGCAGACGAGTGTGACCAGCTCCCATTTCCAAACGCAGCACCCGTGGGTGGCAGCCAGCTGAGCTTAAGCACCAGACAGCTGCTTTGCATTGATCCATTTAGTCAAACAGCAACACTGTTCTCTAATGTCGCTCACATACATACAAAGAGCTCAATGAAAGAGGGCATGGCAACACTTCACAATAACCACTAACAAGTTAATTAGAATTTGAGTGTGCACTGCTGTAGGCGCCAACTACAGCTGAATATCTGACTGATGTTTTACTCTGTTCTCAGACAGATTTATCATTCATGTCTGCTCCTCAGTCCACACGTGCTGCTGTCATTTGTTTTCTCTTCTTTTCTATGTCAAACACTTAAAGCTGCAGTGTAAGTCAACTGATCTCTCAGGAAAAGTGAACAACTTTAACCTATGTTTAACCTTAGCCACAACCTTTTGTGCTTGTTACCCCTTAATGTCATCTATTGCACATGCGTACTTCACATACTGGTACCAACTGAGTACAAAAGGAATAGGGTATTTTTATGTTTTATTACAGGCCTGAAGAAAGAGAAAAAAAAAAATTGATTAAAGACCAACAAAAAAAAACCTGTGCTGCAAATGGTTTCTTTTATCCTCGCTTTACTATCCTGTTGTCTTACGACACCTCACATTTATCTTGCAATCCCTCGGAGGGGGTTGGTTCACGAGATGACGAGAGTTGACAGAGAAAAGCACATATTTATTTCATCTATTAATAACTCTGTCATTATATGTCAATGAATGATTTATCATGGATAAGTAAACCATGATTTTATTGTTATTGTAATAAATCTGATGCCTGTGTTATGTTCAGATAGATATATGGTCCTGATTATTGAATTATTATGATACAACCTGCTTCATGGATTTTTCAGTGCTAAGACGTGTTGATGTTTGTTGAGTGAAACTCAGGTGCAGGTCAGGTCACTCACCTTTCTGCTGCAGAGCGAGCTGTCTCTTGGTCTCTATGTCCTGCAGCGTCGCAGCCAGGTTCCTGGGCAGACTGCCGGTGCTGTTGGCCACCAGCAGGGGGCTCTGTTGGGTCAGAGGGAGAGGACAAGAATATCAGAATGTAATGTCAAACCCGGGTTTACAAGTTGTGTTTAAATATTCATCCAAACTGCAGAAGTGAGCTCGACATTCCCAAAGAAGGTTTGAGATTGAAGTGTACCCTGGAGCTGGTGTTGCGTCCCAGTGTCGCTGCTCCGTGCTGCAGGGGGGAGGCGGAGCCAGACTTGGGCTGATGGAGAGAAAGGCCTGGATCGCTGTCCAGCTTGGAGCGGAACACCTGGGTGAGAACCCACACAGGATGTAGACGTCAACATTAGGAATCACCGCCTATAGGTGCTCAAACCAACCAATGTTACCGCAGGTTGACGTGTTAGAACCGGGGTTGTAAATACAACTGAAATCCACCTTGGATGAGTTCTGAGA
Source organism: Limanda limanda (assembly GCF_963576545.1). Taxonomy (NCBI): domain Eukaryota; kingdom Metazoa; phylum Chordata; class Actinopteri; order Pleuronectiformes; family Pleuronectidae; genus Limanda; species Limanda limanda. The sequence continues at coordinate 8,739,515 of NC_083641.1, forward strand.
ACCTGATGGAAACGTGTGGTTAAATGCATGATAAGCATGATGCTGAGAGGACTGATCACTGATGGAGTCACAGTAAATAGAGTGCTGGCATCCCTACATCAACAGTTTATTCCAGTGTCTACATGGAGAATCTTCAGTGACAGAACACAAATGTGAGTTAACACACACGCAGACACACAACGAACACCTGATACAGCAGCACCGCCCCTTTTCGTTAATAAGGCCACTAAAAGCTAATGCTGCATTCATGTACTTCAACAACTATGCGGACTCGTTCAAAGTAAAGACGTGATTGAAGCAGTGATTGAAGTGTCGTGTGGACTCGCGCGACAGACAGCTCCTCTCAGTTTTATTCCAACCTTAAGCACATAAATGGCTTCATGTTTTACACCAAAGGAAACAGTGAAAATAAGAGAGACGCTCACAGCACACATCTGTGACCTGCAGCGTCTCTTCAAAGTGTGTCACACCGAACTGTTGTGGTGTCTTGTGCTTTCAAGAGGCTTCAAGGGGGAAGGCTGTCACTGCAAACTTTTTATTTCTGATGTGAAGGCAGCATGATGACACAGCTGTCATGAAAAAGCTTTATTTTCTTCTCTCCCTCCTCTTGACACAACACACAGAGCCAACTACTTCTCTGGGTGTGAGTCTGCAGCAGCAGATTGAAAGTTGGCAGAGAATCACATGGGGTGGGCATTATGGTTTTGGATGGTGACGGTATAATATTACGGTATCAAATCAATATATTATTGTCAAGTTTTGGGAGACGAAGCCAGTTCTGTGTAATGATCTTTCCATCTCTTACTAGTCCGGGCAATTATGGCCTTCCAGTGGAAAACGATGCGTGAGGTGTCACTGGTGTGGTTTTGGGATGAGCTCCACCGGTGCTGTTTGTCTACACACTGGTTTTGGCCCAGGTCCCTTCCTCATATTCATGGATTCTGTTACATTGAGCTATTTACTTGATTTTTAAAATTTCTAATTATATTAACTACAAAAAAAACTAGATAGCCTTCCCTTAGGGCTATAGGCTCGGTTAGTCTTCTTTCTGGTTTGGACAGACACAGACAGGAAAATGACCCAAGCTCAATACTGTAGTTTGCTCCGTGTGGGATGATTAAAAAAACGAGTCAACAGAGTATTCACCCTTAAGGCTGCCTCTGTGTCCTAGTCTGGCTTCGACACTCCACTCATCTCTCTAAGCTAAGGTGCTCTAATAGATCAGTTGGGCTGCTCCATGTTTTTACGATGCACATTGTAAGAGACAGCGGCTGATAGAGCCTTCATGCTTTACTTTTTAATATAATTTAGCTGTTGATTTATCACGGTGCTTACGGTATTGCACAATTCCTATTATGGTGTAATATCACACCAGTGATGACTATGATACCAGTGAACATGCCCCACCTCTGGAAACACACAAACAGCAAAAGGGTGAGTGGGGAAAAAAATGAGGACAAGGAGGAAAGGAGGCCCTCTACCTGAAGCACAGGCCTGCGGCCTGAGAGAGACTTGGATGGTAGAGGGGGAGAACATAGCTGGCTGGAGTCAGTCATCAGCTCCTGGTACCACTGCTCTAAATCTAGCTTGGGCAGGTGATGCCTGCTGCCCTCAGACTGGTACTGCACAGCACACAGAGGAGCGGCACAGCAGGAGAGGAGAGAAGAGAGTGAAAAAAGAAGACAAGAAAAAGATTAGAAAGCATTCAAAGACAGTAGGAAGGAAGAGGGTAGAAACATTTGCTTTATACACTCTCAAAAGCTGTAATTAAGGTTTTTTATGCTTTGGAAATTAAATATCTGCAACGCTTTATTGTTGTCGGCTGCTTTATGCTTTATACCCTGCAGCTGCTCAATCTCGTCTTAACATGTATTTTACTTCTTCTGCATTGACCCAGTTTCTCACAAGAACATTCAAGTTTTCCTCTAATTTTCACTTCACTTCAGCTTTCCTTGGACCATAATACCCAGAGTATCTCTGGAGCTTAGGATTTACAGTATCTTAAGGAATAACATGAGAATTTGTTTTTGTTGTTATTGCTGAGGTTTTTACTTTTGTCTGTTCCATCTCAATAGTTGAGTAGACTTATTCAAGTTCAATATGAGGCTACAGAACCGGTGACTGGGGGGAAAATGCAACACAGGTGATATCTAATGTGACGGATTACATAAGTAAGACGATGAGAATGACTGCGAGCGGCTTGCAGCAGATCTTTGAAAACAATGGGCGTCTGTGACTTCAGGCAAAGCTGCTGAACAACAGACAGCAACAGCTCCAGACTGACAAATTCAGCAGCATCGCAGGGTTTAGCGTCTTCTTTGGCTTCAGTATTTTCCTGTAGTGCTTAAAGCAATATACACTGACTACATCTTTAAGTAAGTCAAAATAGATTTCCTTTTCGTGCATGAGGCTGGGAGGAGATGCACGGCAGAGCAAGGCACCGTTATACAAAGGATGGAGGCAATTAGAAGACAAGTTTCATTTAAGTGAAAAATAAACTATACTTAAAGCAGACAGTTTGCATACTAAGTGCAGTCAATGTTTGATGTACACTGTTCTCCCAGAATGCAGTGCAAAAAAGGAGAGAATGAAATGCTGACGCCTGCAAAACTTTGAATTCATTGTTGAGAGCGGTGAAACTGCTCCAGAAAGAGCAGGGGAAATGAAAAATAAGTATCATTTTTAATTCATGCGCAAAAGTCACAGTTTAATTGATCTGTATTGAAAAATAATCGTATAGCATGGATTAGGAAAGCACTGATCTCGTCTCTTGAATTTGTCTGGGAACCTTTTCATGAGGTTCAATGTCAAAGCAGGAAAAGATAAATATATATTATTAATAACATTATTGAAGGGTGCATTCCATTTATAGCTGTGTCTCAATTCAGAAGCTGCGTCCTTTGGAGGCTGCATTTGAAGACCAATTGCATCACCCGACTAAGCTGATTTCAGAGGCTCCTTTGATGGATCCTTCCCTGTCCCATCGATCCCATGATTCATTGCGATTCAGTGATGACTATGCTGCCAGGAAACGACCAGACGCCCAATTCTTCAGTGTCATACTTCAACACAACCGGAGAGTCGATGGTAAACACGTTAAAAAACAAGGGGTATTAAAACTTTCTTATTGAATCCAACTGCAGCTCTGTTGAGACACAACTTGTGTGAACCAGGTTCTGCACTTCCTGTTCCAATGGGAAAGTTTCCCACTTGATGGAACAGACACGCTATGAATGAATATTAGTGGTCGCCTGCATGTTTTTCCTGCCGGTATAAGTCAAAATATCTGCTGTTAAATAACCTCCACAACTGCACAACTACTTCAAGCCCAGTGACACAACTGCTAATCATTATGAGCCCTCAGCCTTTTAAGCAGGTTACTCAACTACTGCCTTACACCCTCAAACAAGTGCGAGCACACAGATGGTCAGCGGGAGAAGAGAAGGGAAGAACAGCACACACCTCCACAGAGAGAGACAGGGAGGAGCCATGAGGAGAGGGGAGGCAGGAGAAGGCGGGGTCTACCCCTCCAGACTGCAGGGGCTGGCGAAGCGGGGAGGTAGGGGACGACTCCACCTTTGGCATCCCATACATCTGACTTAACTGGCCCACCGTCACATACTCCTTCAACACACACACACACACACAGGTGGAGAAGGAGGAGGAGCAGAGAGAGAGAGAGAGAGAGAGAGAGAGAGAGAGAGAGAGAGAGAGAGAGAGAGAGAGAGAGAGAGAGAGAGAGAGAGAGAGAGAGAGAGAGAGAGAGAGAGAGAGAGAGAGAGAGAGAGAGAGAGAGAGAGAGAGAGAGAGAGAGAGAGAGAGAGAAAGAAGAAGAACGACATGTCAGTAGGAGAAGCAGCAGGTGGGAAACATATCGAGCAGTGACCTACTGCATCATGGAGGTGTGATGGAGGCAGGGACGTGAAACAGAGCACACACTGGATTAAAACAAACAGCAAAGGGCAACACAATACACACGAGTCAGACCAGTATATGTAACCATCACTGGCCTCATCACATCATTCACCACCAACATCCTGGGATTAGTATGATTTTGTATTTATACACTTTCTTTCTTCCCTTTCAATTTAGGGTGTGATATATATGGACCAAAATAAATCACTTCTTTATATTTTTCTTTATAGTTTTCTTGTCACGAAAAAAAAATGGTCAAAGGGTTTTGGTCTATTATGTTTTGTTAAGTTTAATAATCATCAATGCATTTAATATTTGTTTATTTTGTTAAAAAGGAGACAATGCATAAATAATACTATGATAAAACACTTTTTCTTAAGTATTTTTATATCATATATTTATATATGAGATGTCCTTGTGGCTGATTACAACCCAACTCACTCTACCCTCATTTCCTCCACCTTTATTAAATACCTTATTTTGTTTGCCAAAAAACAGCAATTATACTGACACTGGTATTCATTTATCTTAGATACTGTCTTTTCTCCTGAATGTTGTAAATATTGTTATGATGTTGATGTGCTCTCTTAGTGGTGAAATATATTGCATCTTCTCTGTTCGTCCTGAGAAAGGAGTCCCTCACTTGTGATAACCCCTGAGGTTTCTCCTGTTATAAGAATGTTTTGGGATGTTTTTTCTCGTCCTTCTCGAGGGTTAAGGACAGATGATGTCCCACCTTATTAAGTGTTAAGCCCTTTGAGGTAAACTGTAATTTGTGGATATGATGAAAAAGTTACCATTTAATACCTGCAGTTATAAATAAAAAAAAACTCTGATTGCTGCTATGATCCAGTCACACAGACCACAGTGTCTGTAAATCAACACTGCCTCATGGCTACAGACGGTGAGTACAAACAAGGCCAAGTAGAGTCAGGCTGATACACAGCAGGCCAGCAGAGGGAGCAGCATGACATGAAAACACAGGGATGGGAAGACAGAGTGAGTTAGAGGCAGAAAACAAGTCAGGGAGGAGACAGACAGGAAGTGATGGTACCTCGCAGGGGCCAGCTAATGTAGCATCTATTGCAGACACTTGGCCGTGTGAGGCGGACTTGCTGCTGCCATGGCGGCTGCCACCGCCGTACATCTTATAAACGTCCGACAGCTTCATATACTCCTGAGGCACCAGCCAACAACAGTCAGACAATATGAGAAGCCATGGAAAATGGAAATGGAAAATGCAAATGGGAAAATATAAACACAGATATAAACGCACACAAGCAGACACACAAATGCACAGAGGCCTCCCACAATGCCTTGAGCCTTTTGGTTTAGAGATTATTTGAGCCAACGACAGTGTGTTATATGGTTGTTGTTATATTAAATGAAACGTGCGCAGTGTGAGTGACATGAGAGAGAGGATGTAATATTACTATTTGTGAACAGGTACATTTCCATTGTATATCTCCATATTTTAGGTGAATTGAATTTCATCAGCAGCCGGTTGTGTGTATGTAGGTGTGTGTGTGTGTGTGTGTGTTAAAAGAGACAGGAACACACTAAGCAACGAACACAGAGCATCTTAAGCGTCAAACATGGCGGACACACAATCAGGTCACAAACAGGCACTGTTGGTGTCCACAACAGCCAATGATGTAGTGGCCGATATGAAAAATTTAAAATTGTCACCACTGGTTGATCAATGCAAATAAACAACTGTGAGAGGCAAGTGTTGAGTCTTCTGAGCATAATATGTGAGCAGAGGAGAATGTAGGTGAGTTAATCCACTACGTTTCTGGACAAAACCCACTTTCAGCCTAAAGCTGCAGTGCTTGCTCCTCTTAACTATCGTTAATGATGTTCTATTGAAAAACACATCAGCCTGAGCCCACGTAGTGCAGCACAATACATCACAGACGTAATTATAGCCACAGTGCGAGTACGACACCCACAGTGCAATGAATGACCTTTGGGGTGAGTTGCATTAAAAAGCTGTGAGGGAGTAGTGGGCTTCATGCAGGGGATCATTAGTCTGATTACCTCCGTTGGGCTGCTGGGGTACAACTGACAGGGAGGGGAGGGATGTAAGTAGGGAGAAGAGGCTTGACAGAGGGAATGCTGGGAGGAGTGGACATCCTCCGACAACAGGTCAGCCTCGCTGATTTGGAGCATTTCCTGTTTCAACAGTTGAGGAATAAGTGTTCAATGCCTGAGACACTAGAAACAAATTCATGCACGGCTCAGGCGTTCTGTCTCTTGCCTTCCCTCAGGCAGCCTTCACCAGTGACAACAGGTTAACAAGTTATACACTTAAGTGAATGGAAGTAGTGACCAATAAGAGTTAGTTCACTCTACACAATATTAATTAAGAGCTCATCATGAAAAAGCCTTTCAATTACAACATAAATCTGCAGATTAGACTGATTTCAACACATGTAGCATCCAAGAGATTACCCATGAGTCTGCAGTCCAACCAATCACAGGCAGTTAGAGAAGTGAACGTGGGGAAGGATCAGCTGTGAGTCATCAAAGCTCTGTGTAGTTTTCAAGCCTGGAGTGTGAATGAGTGTTTGTTTTCACCGAATACACACTGAGCCTCAGCCCTTCTCTCACCTCTCTCATCGCAGTGGAGGACTTGGGGAAGCTCTTTCCTCCAGTCAGGTTATGGTATCTCTTCTCCAGCGCTGACAGTCTCTCCTTCTCCTGGACCGTAAAGAAACAGATTCATCACATTATTGTCTCATCAATACATGTACTCACTCAACTCCTTCATTATTGTTATCGTCAAGCCACATGATGGATCGTGGTGGCAGCTAATCCTAGATTATGATTACAACTTGATTGCTTAGATGTGCAATATGCCCACATATACAACTATGACTGCCAATACCACTATGAAAACACTTCTCCATTTATGTTAGAAACGGTCTTTTCTCATGAATGCTTGTTATTTTGCTATTGCACTTCTGTCTGTCCTGGGGGAGGGATCCCTCACTTATGACTCTCTGAGGTTGCTGTGTTTTTTGTCCTCTGTTGAAATATTTTTCTTTCGTGTTTTTTTCTTACTCTAAAGGGAAGAGGATGTTGCACCTTCATAAAACCTGTGAGGCAAAATGGGATTTGTGAATATCGGCTATACAGGTAAACTTTGATTGATTGATAACGTGCCTGAAACATCAGTATTCTTGTACACTCCTTAATACAAAATACACAATATCTATACTTTCAAATATCTTGTTTTTAGTGGAACATTATTTAATGCACTGACAGATGAGTTTGTACCTTTTGGAGCATTTGCAGTGCGAGGCCTCTGTCTTTAGCCAAACGCTCACACTCCTGAGATGCCTGTAGGCTGAGCTGGTTGGCCTGGTTCTCTAAAGCAGACACCTTCTCCTGTGCAGAGGACAACACAAAAACAATTAGATTTCCAATGCAAGCAGCACACCAACTATTGCACAACTTTGTAAAAAATAGGGTCAGACTAAGTTGATACTGCATAGCTGAGTATATTATTTGCCCCAGGCAGCTTCATCTCTAACACAAAAAAACATATTGTCAAGAACATAATCTTGATCTACTAGTGTTCCTGTTCCTGCAGAGACGATCAGGCGTTTCCTCACCTTCCTCTTGGCCACGCTGCTGTGGTACTCCGCTCTCTCCTGGAGAAGCTGCTGGCTGATGGTTTCTCTCTCCTCCTCCAGGCTGCTCTCTCTCTCCAGCTGCTGAAACTCCAGGTCCTCAAACTTTTTGGTTCCTGCTTCCAGCACCTCTCCATCCTGATGGAGGCGCGTGCACATAATGAGCGGTTACATCATATACAGAAAAACGCACTGTTTACGTTGCTCATTTTAAAGCCATCCTCTATCACCGGACTAGCGTTACTGCTGACAGCAAAGCGAAAACATATTTGACACTTGCATGAAATAGTTTTAAAATAGTTTTCCCAGCATGGCTAAAGCTCGTGCTCAGTCAAGCAGGCAGCCGTGAAACACATGCTTCTACTGCAGCACAGCTACTGGTGTCTCGTCATTAGATTTACTGGAGAATATGGGGACTGGGATGGGAGATGACAGATTTATGGTTAAAATCTGATTTGATTCTTCCCAGTATCATTTCCAATTTGCTCTCTTGCTAGTGTAGGGAATAAACACTAACAATGTAGACAAATAAAGTGAAATTATAAGACTAATACATGAACAATAAATCATATTGCTTTACAAATGCAGCAATGTCTGGAATGAAATTAATTTTATAAAAACAATAGGTAAATACATAGTTTACTTAGAGTCCTTCCTTTTTTGGTGCTACAACACCTGTAGCTGCAGACAAGTTTAAGTTCCATGTCTCTTGTGTCAGTGGCAGCCAGATGAGTGTTTGAGTCTGGAGGCTCTTGAGTCGGCGTATAGCTCCTGTGACCCAACAGCCTGCAATGTCTGGTCACTGACATGCATGTGTGTAATGAAAATGACTTCTTCTTACAAGTGATCAAAACACAAGAACTGAGGACTCGGTTGTCAAACATCTAGACACCTTTGGAGAAAATTTGTTTCTGCTCTCCTGACTGAGCCTGAAATTCCCACTTTCCCGTCGTAACATCCTGATCTCAGACTTCATATCAACTGGTTGCTCTACTCTCTGAGTGGGATCCAAACAAATGACTCAAATTACTTCATTCCATAATAGCCTCCAACTTTACATAAAATCTTGTTCTGTCTGGTAAAAGTGCATCTTTTACCATCTTTACCATCCTGATAGGTAAAGAAAGCTAAATTCACATTTGACCCTAAATCAGACAACAGTAGTTTCCATAAGAGAAGTCAAAGGATGAGATAAAGCAGTCAGGGCTTATGTTAATTGATTAGTGAGGAGTTATACATATTATGTGAGTCATGAGAATTCACAGAGGAGATGCACATCAGATTCGGGCATGCAGAGCAGTGGGGAGGGGTTCGTATTACATGGAGCACGTAACCAAAATGCATCACTAGCAGCTGAAGTGACCAGGGGCCATTTGTGTGCTCCTGTGTGAACCCAGGGCTCCAGTAGCACGTAGGTGCTGCGAGGAGGGGGGAGAATTCCTGCAGCAGGGCACTGAGAGGGCGGCTCATGAAAACATAGAGAGCGTGTGCATGTAAACTGTGTGCTGAAGGGTTAAAGGTCAGGCCAGTAGCACTGTGTGTGTTGGCACCTGTATGTGCCGAGTGGTGACACATGCACTGACTACAAAGGCAGAGAGCTGAGGGAGTAAATAAAATAGATTTCAATTTTTCTTTTATATAAGTTTTCTGTTTGATTGGTTGCTGTATGGTTTCCCACAAACAATTTTCAGTTAATGGTGGTTAAACAACATTAAATCACATAATATACACTTGACTCAAAGGCTGAGATATTAAGCTAGCTAGAAGCTAGTTACACTTAGCAGGAGTATAGCCAAGTTTCATCATTACAGGATTTAGGTAAGAGCATCATTTTGTTATGTGGAATAACAAACCGAACATCCAAGATGTCAGTTTATCAAGTTAATACCTTTGACAGCATGGGAAAAGTATGTCATTACATTTTTCTCTTAATTTTAGATGTCTGTTTGGTTTTTACTCTAAAAATATAAACTCAGAGAAATAAAAGTTTTATGACATTGATTACCAGTTAGCAGGATTACACAGAAACGGATTTCCATGAAACTCTTGCTCTATGTTATAAATCAGGGAACAGTCCATTACATTTTGGAGCCGATTTGGTTCACATGGGAAAAACTGGATTTTTTCTTTAATATTGTGGCATTTTCCCACAGTTTTGTTGATTTCCCAGACAATAAATCTTGGATCTTGGTGAAAAAATCGGGTATATGTGTAGGTTGGAGCAGATCCAAATAAAAGTGTCATTCTAGTTTTAAGAAGTCAAATGCAGGTCTTAACTCACTTCTGACCAAACATGTAACTACTGTTTTGAATGTGTATTGTCCAGTGCAAGTACCGCCTACACACAGTGCCAACTTTACAACACACTTTGTTAAAACACCAGCTGTTATAAGTTCTTAATTTACAGTTGGGTGTTTAACATAGTTCACACTCTTTTTAAAAGACGGTAACTAGGCCGGTGCTACTATCTATGAAGGCAGGAGGGAGTTGCGTGTGGGGTGACACGCCTGGGTCACGTTTAGCAGGTTCAAACGAGGCAGGCTAATGCAACCAAGGCCGGCAGGTGAGGGGGGGGGGGGGGGGGGGTCTCTAGGTGCTTCTGCTTGACTTAAGGACCCACCCTTTTGAGCTGTTCCTGCAACTGTTCCCGCAGGGACTCGGGACAGTTATGAAGCTGGTTCTTCAGCTCAGCGTAGCCCTCCTGGAGGCTCCTCAGGGCCCGACGCTCGGCCTCAACATTAGCCCTCTCCTAGAAAGACACAACACACACCCACACATAGGATGGATGGGGTGAGGGGAGAGATAGAGAGAGATAGAGAGCCGGAGAGAGACAGAAAGAAAAACACACTGCTCAATATCCACGCCATGCAAATTTAAGATAAAACAAAAAACAGCAAGGTGTTAGCATAGACTCGTTGTTTACAGGGCTTGGCTGGGGATGACACAACTCACATTGTTGGATTATTGAACGACATACGTGTGCTCTGAATTCAACATGGACCCGTATACTAGAGAGAAATGACAATTAAATTTCACAAACTTCTTTTTTGATGACAATTCAAAGCTCTATTCTTCCGCTTCTTGACATATTTTTGTAGTACAATGTATGCGACTATCTTAACAGCAAACCTTGCACTTTATGGTTATGGGCAGTAAATAGACCAGACTAACAGTTTGCAGACTTGGCTGCAAAAAACATTTAAAAGTAATTGCTGAGTGAGCAACATTAACTTGACAGTAGTGACAGTTAAAGTACAGAAGCTTCATCTCTCCTGGGTGCTGCTCGACTTTCAAACTTGGGGATCGATCAATAACGAGTAACTTTGCTGCTACTAGTTGTGTAGGAACAAAGTTGGCTTTGGAATCCACTTTGTGTTTGATGTGAAAAACCAAAAGTCCTCTAGGACTGACAGCACAAACAGGAGTCTCACTATAAAAGACAAAGAGCCAGTTTCTTTTTTCGGTTTTTCTACAGCACAGAGCTTAAAAGAAACCGTTAGCATGAGGGCAAATTGTTTTGGTCAGCTGCAGAGCCACAGCTTAATGAAGAATGTATCCTCTAATTCCCACTAACTGGGGTTTCATTACATTCACAAATAAGCAGACTTGTGCTCTTGGTCTTTATTAGACACAAAATTCCAAGACCAAGGGCAGGTAACACTGAGACACCTGACCGTAGCTGTCACTTCTCATGGTCACCTGACACATCCCCCAATAAAATAAACATGAATGACACCTTCACTTTTTTGTTGTTAACCCTGTGATGTGCAGACAAAAACTTCCCAAGAGTTGACTATAACAACAAAGTCAAATGTGCTTTCTTTACACTTCTTTTCATTCCTGTGTGTGCTTGAATGTGTTGGATGTAGGTAAAAGGAAAAAAAAATAGGGAGCACTATATAAACCATAAAGGACATGCAGGTAGTTTCAGCTACTGGACCACCGTCACAAAATGATCTTGCAGAACTCGTGTACTACAACCAAAGACAGAGCCCAGACAGCCACTGGAGGGCAGGTGTCTCTGTGGACAGAGTCCGTCATGCACACAGGGAGGAAAAAGGTGAGCACAGTGGATCAGAGGTCCAGTGACTTGAGAGAAACATTAGAGGTTAATGGATGTCAGTTAGTTAGCGGAGTCAAGCTGAGGAGAAAACTGATTAAAAAGACAAACTACTAAGTCGAAAACATGCAAGAGAGAACAGCCAAGTTCCTTAATTAACCCTTTATGTAGCCAAATATTCTCTCAGTGCGGTAAATTGAATTCTCCATATCAGGGAAACAGACAGGACTGTAGACTTAGGACATGGACTCCAACATTACTGATCCAGTAGTAAATGTAAGACACAGGCAGTGAGTGTGTGTGTTTTGTCTCTAAGTGTCAAACAATGTGTACAGCATCAACAAAAATTTGTTTGAACCCTAACCCTAACCCTAACCCTAACCCTAAATCAATGGATTCCAATCATTTGAAAGGTGAGATGTCACCACCCCACTGGTCCCTCTACCTTGTCTTTCTCCCTCTGGATGGCGCTCTCCAGCTCATCCAGTTTGCGCTGCAGCTGAGTGACGATGTCTGTTTCAGCTTCTATCTGGTCGTGCTCCGCCTGCCTCTCGCCCTGCAGCAAAGCCCGCTCCATCTCGGCCTGGAAGAGAGCGTCAAACAAAGAGTCACACCTGCTGGCCTGAGCTCCAGCCCTCCACATAACAACATCGCAAAACCCCTACAATACTGTGACCATGAACTAATAATAACAATAATAATATCTTGCATTTATATAGCGGGACCCGAAGACCCTGTACATATGAACTGTAAATTTCTACTTCTATTCTCTAAGCTGCGTTTAGACTGAAGGGGTCTGATTTCCGCTGTTTTTACACTACCTCTTGTTTAGACTCCTGGAGTTGCTGCTCTAGCTCTGTCAGTCTGGTTTTGAGCTCATCGATCCGAGAAAGAACGCGAACCCGCTCCTCCACCAGGTAGCCCAGCTCCAGACGAGCGGTGCTGGATGAGTCCTCGTGCTGCAAGGAGGGAGAACAGAGGAGGTCAGGCTTTCAAGAAAGGAAGTGAAGCCAGTAAATACACACCTTTTAAACCATAATATATTTAATGGTATATGATTTATATTTATGTTTGTACAGTCTCTTAAATTAAGCCTTAGTTTTGACATTATTATATTTTTACATTTTCATCTGTTTACGCAGAATAACACAAAAAATTACACAACAAATTTCCATGACACTTTGTGTTAGGATTGGACATTAGCCAAGATAAAAGCCATTAAATCGAAGCAGGTCTGCACAAAGGGGTTGATCCAGGAATTTTGTATCACTTTCACATTGTTTGATTGACATTTTCAATGAATTCACAGTGAACAATTATCTTAATGATAAAAATTATATTAAGGGGTAATTACATCTATGAATGTGTGCAATTTGTCGCAGCTTGATTGAATTTAAGGGGACTGTTGGGCCTTAGTGGAGGTATGCACTCTACTGATAACCATTATATGTTTATATTATGTTTTTTAATTTGTATTTTAAAATCAGGGTTATTACTTCAGCAGTGTTTTGTTTCCCGGTGCTATTGATGATTGCTGTCTCTGGTCTAAATGTCGTTTCAGTAGATTTTCCATCTTACTGAAAAAGAACCTCTTCGAAATCGTTTGTTGAAATCAATAAAAAATTGTTGGATAATAAAACCATGCACGATCTATTATATGACAACTTAAAGAAGGATTAAGAAACTTGTCACAGAAAACAGAGACAAATGAAACAAAGGAGCCAGGACAAAGGAGTTGGTTGATAAATAAAGTTCATGCAGAAGCCACAGAGACTACCTACTAACAGCCCATGAAATCAATTTGATGGAAATGAGAAGGAGAGGGGGGTGCAGGCAGAAGCTGATTGGGTGTTTTCCTTGCAGATGTTTCGAGAAATGCAAAAATTATATACAGTAATATTCACATTTGTTCAGAGACTGAACTTTGGCCCATTGGCTCTGTACTATTATGTAACATGGATTGAGGTTTAATAATATGCATCCATGTGAAATAATATGCTACATCAAGCAGCCACCAAAAAGCCCCTGATAATATCCTGTGTGTGACAGCAAATGATAGTAGTGTACAATGCATTTGTTGTCATGAAGCTGCAGCATACAACTGCATGTAGTTATCATAATTCTAAAACTTTTTCTTTCTGCAGGATCCAGCTCAGGATCCTCTGTAGTCCCTGATCCTCACTTTAAAGAGCAACTGATACAGAAAGAGTCGAGGAAATCACTGGCACATGCTGGTTTCCACAGCGACATGCAGAGAGAGCGTCTTCAGTGGAAAACATGCTTTCCCCCTGACCTGTCTGTCTCCATTGTGCAGTGCTGATGCTGTGCTGGCAGCAGGAGATGCCCTCACCTCCTGATGAGTGCTCTCTGTACTACTACACTCCTCCTTCAGATTCTCCTCATCGCTCTCCCTCATTCTCTGTGCCAGGCGAAGTGCAGCTGAGGACGGTGTCCCTCCGAGGACATTCTCCACGGACGTTCTCTGCCCAGAGCCATCAGCCGGCCCCCCTGGGAAACCCGTCCTCCCCAGGCCTAGAGGGTCCAGACCGGTGCCCTCTCCTTTGTTGTACTCTGCACAGAGGTTCAGGATGGTCTCTAGTCTCTGTCTCTCCTGTGGCAAAAAAACAAAGACAAGCAAATGGTTACAAGTTTAAAAACAAGGAGAACAAATAATATCTCTTTGCTTTGGCTTTTTAAAATATAGCAACATTAACTCTTACACACACTCTTAAACCTGTGCCTGTGTTTGAATATAAAATCTGCTGTATTGTCAGCATCAGCTTTATTCTATACATCAGAACCAGCCCTGGTAAAGAATATATGAATGTTTTCTTAATTCCTGTGGGCAAGAAAAACAAAGTGAGCTCTATGAAAATACCAGCATTTCTGCATACATTTAAAACATGGACTGATCTTAATCTGAGTTACCCAAAAAACTAAAACTGTGTAGAAGGTGGATGATGCAGCAGAACAATGATCAATAACATCAGGTAAATCCACAAGTGGCCTGGTCAGAGTCCAGACCAGAGCCGATCACACTAGACATCCTCAGAATATGATCGAGCTGATGATTGATGGGTGTGTTCAATAGACATGAGCATATATTTTTGTTTGTCTATACTTATAACTTAACTGAAGATCAGATGACATTATATAACCAATTAACAGAATTAATGCAGTACTTAATTCCAAAGGTTTCATATAATTTTTCCTGCCACTGTTTAATAACTATGCTTATATTTTTGCACTTAAGGTTAAATATATTATATTTAAAAATATCCTTTAATTTTATCAGAAAACTCTGACCATGACTGTAGTGCAGGTCAGTCACGTCACCTTGAAGGCAAACACTGATATCATATGTATGAGGCACGACTGATGTATCTATGATTATATTACAGAACAATCACATTCAAGTGAAGTACAACATTTAAATGAACTGCAGGTGCTACTAACAAGTCGACTTTCCCTTTGACGGGTTAACTACAGTTAACTACAGTTAACCAGTCTCACATCAATAGTTAACTCAAACTGATGATCTGACTCTAGAATGAAGGTTTTCCAACCAGCCTCAGTTTCAGTAAGAGCCATCAAGACTCTTCTCATGCCTGAAACAACACAGCGTTTCACACAATGCTCTCTCTTGGGTGCTGCCTGCGACTCAGACTCAGCGACTTGGTTGCCCAGCTGTCACTACGGAGGGGTCAGCCCACCTATGGGGGCCCCGGCAGTCCAGGCCGACAGAGTAACCTCTTAACCCTAAAACGTCAGCTGCAGACAGAGCGTCTGCAGAGCCCAGCAGAACCGCATCACACATCGACTTCATAAATAACTGACTCCGGTGCTCCGTGATCTGACTACTATATGTAGATTTCATGGGCTGACAGTAAAATTTTGAAAGTCAGAAAAGTAGTAATTGCATCAGTATAAAGGTCGAACAGTGAGTAATGTAATGTTTAGGTTGAGGTATCTTGGTTCCATCCCCTTGTATCGCGATATGAGAATGTGGAAGTTTGTGACGTGGTTTCCGAATCGTTGCATCCTTAGTAGACACACGTTTAGTCAACTATGTTTTTTATGCGTTAGGATTAGGAATTTTTGTAATTTTTCAGATATAAAACAGTCAAATTTCAAAATAATACAACTGTCTACTTGTCAACTCAGACTTTAACATACTATATAAAAAATCTGGGTATTTTGTTGTGTTGGAACGCTTAACAAGCCAGGTGCATCGCCTTTTCAGCACAACGTTCCCACTGAGCTAGCCTCTGCATGGGGAAGACTGGTTTTAACCTGTAATCTGGGACCAGTCATTTTTTTAACTGAGTGGGTGGGAGTAAAATACCCCCTTTAGGCTGCAGAGCAGTATTTACTAGAAGCAGAGTCAAACTTCAAACATATTCTGGCAAGTCAATGACTACTCTCGAGTCCTCCCACTCAACATCTGCTTGAACATACACATAGATTAGACCATTTAGCGTTCTGATGCCTGTCTCTGAGAGCCAGCACCATCATTGTGTATGCCAGACAGCCTCCAGGCTAACAAACCTGTATGGTGGATGAGTAGCAGCATCACAGACACACTATAAACCATTCAGAGTGTTTGGTCTCATCATAAATCAACTTGACGCAGCATCACATTTGACGCCTGACAACTGCATGCTGACAGATTTGCATGAATCCTATATTTTTGGTTTTCTGATTTGGTTTGGTTTTTTTAAACCGTCAGAAGAATGTTTTATGATCTTGTGTTGTAAATACAGGTTATAGTAATACAAAAATCTTAGAAGTTTTAAGTCTCTAGGACTCTCTGCAGATATCATTAGCATGTTTCTCAGGGATCTCAGAGCTGCCTGGGAGAGAACAAGTTCAACAACAGGTCAGTGTGTTAATCCAAACCTTTTGGCCAGAATGCAAGCTCCCATGTCCCAGTTGGAAACATTGAGGTTGCACGATGGTTCAATAAGCCTATGCAGTTTAAGCCTAATTAATTCTGCCAGGGTAAACTGATGAGAAACATGTCCCAATAGATCGCAACTAGCCCTTTTCTTTATTTTTCTTAACTTAGCCTGTCAAAGCAAATCAAATGGAATGTGATCATGGAGGGAAAAGAATAGAGAAATTGAGAAAATTTGTCTTATACTCACTCTCATGATGGACACTGTGATAAGTAACAGCTTGAATCTTGAGATGAGGCTCTCATCCAGACTGAGCCAGCGTGGCCAAAAGGCAGAGGATCAAATACTGGCCTTTGAAAACTAAGTACCGCCCACGATTCCTGACACCAGCGTATCAACAAACCCACCCATCCTCCGGGAGGTTTGGAGGTGACAGTGACTCCACGGCAACTGTTAGTCCTCTGACCACTTCATGTAGATTTAAACTGTCTTCAAGGTCAACATATAAAAGGTGTGCAAAAGAAAAAACTGCTGTCTTCACTCATGCTGATCATCAAATGTACAACACTAGTGAAAAAAATTGTCAGCTAGCGCTTATAATTATTTGTAAAAAATATTCTGTTTGAAACACAGTGTATTGCTGTGCTTTTGGGACTGTGCATGCAGCTAATAGACACCAGTTAATTAGGTTCCGCTATTTAATTTAATTCAGTTTTATTTGTAAAACACTAAATCACAACATTAATTATCTCTCTGCACTTAACTTAGTAGAGTGGTAATATTTCCGTTTAGTATATTGAATTATGATGTTCAGTGTTAATTGTAGGCAAACACTCAGAAACGTCTCTCTCCCGCCAAAAGGTTTGGTGTTACTGGTCTGTGAGAGATGGATGAGCAGTATTCATGTGACTAGATAATCAAGTTCACATTTAAAGCTTTTATTTAGAGATGATTGTAAAATGAAATGAATCAGTTTATAAGTGATGACTTTGAGTTGTTGTTCCGACTTGAGATAGTGTTAAAGTGAAACTAGAGGAAAAATATGGTAATAATAATTATATATATATATATAAATACAATGATAATAAAAATAATTATATCATGGCAACAAACAATTACAAAATGCACGATCAACCACAACATTAAAACCTGAAGTTGAAACCTCAATGTTGTCTAGGTCTCAGATCCAGGTCTAAAAAAAAACATGTGTATATGAAATCTGTTGCGATGATAATCAGGTCAAGTGACGTGATGCAAGGAGACTGCATGACATCACCTGTGTCTACAGCTTTCCTCTTGCACACAAATCACACATTAAAGCCACACATCACACACTTTACATAACATCATAGTTAGATCAGGTGAAAAGCAACTATAACACTCACTGTAACCTGTACTTAACCCTAAGCTGCATACTAGCTCCTTCGTGGAATGTATGACAAGCTCACTATATTACACCGAGCCACACCAGCTGATCTGTGTGTGTGCAGTCCAAGCTGCTTCTGTAAACCCTGCTGTGTCATCAGGGCATACTGAAAAAACAGCAGAGTCCCAAGTGTGACACAACCAAGGATGTGATGCATACAAACACACAGCTCGGTCAAGACATGTTTCCCCAAACAGCCCGTGAAAGGCAGCGCAGTCATATATAGTGCACTCACCTCAATATCCCTCTAAGAAGGCATGCGTAAACTTTCCCTCACTGATTCATCACTACTGACTGCACGCCAACTGTAAATAGCACCATCTGCTAGATTGCTTCCTAGATATAGTGCAGAAGAAGAAATAAACAATGAACATCTAACAAATGCTATAAAATGAGAATTGTTATAAAATGTTATTCTCTTCTTTAATTACCAATTAAGACCCACAGACATTATTTAAAATAACAAAGTATTTGTTAGATGTGGTGTGCAGTCAGTATAGATCCCAGTCACGTGACTTTTTATGAACCAAACAACCATGGGGCTGTTGAGGAATGCCTGATTCCCACAGTTCACACATTCCACAGCCCCCCATGTGTCACCTAGTGGGTGGCTCTCATTATAGCTAATGAAGAGATTTCTGGGTTGCTGCTGCTGCTGCTTATGCATCTAAGAGAAGTGGCTTAGAAGAACTAAACTGATAAAAATGCACGTCGGGTGAAAATCCAATCTTCATCAACCCTATTAAACTGGTGCTATGGTGACAATGAGTTGTCAAAATAAAAGTGAGAATATTGGATTGTAAACTTCTAAGTTATATTTCTATTCAATCTATAAGATGAGCAAGTTGGCAAATAAAAGGACCAAAACCCACAAATGATAAAAGTCTACTGATTCGGTACAGTGAGTTTACTTCTTGTTTTATTTATTTAATCATTGGAGTTTTCACCTGGACAGACTGAAACACAAAATGACTGTAACACAAGATAAGATTGTGTTGTCACTCACACATGTTGTTTGTGTGTATTACTTTGCTTATATTAGGCACCATGTCCATGTCATCACACAAAGTACACTGTAGTAAAAAATCTCCAATATAACAAGGCAGCTCATTTAATCTCATTACGGAGTATTATTAAGTCAAATGCTGTTTCCTATTTTAATTGATGCAACAATGCTGTTTGTTGTACACAAAACATTTCCTACAGTTAAAGTGCAGCAATTAGGAATGAACCCAGTTCATTTACTCTGCTATGGAGTGGAGACAGTTTTATATTGTGACATCCAGCATCTGCCTCTGTCAGTTTTCCCTCATTTACTCACAACGCTCTCTTTACTCTTTGCTTATTTCCTTCCTCCCAGCAGCCAGCAACTCGTCCCTGTGTCTCCCTCTCTCCCCTGAGAGCCTCTTTGTTGTTTCTCACTCCCCCTCCTCCTCCTCCTCCTCGAGCACCCCAGGGCCGCTCCCCATCTGTGCACCTTTGATCAGAGCAGTTATTCTTTTTTTTCCTTGTCACAGGTGTAATTCTTACGTGCGCAGTATTTCAAGCGTAAACGAAGGGGGAGACTCACACTCGGCGTTTCCGAAAACAGAAACAAACCTCATTCATGATCAGACTGATCCCCAGAGGCTTCATCGTGATCCAAACAAGAAATATATTTGTATTTCATTTCCAGCTGCAGTTTTTTTTCTCTCCCTTGTTGAACACATAAGCATCAAAGCCAGGCAGGGAGAATAAGACAAGGAGGTTCTCCTGCAGCTGTAAACCTCTGTGGATAACAAGCTGGTGGTCCCCCATGTTGGCTGTCGCTGGCACTGATCTCCAGATGAAATTATGGAGTTGCTGCTCCGTGTGGGGGTGGCTGCCATTTAAAATGCTGAACCCTGGAGGCATCTCTTTCCATTCATCATGTCAAACTATTCCAGACTAGATACAGTGATTACAGGCGAGACAGGAGTATTATTTTTCAGTTTCAAAACATTGCTGGGGATAATAAACAGGCTTATGATTTGGTAAATGTTATGGGGCAGATGTAAGATCACGTTTGAGAGGTGCGCAGTCAGTTAAAAGAACTTTATTTTCTTTAATATTCTGCTGTGAACAAGCAACTGTGATATTAAATGCCAATATCCCCCCAGAGCTCAAAGTTAACAGCACGGGGTTGGTACAGTAGTGGACCATTGTGCTGAATATCCATGTGAGACTGTTTAGCCGGAGGAGATTTATAGTGAGCATACCAGCAAAAGTAAACAGCAGCAAACGGTCACCAGCTGTCAAACTGGAGGATGCACACAGCCGCCTGCAGCTCCACAGCCAGCTTTCTATTTAAAGAGTTCACTGCAAATTACAATGTAGTGTATCTTTAAAAATATATATATTTGATATAAAAAAATTCAACCCATCCAGCAGTTGTTGTCATATTTCTGTCTGGACCAAAGTGGTGGATGGGCCGACAGATCAACATTGCCATCCACAGAGCCAAGCAGCCGGTGAATATGCCAAACCGTTCCAGAATATCCTGCCTTTTTAGGTTTTACATCAGTGTCAACTGAAAGTATTGGTTGGCCAAAATAAACTGTTCAGTCATAAGTCTGTTTGGGCTCTGGCAAACTGAGGTATGAATCTTTTTACCACTCCCCAGAAATGTCAGACTTGACAAGCATGAAAAATAACACATGAATATGACAGATGATATACGAGGAGAAAACATTTTGTGTATGTTCTCAGATGATTGTAAAACATCAATATGGCATCCAGTGATGTTCCTTTGTAATTACAAAGTGCACTACGCTGCTCTCTCAAGTTTCCCTCAGCTTATGGAACCTCAGTTAGATTTTGATATAGTTCGCAGCTTTCTGAAACTCTGAAACTGAATATTTAAAGTTGGATGGAAACAACACTCTCACTTTCTCTTACCCAAAGATACAAATTGCTCTATTTTCCTATCTGTCATCATTATATCCCCTCATATTTATCACTCCTCTGCTCCATGTACATCGACTGAATCTGTAAAGTCAGTTCTACAATAACCTTAGTTTATTCTACAGAATAAATGGATTATTAATAACATATATACTACAAAAAAATTCAAGTCTTTATTTGAGTTGTATATACTGTTTATGTTGTTATATTTGTGTATTGTGTTTATCTACAGTTATTCATGACAAAGTTAATGGATGAACTGTGAAATTTCCAGCCTGAATAACATCTTAGGAAGACATTTTTTAAATGTATGTATATTGGCCAATGTATCTGAATTATTTAACTCCCTTATATAAATCGATATTTCTCATGGAGTGTCAGACAAATTTCTTCTGGGTTAAGAGGAATTATTTCAGCCTGAGAATAATTTAATACAGTTTTGGAATATTTCCTGTTGTTTTTCTTTTTCCAGACAAAAACACATGTATAATGATTGCAAGACATTGAGGAATTAGATATAGTATACTTTAACAAGTTCCACAGGATAAAATAGTAGTTAAATTCAGAATAAAACAATGGAAATAAAAATGATGTAATCAGTCCCCGCGTGATTCCCTGAGTCCCGTGTTTCCTGATGTTATTGACAGATTAGCGATAACATCAGTTGCAGCAAGTTAGTTTTCAGAGCCACATGACCCACTGCGACATGTGCACTACGCGCCTGCACGTAGAGGTTGAACAATTGACGCTGCTCCGCTCGTCTGTGGTGCCTCCTCAGCTGCTGCTAACAGGTGAGCCCACCGATTTGTTATTAGGCAGTTGCTTGATACAAAGTCGACAAACAGCCTAACCTTTGAGAATTACTTTAACATCTACTTTAACAGTGTAGGATCCAAAACACTTCCACACACTGCTGCAGGTAGTGCTGGTGTGACTATTGCGACAACCTCCATTTTTCGTAACAAAACACAGAAACATTACGGCATTATTTTACTGATAGGTCAAGAGGCTACGCAATGTGTCAAATCGACAGTGATCGCCCTCTGCTGGACCAGGTCACAAACTGCTTCAGAGCCTCAAATGCGCTTCTAGACCGTATATTTAGAATTTGAACAGGTCATTATAGGTCGATTAAAAAATAACTTTCGCCCCACCTTTGAATGAATATTGGAATAAAAACAGACAAACCGAGTGCACAGAGGGGATCTGTTAGCAAACTAGCTCAAATCAATCATCTTTGTATGCTTTTACCAAATCTCTACCCATTGTTTAAATCTGCAGTTATTTTGGAGTTGAAAAGCTCAGGAACCCATGTAAGATCTGAGATTTCCACAGACTACAGGTTGTCTAATTTCCTCAACCATAATGGAAATATATGTAACATATCATAAGCTCAACTCATAAGGTCCCACGGCCCTGAAAGCTCCCTGTGAGCTGAACGGGTAATGACTGAACCAATTGAAAGCTTGCAACCACACATAATCACATGTAGCCAACAGGCCCTGAGCAGTACACTCGTTAATCAGATCAAATCCAAAGACCCCAGCACAGGAAAATCCACTGTATATTTTAAATAGTTGTTAGTATCAGCAGCGGCATCAGTTACCTTCATGAGTTCTGCCACACTGTTGAGGAAGACTGGCTTCTCTTTAGCCAGAGCGAGCATATACAACCCATCTTGATCCCTTCTCTGACCTCGTCTAGCCGGTATAGTCCTGCTCCCCAGCACATGATACCGGTCCATGACACACACACACACACACACACACACACACACACACACACACACACACACACTCACTTTCTCTCTCTTTCTCTCACACACACACACACATACATACACAAATACACACACAGGATCCACACTCTGCAGATAGTAGGACTGGAAGATGACTCAGTCTTCAGAGCTGTGCTTCCATGCAGCTCCTGCTGTACTGTAAAGGGATTTCAGAGCCGGCTGCACTACTTTGGGACGAATGGCGAGCAACCTACCAACCCCCCCTACCTCAGCCCAACCCCTACCATAGTCTTGTGAGAGATGGTGAGGAGTCTGTGAGAACAGGGGGGCGGAGTTAGAGATTGACATTTGTAAGGACTTCCTCAAGTCAGGCTTACTGGCTGTTTCTAAGAAAAGAAAAGTGTCTTACTTTCTATACCAAGAAGAACTTTATAAAGCCTGAAGTGTCTGCTTGCTTCTGGAAATAGGCCGTCAATTTAATCTAGTGTAAATTTGTAATGTCTTCAGTTTCAAATGATAAAAATACAGAACTCCGCAGTGGAGATAACAGGGATAACTTAAAGTAGAGGCGTTGCCGTATAATTGATGTTTTAAAAATGAAATAATGGTGTGAGCTGAACACTCAATTAAAAGCTTGTACCCACAAAGCATAAGTACGTGTAAGTATGTTGTAGTATTTGAATAACTAGTGCAGATCCCATTCTAAACATGTTATGTAGCTTTCCTCCTGAGACTGAAACCCATGATCGACAGCATTTTAGGCACCAATTTTATAGTCATTGTTTTTTAAGTAATGAAAGGGAATTCGCTTTATTACTGTTCCCGTGTGTGACTTACATGTACGTTTAAATGATTTACTTGTGTTTTTATACTTAACATGTTGGCTATTTCAGATGTCACTTGATATAAAGCATTACAGCAACAAGATGAACATGTGCTTTTACTTTGAAGACTATTGCTAAACAGGGAGGGATTCTATGATTGTTGTTGCCATAATAAAGATCAGCACCCACTACAACAGAGAATGTCTGTGTCAGTTTGATATGGTGAAATAAACATAAGCAAATTATAAAATTGTCATTTAACTTGGTCCACAAACTGCCTGTTAGGGCCCCGCCCCCACTGCAAGGTGCCATTTCCTGACGTTTTATCAATATTGACACATGTCCAAATTGCACCTATTTCCGCACAGCCCTTCCCTGTGCCACTAACAACACACATGCCAAGTGTGAAGTCAATGAGTTGAATGGAGATATGTGCTCCACATGTAGACAGACCTATATTTCTGGAAATAGTTGATAGATCAACAAAGGTAATGCAATATTTTACTGATAACGACTTTCAAGACGTCACAATAATATAATCATGAATTCTGGGTTACAAAGTAATATATTGTATTTTCTCTAAGTAAATACAGGAAGAGAGACATTATATACTAGGGCTGCAATGCTCACTCAATAAATCTATTAGTTGATTGACAGAATAATTGTTCATTTAATTAGAAAACTGGAGAAATTTTCGAATAAAGACACCACCAAATATGTAACAATCTCTGCCTTGTCTCATAAGGTGTTTTAGTTTGTCGTTTATGTCAGTGTAAACTAACGTTAACTGTTGCTTGAACAGGACATCTGAAAGCCCCAGCCTGGTTTCCTCTTATTTTGTGATTATCAATTTCAGTATATTCTGACATTTTACAGACCAAATGATTCATATAAAAGAATTGATTTTAAAAATGAACTTGTAAAATACACATTTAGTATAATAAAAAAAACATTAAAATGGCTTGTATATTTGTTTGGTTTTGCAGTTAATACCCCAAATACAACACTTCAGTGTTTAAATGATTATGTAGTTTTCGAATTCTCTGAACTCTATATTCCAATGTAGCCGGAGAATATTCAGCCTGAAATTAATGAATGAATAAATAAGAAGACATTATGAAATAAATACTGACAATGATACAATCAGACAGAATATATAGATTATCACAAATAAATAGTGAAATAATTCAAAAAATCTGCAAACCTGTGATATTATTATAAAATGTTTTAATCCTACCTCTTCTTACAATAAAGAAATAAACTGCATGTCATTAATAAAATTTAAAACACATTTCTATTGCAACTTCATCACAATGTCTTCATCTATCGGCTGAGACAGCCATGGTAGAACCGGTTATTCCGCTGACTTCAAACCAAGACAATGGACTGATTGGATTTATTATTTATTTATTGGATTATTTAAATTTTTCATTGTTGAATTGTTTAATCTCCCTGTATTTATTCATGCGACTATTAATTTAATTGATCTTATTTAGTTATTTATTATTATTGAACATTTTCCCATGAACTTAATGAAAATTTAAATGAAGTGAAAGCTGGTCCATGAAGATACATGAATAAAAGAGCGGACTTCACTGTAGTCCTGAACAGTTAAATGACCCCCTCTAGTGGAGAGGGGAATAAATAGCAGGCAGCACCTAGATACCAAGATACTTGTAGTTCTATAAAAAAAAGACACATCTGAAACATCATCATTAATACTGATGACTTGTTAAATAGCACCGATATAGGAAGTATAAAGGCAACAGTGCATCAAGTGACATGATGTGTCCTGATCTGCCACTTGTCTTCGGTTGAGAAAATCCACACGTGGCTTATTTGTTGGTGCAGTCTCAAGACTGGATTAGTGCAGCTTTCCTTTGGACGGGCACAGAAACAGATGTATTGCTGCTGTCCCAGATAAAGAGCCACAGAGTCGACCCAACTGCCTTATCTGTCCGAGCTCGACTCTCTCTTCCTATTAAGTTTTCAACCAAAACATTTAAAATCACAGTAATCTGCCTCCTGACACCCAACCGACGATTTAAACACAAACATGCAGATGGTTGGGTTGATCCAATAGTCCAAACATTTATTTGCTATTTCTTCTTCTTCCTTCTAATACAAATCTCCTTAAGTCACCACTTCAGCATGACTAAAGTTACACCCTCTGGTCAGTGGGTTCTTGCAGCAGTGTATCAGTGTAGGTGCAGGATATATTTGGCTGCCTAGGTGGGAAGGTCTGGTGTCCCGGAGGAGCTGGATATATTTGTTTCTACAAGATGCTGGTAAACATGTGTGGTTGACAAGTGCGAAGGTATATTTGGTCCGTTAATCCTCACGAACAGCGGCAAAGATGCCAACAATGCAGGAGCGATTTTTCTGCGTGACAACATTTGTGACAGAAGAGAAGGTGGAGGGGACAATGGGACATAGCAGACTGGATCAGGTGGTTAGTGGTATAACGACTACACAACGACAAAAGCCAACTTCCTCTTAAATTCTCACCGAATCAAATGTTTGCCCTAGGATATATACTCAGAACTGGAGCTCCAGCCATGATGTGTCAAGTGGAGTTCCCTGAAAAAAAAATCCCTTGAATCCAGCTCCCTGTCAAACCACTAAAAGTCGAGTTGGCTTTCTTGTTTTTTTTCAGTGGAAATCAATCAGGAGGTCGTCATCCTCCGAGACGGCGATTAACAAAGCAAGTGTTCTAGCTTCTTCGTGATTTTCTGAAAGAGAAGCTTCAAGGCTTTTTAGCCACCAAAATATCCTGCAGCGCTGGTTACTTGCAACACTTTCCATGTCATTTGAAGTCATCTGAAACTCTCATTGTGCCCCCTTCAAAGTAACAGCACACACTGATCCAGTCCCTTCCAAAAAAGTTATCGCTCATTAAAACAATGGTGTCCTCTTATCTAACGTCACTGGAAAGATGAGGTCATCTTTCGTGGACAGACGAGCGGGGGCGAATGTCTGCCACCGATGAAACATGCTGCGACTTGCTTCATATGCCAAGTGTGTTTGGCAAGACAGCGTGTCAGTCGGGTGGCCGAGGGGAGAGAGGAGTGCCAGGCCAGACCGCTTGGATCAGATGGACTCAGGAAAAGGGTCTTCCCTGCAGACGGGTCATTAGAGTGGACTTAGCCCCAATGCTCCAAAGGAAAACATGAATATGAGCGGAATTAAAAGAGGCTTAAGGGAGTTTACCCTGTCGTTAAACACCCCTACTGATATTAGAGGGGGGATCTTGTTAAATGATAATGCCCACATCATCTACATCCTCTTTCTCAACAATTACATGAAATGTTTGGCCTGCCACCTGTTTCTCGTCAAAAGTCTCCTGTGAAAAAGCATAACAAATTGAGGGAGACACAGGATAATAATATATTGTGTACACTTGTGTGATATCCAGTCACAATGTCGCATGAATTTAGTTCAGCGCCACCATGAAACTGGGGGACCAATGAGAAGAGGGTTAAAAACTGACCAAACCAAAAACTAAAAATGTTCCCACACTGCTGACCTGAATGTGTCTGGGGGTTCTGCACTCTCAGGGTTACTATTCATCTGGAGCCAGTTAGAAAAAATGTGAAGGCGTGATCCTTCAACAATTATTGGACCCAAATAGTCACATTAAATTTCCAGTTGTAAGAAATTAAAGTATATGGAATGTGAAATTAAAAGAAAAATATATAGATATTTCCCTAACTTTGAATAGAATAAAAATTGTGGACTTTCGTTTTACAGATTCAGAATCAGTTTCAGAATGGCACATGCCTATTAAAGGGGACTTCCTTTAGAAGTTTGTTACATCTCCAGATTGACCCAATATATTTAACAGAAGGCAATAATGATACAATCATATCATCATGTCCCATAATGGGTAGTTTTAGAGCTAAGCATCTAAATAAATATATAAATATGAGTTTGCACTTCAAATATCATCTGGTTTGATTAACTTATTGCAAATATAGTATACTAGTATTCAGCAGCTGTGTCTGCAAACGATGAAGCACGTAAATATCCAAAATAGATTTGTGCGATTGAAAACAGTGAAATGTTGAGCTTACTAACTTCACCTTGTAAAAAATATAGGAGATCTGCATCAAGACAGGTTATTGTCACAAGTGTATGCTTTTAAAAAGACACCAACATGCTACAACCCATTCAAAGTGTAACATCAGGCTTATACATCAGTGTATGTGGGGAAGAGAGTCGCTGTAGCCTCCTGCTGCCTCTGAGCTGTGTACTCCTGTTGATTTCACAATAAGAGTCTCTTCAGTGAACAAACTTCTCTTAGAACTCATAACTTTGTTTTCTGGTAAGCAGGCTGTGTGTGAAGAGCTTTAAAAGGCAGACGCTCTGGGGCAAGAAAAATCTGTCACGACAGTGAGTCAACTGTGACTAATTACAGGCCCTGCAGCTCCACGCCTGAGTTTCTGCACTCGGAAAATACAATAACATAACAGGCTGCTGAGAAATCATGCCTTCTTCCAGGCTGCTTGTCCCTGTGAGCCTTATTTACTCCATACAAATGTATCTCTGACCTTGTAGTCTGTGGGCTATTTGCACAAATCTAAAGCAAATATTATCCTTTGTGTGGCCATTGTTGTACTAGTCCGAAGGTGGTGGTGGCTAAAGATGATGAGAACAAAGGATGTGAGGTCTGACAGACTGGCGTAAGTGACGGCTTATATGTGCAGTAAAGATGAATTGGTAAAAAAACGCCTGTGTCACATTCATTTGGAGAAAGGTGCTACATTTTCAGGATTAATCTGTTGTCCAAGAGTGGTGGAAGAGACACACCTGTGAGAACATTTTCAAAGGTTTGGACTCACCCAACATAATGCAGACCGCTGGGTGTAACATTTAGAGCCTTTCCTGAATGTTTACTGGGAGTTGGCTCCAAACTAAGTCCAACCACCAATATGACATATCATCTAAATACTGAGAGCTAACTTGTGTGTGTTAGGATGCTCCATCAACTTTGTGTTTAACGAGTGAGAATTGAGTGTAAACATGTTAGAAGTACATTTCAAAACGTCGGGTCTAATATGAATATGACTGGAGGGATTACAACCAAACTTGGTGGAAGGTGTGCATGGGTCTGGGAAAAATCCAGATGCAGATAAATTTTTCAGCACTTTCTCTAATATATTTTCATCTATTTCTCTGAGATCAAGTCATATATCTTGATATCTATGAGTGTGTGCATTTTGATACAGACCCAAATAAGATTCTGGTGAATTCATATAAATGTGAATGTGGTTTTATTAAGGGACTTTTGGCAGAGGTGGTGGAGTTTTGCGCTCTCTGACTGTCATTGTAGTTATGTTAAATGATTTAATATATGATACAATACTAAAGCTATACTAGCTTTTTTGCTTCATGCATTTCGTACTGATATTCAAAGATGAGTAAGTGGCAGAACAGTTTGAATATTTCATGATTTTAAATACGTTTGGCAACATTTTAAAACCTTCATATCTCATGAAAATGTGTGCAGCACAGCAATGTGCATATTGCACATCCTCGTAACAGTTTTCTGAACATATGCTTATTTTCAACTGTTTGTTATAGTGTCTACTGCCTATAAAATGTTTTCTACAGTTTACCCTCTTTGTTCATTCTCATACTGTAGGTCGTCTCAACAAGTCTTATTACTTATTTATGTCCAGAAACAATATGGATTAAGGTAGTTTGTCTTTCAAGCATTTTGCACTACTACAAATGTTACTGGGATTTTGGAAATACGTTTTATAACATTTTGTAACAATCAAGAAGTCCAGACATTTACACTGAATGTCTGTGAGAACGTATTATAGAAACTGCTGATGATTCCTTCAATCAGATATCGGCCAATCATGAACCAGCAGTGCGAGACATAGAATCATGCAGGAACCAATCAGGAGCTTCAGAAGATATTATCTGAGTAAATATTTTAAATCCATGTTGAGGAGCAAATCTAAATAACAAGTAACAAATAACAATAATAAGTATTAATATGTCAATGTGCCAACTGTTGCAGTCAAATGAGTGAAGTGTGTCTTGGTATGAATAACTTGAGTAGATCGCTCTCACTGGCCTTGCAGCAGAGACCTCAGCTCTCTTCACTATAAAGGGTTAAACAGGGTATTGTTAATGAATGCAGCACTGCAGAGCCTCTATAGGAGGTACCAGTACATGACCTGGTACATAGAGATAGAGGGCATGTTGTCTCAGTCTATCCAACTGAGCTGGCTTCACTCAGTCTCACACTTTGTAATTACAAGCAGGGCGGGCAGACGCCTACTCACACAAGCACAAACGCATGTAAAGGCTTTTTAAAGGGACTTTGTCTCTGCTGTTTCATTCAGACTGGCAGACAAGTTCAAGATGTCTACCACCGCTCCCCACCCCCTCTGTTGAGTTTAGGAAACAACAAACAATTGGTTGCTATGGGCTCATCTGGCGCCCTGAGACCGCATGTCAGCAGCAGTTTAGACAGACAACAGCCAAGTTGCAGACAGTTTGTTTGGAAAAGGAGTGACCAGTTCCGAAAATTATATCGATGGAGATAACTGTAGGCATTACACTCCCTTCCTCTAGGAGGTCAGACAGATAAGAGTTACGCCAGCAAAATGTAATCACAAACAGAAATTCCTCAGGTGATAATCACTCTAATTAACTTCTTCAGATGCGTTAGAGGGAGCTTGAGGGTCTTTCCAAAGCTTAGATCCTCAGTAAAATCCTCACACATCACCTTGGGGGGAAAAACTAAATTCGTAATCTTATCCAGCAATACTGTTGCAACTCACAATAATTCAACAATAATATAGTGAGAGACTTATTTCAAAAAGTCCTAAATGCTGCTCACAAGTAATCCATGTCTTATCAGTACCACTGTATTCAATCTATGGACATTCAAAATCATCAAGATATTACGGATTCTTAATTCTTTCAAACATTCTGGGAGCTTTGAGCAGATCACAGACCTGAAATATGTTCAATAAGAAGTTAAAATCTGAATTTAAGTCCAAAATAGCTACCACTCATGATGTAATTATAAATACTAAACGCCTTCAGTTGGCTGGCACACAACTTGGAATACTCCACCTAATCAAAGATTTACTGGTTTCATTTAGATTGTTGATTGAACAAAATTTGTATTTTTACATTGGGTTCCATCATGTTCAGTATAAAAAACAGTTGTCAACAGTGCCTTATCTGTCACCAAATAACTTTTATATTGTGTATTACGGTTTGGTATCAAGTAGATAACAGCCAAGATGCTGTGTGACAAACTGGTAAAACACCAGTAAAATGTCAAATTAATCCATTACAATGATTAAAAATCTTTTTAAAATCAGCTACAGAAATGAGTAGAAGTATTAAGCAAGATTACTTTAACCTGTTAAGAGATATTGAGAGTTATTCTTAAACTGAATTACAGTTTTTCACGCTGACATGTGATCCTGACTCACCAGTCTCTCCATTTCCTGCTCTCGAAGCCTCTCCTCTCTCTGTCGTCGGTGGTACTCCAACAGCTCGTCCTCGTTGTCGCTGATTTCGGTGATGCTGTTCTTCCTCTCCCTCATCCCAGGGTGGGGTCTCCCTGCAGACATCTTCCTATGGGTCCTGGGACTGGCAGCAGGGGACGAGCCAGGCAGGGAGCCCAGACTGTAAGCAGGAGACAGGGTATTCCCAACGCTGGCCTTCCGTACCCCCGCACAGCTACCAATGCCCTCCATCATCATAGAGGGGGGGGATGGACTGCGGGCTCTGACCCCCCTGCTGCACATCTGCTCCTCAGATGTAGATCCACTCTTTCGTCTGAGCCTTGGACTCTCTGGGACAAGCTTGCAAAGACCTGAGGGACTATCTGGGGTCCTCAAGGAAGGGATTGTCCCTGGAAGCGCTCCTGGGAGTACTGGGACCCCTCTCCGAGCCATGGAGGGGCTGAGAGGAGGCAGCTCTCTCATAGTGTTGCTTGCTCCGCTCCCACCATTCAGCTCCAGGTTCCTCCTGGCCATGCGAGGGCTTTCAGGGGGCTGCAGTGAACGTGGATGTTGCTGAAGCGGCGAACCTTGGATGACATGCACAATGGGGTCCAAAGGAGGCTGAAAGGCTCTGAAGGGTTGGGAAAGCTGCCTTGAAGGGCTTGAGGTGAGGGAGTGATCAGCCATAGTGGTCTGTTCTCTAAAGGGGCTGGCAGGTCTTTCATGGAGAACCGTGGTTGACTTGGTCCTGGGACTGGAGGGAGATGAGGGCGAACAAGTAGGGAATTTAGGAGTGAGTCTGGGGCTACTCGGCACAATGTGTCTACTATTGAGAGATTCACTAGAGGACAGCAGGGACATCTGTCGAGGGCTTTCAGAGCCATCTTGGCCTAGTCCTCTGCGACTTGGCTTGGGGCTCGGAGGAGCTTCTGCTAGGACCTTCCTTTGCAGCCTGGGGCTTTCCTGAACCTTCTGACCTGCCCCACCGCTGCTAAAGTTAGGCAAAATGGTCCGTGGCTGGGGTGAAGGTGGAGGCTGGGCGGTGAAATTGTAGCTAGAGGAGCGTACAGGCACTGGTGGCAGAGAATAACTCTGGTCCTGGGGTCCTCCACTAGGAGATGGGCTGGTAAAGCTCCCACTGCTGGCTGCTGAGGGTGAGGAGAGGGGGGAAAAGGGAGGGGAATTATTCTCATAGCTGGACCCCACAGACATGGCCCCCGGGCTGGTAGGAGGGGACAGCAGATACCGTCCTCCCCCATTAACCATGGGTGACAGAGGCGAGTGAGGAATCGATTGGCCTCCAGGAGGCTTTTTGGCCTCCTGAGGGTCATCCATGACTAGGGAGTCCATGATGTCCTGGAGGTCCTTCTCGATTGAGCTGACGATTGCACTGTGCTCAGACTGGTTTCTCTCTCCAGGAGCTGGGGGCGACTTGGCGGGACTGGACTGGTGATTCCCATTGACGAAGCTCTCTGTGTCTAAAGGGGGAGAAAACAGGAAAAGAATATCAAGCTTTGGGTTTAAAAACACTTGATACAACGAAGGTCTATGTGTAACAATCACACTGACATTAACTTTGTATCTGAGAGCTCTGCCAAGAAACTTTCAGTCTTCTCCACCAAGAATGTTAAACTTGGCAATGCAATGTAAAGCCATCTGGCAGAGTTCTGCATTTGTCAATCAAATGGGTTCAAGCCCATATCCCCAGGAGATTTCTCTGAAGTGTGTAACAGTGTAATTCTACTGTTTATCCAAAAATTGGCAAAACAAATGATTAACTGAGTGACACTGTCATAACTTTGCAGAGTTGGAAATTGTGTGTCACAGCATTACTATTTGGAGAGTGTTAAATATTGAGACTCATGGCTGTAACAACGCCTTTTACTGCATTTTACTTTCTCACCAGTAGGAACATCAACACAGCCAGTGTCATTGCTCTTTATTTATCAGAATAAAGACTCTGCTCACAGGTCTCTTAATGACTCACCTTAGCTTTTAGCAAAAGTACCCTCAATGACTCTTACTCTGACAGTGAATTACTGCAATATGGTTTAACTATTATAATTTCCAGGCATTTTCCGATTTTGTTCATATTTGCTGCTGTTTTTGCCCCTTATCTTTGCCATAACTAATACAAGGTGCGTTGCTTTCATTCCTGCAAAGTATTATTTTGTCCCTTGTTTGGTTAGGTTGTGTTTCTGTCCAGAAACCGCACAATTCAAATCACCGCAAAAGAATCTGACTCTTCCAGAAATTATGACAAATTTGCTTGATAATTCAGAACCTCCATGTCCAGTCATGATCTTGTGAAAACTTCATCATTAAATATCCATGCTTTCCTGGCCCAGTGTAGATTTCGGACAATCACAAGGGCAGAGAAGGGATTAGTGGTGAGGAAAGAGGGAAGGACACAGGCGAGAAGATGAACTGAGAGACAGGCCTGTGCAATGGATAGGGATCAGGAGAAAATGTGCCTGCGTAACCCAATTACAGTAAAGCCCGAAAGCAACGTAGGACACAGGCCGAATAATCTAATCTTAACCGTCTCTCTTTAATGTCAGCAGCATAGTAGATTATTACAACAGAAACACATGGCCACGTGGGAGCTTCACCAGCGTGGCCTTGGGGCAAGGATCAGAGCACAGATCAGGTTCTATTACTCCTAAATGAAATCTGCGTAAATTGACTCGTTGTCTGCTTCAATGGAAACACGAGGATAATTGCAGTGTGGAGTCATTAGTGCGAACACGGAGGTAACGCGAGACGACAGAAGAATAGAGTCGTCATGCTCAATGGTGTTGTAATAACATCAGAAATCAGACAGATGACAACGGAGTCAAAGCAGAAGGATAACACACAAAAGACAGACCAGAATAGAAACAGAAGTCAATTTGGTCTCTTAGTGGGAGATGACGTCAGAGAGCGACGTCCCATCAGCAAAAAGAATAGGCACAAATAATGCATCAGCTGTGTTCAGCAGGGATGGACGCTGCCTTCATGACACCTGCACCCATTCACACAGAGAGCGTCATCACAGGGCACCGAGGTCTGCAGGCGGTCACACACACATCTGTTGAGCTCCACGTCAATCTCAATGACAACAACACCTGATGGCTTATTACGTGCAGGGTCAAAAATAAGTGGGGGTGGGGGTGCAGAGAGGAGGGGGCGACAAAAATACATGCATCCGTTGGCTGAGGGAAAACCCATGCAATGATGTCATCGCCTGCGAGGGCACCACACGCCGAACCTCGTTGGAAAAATCGGGCAATTTATGACGTTTGGTGAAACTGCGAGTGTGACACGATACGACGCCAGAGATGTGGTTAAACACGATGACGTCTGCTATTCGGCGTCGGTGACATCACCAGTGAGGAGCTTGTTGCACTACACGAACCCCCACATCCCCCCCTCACACTGGGATTCTGCAATCCAAGACAACCTGTGTGTGTCTCTACTTGACCTGGTGTTTTATTGGAGACCCCCTGTGTCGACCCTCCGGGGACGAGCAGGCGAGCGGTGTCCGGTGGCCGGTGCCTCGTCACGTCTCTCGCCCTCACACACACCGAGCAGCGGGGTTACTCACATGAAGGAGCACAGCGGCGACCCTGGCAGTGTCAGCGGGCTTCACCTGCTCACATGACCGCCCACTGAGGCCCACTTCCTCCGAACCCCGCGGACAGAAGCACCGGGGTGTGGCGGAGCCCTGCCGCCGCCTGGCTCCACCGGTATACCGAGGGAGAGCTGGAGATTCACCGGCGAGGGGGATGCTTCAGCCGGGGCTCGGGGAGCTGAGGCGCCGCCGCTGCCCACGGTACCTCCGCTGTCAAGCTACCGGAAACAAAACACGGCGTTTCCCCACCACGGCCTTCAAAATAAAACCAGCGGTCTCGTTTAAGTACACGCGGGAACGATGACTGTAAACCTCGTGTCATCGCAGAGAACCAAACGAATAGATTCAGGGTTTATGCGATGTCCTCAGTGTGAGAGTAAGTTAATTTTCATTATGTCAAATACCAACGCTGTCACTTAAGTTATGAAAGGTAATAGTAGGCAGGCTCTACACTGTACACTGTATTTTAAGAACAACATGATACCAGAATTCTCAGTTGAATACCTTTCCTAAATAGACCGCTCCTAGCAAATGAATGATGTTGTATTTTATTTTGAAGGTAAAATCGTCCTCCTCCCGGTGTCCTGGTTGAGTTGACGTCGCGCCTTCTATTCAGGCTGCTGTGAACTTTGACAGCTCTCTACTGTGTCAGTGGTGGACTGCTCTCTGTTATTGTCCAAATTTTAGATTATACGTTTTTTGCTGAAATAATTATTTTACTATACTGGTATTTTAACGGCGTTAAAAACAATGCATCAGGAGGAATTGCTCTGCTATTGGACCACCAATGAAGGAAATTCACTGATTTTATTTTTTATATCAAGGTCTGATCCTCAGGACAGAACATGAGTTCAAACAGGAACGAAAGTCTTATTCCAACAACTTCCAATGGGAGAAAACTGTGAAGAAAACCGACGCTGAGTTCTGTCGACAACTGTTTTCTTTTTGTGGAAGTTAATTATTTCAAAAACACTGTGTGTAGTGCATCTGTTTGAAGTTGTCTACACACACACACACACACACACACAGCCGACAATAAGAACTGAAGCCATAAACGTATTTTATTTGACCATAAACTTCTTTGATTTTTTTAAGCACTGGCTTCTTTTGACACGCACCAAAACTAAGGGAGGAGGAAGTTAACAGTTTGTTTCCAGAGAAATTCCTGCAGTGTAAATACACTTTAATTATGTCAAATAAATTTAAAAGTATTATTACAAAATGGAATTGAAGTATCAAAATTAAAAGTATTAATAAAGCAACAAATAAATGGCAATGTGACTGGTATACTTGTATATGTTGTATAGGTTAATTATTATGTACTGGTAAGAACATTTTTACTGCAGTAGTTGTTTGAGATGGAACATTTTAAAAAGCTATTCAAATACTTGAGTTAATTATATCCTGCCACCATTTAAACACATGTTTATAATATAATCTGTCATATGTGCTGTCAAAAACAAAAAATGCAGATCAATTATTTAATAGGTTATACTGTATGTACCATACCTATGCTGAGCTTTTGCATATACAATTCTGAATAAAACAAAACAAATGCATCCTAAAATAGGGACCTTATTAATCCATAACCCTAAACTGATGAAATTCAACTGCGGAGCTCAACGGAATAAAAGGTACAGACTTCTCTTGTTGTCCTGTAAATAATAAAATTCTATTGTATTGTATTTAGATTATTTCTCCCATTGTTTTTATTGCGTAATAAAATCTAAAATGAATAATGAATAATAGAGTAACCACAATAACAATCAACCGCATCCCAAACAGTCAGCTCTGTCAGCAGCTCTGCTTAACACACACTTTCGAGCAGCCGGTGTCGGATACAGTCGTCACATCACAGACGGAAGGTGGACGAAGCAAACACATAGCAGGCAGGTGGGGGGGTGCAGAGGGAACTGAAGGGGAAACCCAGGGATGGAGGGAGCAGAGGTGGCAGACAGTAGAACGAACTGGAGGTATATAAATAGTTTCTGAGAAAGATACTGTAACCCCAGCCCTCGGCCTCTTTAAGCAAACAGCTCAGCGCCACAAAGCCGTCTGCTGGCCTGGCAGAGAGGCACAGGAAACGTCCAATCAGTGAAGAGGTGGGAGCTGGAAGACAGCTGGCTGGAGACAGCTGGTCAGTGGACCCGTTACTGACCTAGCAAAGCTCACCAAAACCAAACAACAGACAGGTGAACGTGACCGGCACTGCAATGCTGTGTGACACATGAACTCAGGAGGAGGACAGATGCAGAATGGAAAAGCACATTTTACGCAAATGTATCAGTCACCTTACCTTCATCTCAGCTGGTGTGTACATTTGATAAGACTGACACATGCAGGGGGTCAACGTAAACTTCTCATCAATTTCTCCTATATACAGACCCTTTGGTACAACACGTGCTAGTGATTAGCAAACCAACTTCAGCCTGGTGTCTGCACACTTCCCAACTTCACTTGCTGCTGACCTCATGGTGAATGACACCTTCCAATTCATATTCATAACCAATGTGTAATAAACCTGACCTTTACCTGATCTCCTATCTTACTGAACACATTGGCACTTAGAGTCTACATCCATATTACTAAGTCCAATAGAGAACGGCAGTTTTTTAATCTCAGCCAATACTAACACGCATTAAAACGCATTATCACGTGACAACTCACGTACACTAGGCATGTACGTGCCAAAACAAGTCCATACACAGATAACAAGTGTAATTTCAAAGTCTCTCCAAGCAGATATGACAGATATGCCTTCTTTATCATGGGAGTGGTATAAGCA
This sequence comes from Limanda limanda, assembly GCF_963576545.1. Taxonomy (NCBI): domain Eukaryota; kingdom Metazoa; phylum Chordata; class Actinopteri; order Pleuronectiformes; family Pleuronectidae; genus Limanda; species Limanda limanda. The sequence goes on from NC_083641.1 coordinate 8,776,815, forward strand.
GCCTTCATCTGGATGCAACTCAGGAATGCATAATTGAGGAAAATGGTAGGTTTCTAAACAACGGAAGGCTTTCATTAGCGGGGGAGGAAAGACACAGAACCCGGCGATCATGACTGCGCGCTGTAGTCGTGCCCTGGTAGCAGGCATCGCCAACGGTAGGAGGGAAATGACACAACGCCGTGGCAGATCCGTGCTAGTGGAGCTGGCCAAGAAAAGATACACTTATAGTAGTGAGCCTATGAGGAGGAATATTCAGAATCCACGCAGGCATACATACAGATAAAAACTTTGCTTGGAGAAGTAGAGGAATGAGATGCTCATAAAACAAGCTGGGCACTCTTAATGCTTCATAGTTCGAAGGGTGCTTCATTTTAAATGCAGATACCAACAATAACGCTCTTGTAGCAGAGCTGTAATTACATATTCAACATGTTTAATGTAGAAATGTTTGGACAGAAACTTTTGGGGCATTACAAATAATGAAATGTGTCCATGTCTAAAAGCAGATCTTACAGCAATAGTGGTGTAAAATCACTTAGCTGATTAATACAAAATAAAAAATTATAATAATTAAAACAAAATCTGAATAGGAAATCATTATCAAAATCAATATATTGGCAAAGTCCTGTATACAGCGACAAATTCAGGGTTGGCAGCTGGAATAGCATTGGCCCCTTGAACAGCCCCTGTCCAGTCAGTAGTCTTTAAAAAAATACTGACCAATTGTTAAACATATTTTTCTTTAAAAACACAATGTCCACAACGAACAATAAAGGAAAAAATATATAGAACTAACAGTAAACAAGGAATGACTTTAATGTCAACCTTAGTGAATCAGGAAATGTGCACGGATGTTGGACATATAATTGGCCCCTCTGCGTAAATTGTGGCCCAATTTATGGCCCCTGATTCAGAAAAAATCCTAGATCCACCACTGCCTGTTTATCAACAAGTGAATACACTTGAATAGTGTTTACAGCTGCTGCTACCTCCACTCTATCCAAGCTATAAAATAGGGTAAAATGCTCAGGGTTTACTGCAGTGCAAGTAGCCACCTATAAAAGGAACAACCCTGCTGCTCCACCTCACCACCAACCTGTTCGCCTCCGAAACAATGTCAGCCATTCATCCATATAAGGCCAAACCGAAACCAGGAATCAGGAGGAGAAAAGCTCTTTCTTATTAATTTGACAAAAACTCAGTGTCTGTTTTTTCACACCGGGCCTTGTGTTTTTTGGAGGTGGAAAAGGACGGAGCATTTGAGTGAAAACAGGCAGAAAAACACAGTTAAACACACAATTGAATGGGTGTGATCCTTTACCTGCACATATTCTGTAGTCCCCCGTGGAGACGCTTCCTCCCTGGGGCATCATGCTCTTCATTCTGAAAGCTTCTTCAGGGTGGTTGAAGCGGAAGAAGTTTGATTGGCCAAAACACAGCATGCAACCTGGAAAAGAGCACAAATGTAGTTTCTATTAATTTCTTGCACCCACACAAAAAACAGCACAGATTAAAATGTTCTACCTTTAGTTTCGGTGGAGTACACAAGTAAGTGAGGCACACAATCCCACTGGAGCTAAAAGTGCAATTTCTTTAAAGTACATAAACTGTAAAGTGCTTTGAGTCATCAAAACTAAAAAGCACTTTTTAAATACAGACCATACAGACTAATAAATAAACATATTAGTACACCTGGCAGATAAGCATGTAAGAGTAAGTCTCTTTTTTAATTCATGTGCAAAACTCTAGATGCAGCAAATAATTGTAAGGATTGTTGTTTTTTATTCGATACATCTACTATACTATACAATATCATTATAATTTTGAGAGCTAAATAACGATATAAAAAGCAAAAAGGAGCAGCAGCTTGAGTGGGGTCCCAGGATGATACATTGCCAACAAGTCAAGAAGTCCTTTTCTGAATTTTCAAATAGTGTAGTTTGGTTCATATTGTTTCCCGTTTATCAGTCTTATCTCAGATAATTGATGGACAAGCCAATGTGACAATTCAATTGAGCAGATTTAGAAAGTAGAGTTTAACTTTTTAAATCAAGTTGACAAACTATTGAGTATGGTCTATTGTGCCTGTTATTAACAAAATAGCTTTTATGCACAGCAGCCTGTACGCTGACACTGTACCTCAGATGAGAAGAGTGGATAGAAAATAAACTAAAGATCACAGTTACATAATTGAATGCACTTATATCTGTGGTGAGACTTCTGAATCTATCAAGCCATGCTATATCATTAACTCGGGACCATATCCGAACTGTTGGTGTACAGAGTAAACACAACGAGACAGCATGTTAATCAGTAAGCTTCAGAGGCCCCAGCTACCTGTCTGAATGGTAAGTTCAGCTATTCACCTGCTATATCTAGCTTTATATGACGTGTACAGATGTGTGAGCGGTACCATCCTTCTCATATGACTCTCAGATGTGAAACAAATTAGCTTATTTCCTGAAATACGAAATTATTTCTTTGAGTTTTCCAATAAAACATTAACCTAGCTTGCAACTATTTTAAGCACACAGGTTGGACAGAGACACAGAGGAATGTCGTAATAGCCAAGAGAGGTTGGCAAGGTGTGTGTGTGTCTGCTTGGGTGGGGGTGTTGAAGCAGTGCAAGTTGCTAAAACAGGAACCAACAGTATGAAAAGGCCGTGCTAACTCAGATGACATCATCAACACTGACTTATGGAAAAACAAGCACGTGCCTTTGTCACTGTGAGGTGATAAACTCAGATGAGACAAATTACTGCTTAAATTTAAAAAAGAGAACAGCAATCACAAGAATCACACCAGTTTGGGCTTTGCATCAAAATGAGAAATTCATAATTTACACAAAAAAACATTAGCATCTCATTTGCATTTCAAAGCCTCTTTTTTTTCTTTCTGGAAAGCAGCAAGTTGCATCAGGAATTTTAATTACATTTTTAATTAGTAAAATACCCCCAACGCTAAATGAGCACGTCTTCTTTCCGTAAACTAAACCCATGGGTTTAGACATTCAAACTGTCTGATGTGCCTTGCCCCAACATCCTTACAGGAAATGCATCCAATTATGGAGATAATAAGATGGAAAAATGCTGTTTTGGTAGATGTTTAATCCCAGACAAGACAAAGTGATGACAGACTGAATCTTCTGTTTAAATATCAATTTATAGGTCAAAAAAATATGTGGAATGTGTACCAAACTTTGCAAGCTGTAACTCATGAAATGTTGGCATGATTTCATATTTGCATTTGTTTCTAGAAAGTTAAAAGTTAATTTAGAAATACATGGTGCCTCAATATAGGTTTCAACACCTCAATTTAGGTTTCATGTTTAAAACGTTGGCTGTACTTATCAATATTTGTATAACAACAAAGGGAGAAAATGACTATGAGTCTCATGTGATATTAAACCAAATAACTATTTTCACCTTGTTCAGAAGTTAAACATCTACAGAATTTAAAACATTAAATACAAGTCACATTCATCAATTCACGCACACATTCAAAGACACACTCAGACACAGCACTGCTGGCACGGCTGTCGGGTATCTTTCCCAGGGACACTGGCCCACAGCCTGGAGATGCTGGGGATCAAACCACTAACCTTATGGTTAATGGACAACTCACTCTACCTCATGCTCTGCAACCACCCAAATGTGGCTAGCAAATGTGCCATATCCACTTTAGAGTATTAAGAATATTTCAGGTTTGAATTCTTCCCAAATTCTTCCTAATCATCCATTACTTGGGTGATACATATTTAGTTTTTGTTTATTCAATAATAAGGGATACAAATGTGCTGAGGATTCTTTTTCTTAATATAAAGCAGCAGAAGCACAATATTACAAACACTATAAAGTCATAAGGTGACACAGCTGATCCTCACGTTGATCAGGCCTCAGACCCTACAAACACACTCAGTCTCTATGGTGATACCAATCACGTCCACTTTCCATAAAGATTTGAAAGGTCAAAACACGTAATGCACATAAATAATTCAGCCTCTTCATGTGCCACATGGCCGATAAAAGATAAGCGGTCACATGTTAATTGCTCTCTCAATTTAGCGCCATTGTCCTGCTGAGATTACGAGGGAGAGGTCTTCCAGGCAGAGCAGAGATAAGATCCCTGCTTGTCGTCACAGGAGAACAAGAAGGTGGAAACTTCTCCATGACACAGGTGATGTACAATAAAGCCAGATGCCCTTTTATTCTGAACAAACAGACACTGACAGGCTGGGAGGAGGAACCACCTGATTAGATCACAAGCTGCGGGCACGGACACAAGTGATGCACAATGATGGAAAGTGGCTGTTTTGACAAATAGATAAATCTGCAGCCCAGAGGCAGTAGAACAGGTCAGTAAAAGCAGAGACACTTCAGGAGTCACTCAGAACAGACATTTCACACCGGTTTTGACTCGAAAAGATCACAATTCCATTTCTATTCTTAAGATGTCTTACCCAATCTTTCCACGTTCACTGGACTCCCTGACCCAACACATGAACTAACTAAATTGCTTGAAAATGCATAAACGTACAGTTGCCCCAGATGTTAAAAAATGGATTGAGATGCTGTTATAAATGTTGTTTTTTGAGTTTGATTGTATGTTTTTATATACATGAATAAATAAAAAAACTTTAATGACAAAAAAAAAGAAAATGCATAAACCTTGCTATGGATACAATTAGGCCTTTGCTGATTTATCACAATCCTATCACATAACCTGTTCCGGTAAAAGAAAACAACTGGCATTAGCCTCGGCTACCAGTGTACAACTCAACATGGATAATCAATAAGAAGCGTTGTTGACCCCTTTGTGTTTGCTAACGGCTGTTGTGCCGGTAAATTCTGTATTTTACAATGAAACAACTGCTTACATGCTTAGGAAATTAATTATTCTTTCCTAGCTATCAATCTGTGTACATCAGCATGCGCTGAGTGCATGCAAGTGGTCACATAAGCCGTTTTCCAACAAAAAAGGTAGAAGTAAGGATGTAGCCTAACAGGGCCACCAAGACAGACATTCACAAGGCAATTGAGGGTCACCAAATAAACTGTAAGTATTAACACAGTGGGGGAAAACTGGAGCAACACAAGGAATCCCTTCAAGACACTTGGAGAAAAATCAAACTCCCACACAAGATAGGACTCTTGAACACTCAAAAATGCTTTCAGTGTTCAAGTTAAAATGGTGCAGTGTATTGAGGAGTCCCAAACTGATTTCTTAAGCTACAACAAGTTCATGCAAGTCATCAGGGTTGGGATAATTACTGCCAGGATGAAAACACATTAAGCAAGAGCCCTTCCTTATATTGAACGGAGAAGCCACTTGTTGTTGTTCGGTGTTGATTTGTTGTTTTTCTTTGGTCTTTATTCACCCAAGTGTAAACAATGCTCACATTTGAACTAGCAACCTTTTGGTCACGACCACACTTGTGAATCATGGCAGCTGTTCTAAAAACATTACAATTTCCTGAACTACAAGAAATCTCTTCACAAACATTTCTGAATAACTTAGATGTACAGTTACATCAGCTGAACACTCACTAAGTGGTCGGTGGCCTTCTGTCAGGTAAATAATAAGGAAATGATTGACAAAGTTATGCAGTTAACTCTTATAAACAGTTTGGAGAAGGATTGTATTTATTTCTGAGGGAAAAGAGTATTAATCGAAAAACTAATAAGATCGCTAAACCCCTGTGTGTGATACAAAAACCACAGGGCGTTTAGCGATCATATTTGTTCATTAACCTTGTGCAATATTCAACAAAAAATTAAACAGAATGACTGCAATATTTAAGTATTAAACCTACGATGTTTTCCAATTGTTCTTATTATGAGTATTTTATTGTACATTATATTTTGTAAACACTCTATTTTATATTATTATTATTGTTGTTCTGTCTTTATTAATAATTTATCTTATTTCTTAATACTGAACTAACTCTTTCCAATCGAGCTTTCGAGCACTGTGTGACAGTATCTTGAATCTTTAGTCTCTCAGACAAAGCAAACCTTGGAAAACCTTCATGAAAGTCAACACTGTTTGTTACTGGAACAACGTGTCTCTATGTTTCTTTGCACACTGTAGTGTGTCTTCCACACAAGTTAGAATCCCAAGTTTGTAAATAATTGCTGACTAGCACAGGGGCAGTGCTAAAGAGCATTTAGCAATTCATATTTTATATGGGTACAATAAATGCCACATGTTGCGTGAGCCAACAGAGTTTTGCTTTTTTGCATTAGTGTGTCTTCTTTACCTCCAGTATCTGGATAAAGTGGTGCAGAAGCCTGTTTTTAAAGTTTCCATCAGCGTTTTCCTCAGTGGTTACAACACTATCCTCAACATAATTTTGGTTTGTATTTTCCACAGTTGGAAGGGTTTCTGTCAATAGTTGGACATTTCATCAGCAGGAAAATGAGCACACCATCAGATCGCTCATAAAAGGAAAAACAAAAATATGCTGAGTAAGGCCTTTGGATGCAGCCATTGGGATGTTAATACCGCGATCTGCAGAGCCACGTCAGCTCAGCCACCGTGTCTTCATGCTCTCCACTTCAGGCGTCATCCGACTCCTTCACCTAGCTCCTGTTTCCTCTGGATTCTGCTAGCAGCGCTCTCCTCCCGTCACCTCCCTGACTCACAACACGTACTCCTAACTCTCCTCCCGTCACCTCCCTGACTCACAACACGTACTCCTAACTCGGACTTGCTCTAACACGATTTCCCCGGTAAGGATCAATTCAGGCGCTTCATGGAAGAATGCTGAGTAAAAGAGCACGGCTTGAAAACGCATGTATCGAACGCAGTCATAACAGAGCTGGCTCTGTGGCACTCAGCAGTTGGGTAAAAACAGTGACAGGAGACGTGGGAGAACAATGATGACTTCAAGTCTGCATCTCAAACAGTGTCCTTTTATAAATTACTTGATAAAGTCATACTTTAGGGGGAAATGAAGATCCTATATCAGTGAGATATTATCTGGTTGTATAACTATTGTTAAATGAAAAACCATGAAGAAGAGGTTGTTATTTAACAGCATATATCTTATGGAAATACACTAATACCACCTCCTTTTGAATTCCAGGTCCAGTAAATTCATATCGGGCAGCAGAAAAACTTCAAATGTTCTATCAAAAGACCATTAAAATATTACACAAGAGGCATCTTTTAGCTCAAAGTACCACAGATGGCATCAAGGTGGCTTTTTTTCTATGTCTTCCTTTTCCAAAAATAATTATATCACAATCATCAGCTGTAGCCACTTCCTTTTAAATTCATATTAGATAGTTAGTTAACTTCATAGTTGTTCTTTTGCATTTAAATTAGCACACTGTCCACAAAATTAGCATAGATCTTAACAATCAGGGATTCTGAAGATATCAAATAAACAAATAAAGGAGAATGTCACTCAGTAGAGCAAATACCTCTGCCAAAGCCCAACAGCCCCATTACAGACCACATTTGAATTCACTAGATCCAGATTTTTTATTTGGCTCAGCACAATATTGCACACACTCATAAACATCAGCCCCTAAAACATCAATAAGATCCATAAATAATTCTCTGAAAAGTCAACAAACATTTTAAAAAAACGTGTAAGAAAAATTCCTGGATCCGCACCCTGATCCGGAGATGCGCCAAAATTCAATGGGACCTTCCTGTTTTGTCCACCTCACTACAAAATTTCATCGAAATTGGTTAAGTAGTTTTGGTAATTCTGATAACTGGAACACAATTTAAAAAAAAAAAAAATGGACAAATCTCCAAAAAGTTCCCATACACATCTGTTTTCTAAATGTTATGTATTTTTCCCACAACTTATTAGCTTCAGATTATGCTTTTGAAGTTACAAGAGTTAACAAAGAGTATCTATGAGTAAATCACACGTACAATTGTCCAGCGTGGGGATATCGTGTGCATGAACATACAGGCACCAGAGTGGTGCTGAGGTTTTTGCTGATGGATGAGAAAAGACACTTCTCCTCCTCTCCTCTGTTCTCTCAGCACAAATGCTGTTGGCAGCTGACACTCACTCACACACTGAAAGCTCTGCTGCCCTGAGGGAGCCGGCCCCTGTATCTGTGCACCCTCAGCGCCCTGTGTGTGGTCACTGACAGGACAGTGGCCACCAGGGATGAGTCAGCAAAATAGAGCTTATTCACACACACACACAAATACTGTCTACACACGCAACACACATGCTCTTTCAGCAGCAGTGGCTATGATGCACCAGAAGTATATATTTAAATAGCCATATCAACAAATCACAATTTGACATTATAGTTGAATAGAAAAATTGATGTTTGATTTAATTGCATTGTTTCACTATTTTACTTTATTTTCAAGCTTTTACTACATTTAGAATCAGAAGTTGGACTACAGTGTTAATGAGAAATGAATGTCATTGTGAATTACAGTAATGATTTTTTTTTTCAAATGTAACAAAACAGCAAAAATCTCATCACAATTTACCAAAACCCAAAGCATGTGTTTACATCTTGTTGTTTTGGTCCAGTAGTCCAAAAACAGTATACGATAAAATTATTGTTATGCTCAACAAAAATGTCCCCGAGTTTTAGCAGATCATAACTTGAACAAATCATTTCAACACATTTCATCCATTGACACTGTAGAACAATTAGAAAAATATAATATTAGCTTCCAGCCAAAATTAATAATTAAATAATCAACCAGCTCTAATAAAGGTTTCTCCTACATGACATTACCTAAACCAAAATGAAAAGAGCCTCTCTGTTTAGAAACACTGACTTCAGCATCTGACAACTGTCAAATAGTAGCTCCCACTTCACTAACAACATTATACAACTAACAAAATATTTGCCCATTGTATTCATTTCATGAAGGTGAAAACACTTTAAACTTGCAGCCCTCTGTCTTTTCCCACCAGGGTTTGTGACAGATAAAAACATGAAAATGTGAAATACAGGCCTGCAAATATTTCACATCAAAACTATTCCCAGCAGCTGCAAATTTGCAACAGTTGCAAAACTTGTTCAATAAAAGTCTCAAATAGACTCGCACCAGATCATTCTCTGGAAAAATATGACGTCGTCAGCATCATCCAGTGAAGATGATCTTGTCCTCGTCCTCACTAACATTTCCCATTCTACAGGGTGAAGAAAGAAAAAGGGAAAGTTCCACTGCCTCACACAGGGGCTGAAGCTCTACCGCCAGCACTTAGGGACATGTTTTAAGAATCCGGTGGGACGGCTCAAGGTCCTATCGGTCCTGCTAGGGAAGCTAGCACCAGATGTGTAGTGGCAGAGGACCAACAACCAGGAGTGTGTTGACCCAGTGTGGGCCCGTCTAAGGTAAGTTGTATCCTTAACTCCATTAGGGTAGATTGATTGGTTGATGCCTTTTTCTTATGGTCCAAACAATTTTCTTTATAAACTCCGATCCCAAATTAGTCAGCGTTTAATATTCAACATAATGGTCCCAAAATAACTCACATCTTTACTCAGTTAAAAAAAGTGAAAAGAACTATTTACGAAGCAAAGCCAATGTCAGGCAGAACACACAGCATCTTCCTTATCAATCCATTGACTTGTGGTGAAATGCTGTCTGTGAAGACCATTACTGGCAGTCTCTTGATACCAATTAGCACTCATCTAGTCGAGCATTACAACACTGCACAGCTACTTATCATGATGGATCCTCCAGCAGCGAGGAGCCACACTGCAGGGAGCGTCAGACAATAGATCTCGTCTAAGTAGCAGTAGATTTATGATCCTGTGAGACATGGAGCATTTATCCAGGTCCCTGGAATGGTTAGGAATATGGAGCTGCTCTAAACAGGCCATGTATCATCCTCATAGGGAAGAAGGTGGGGATGGTTAGGATCGTAAATCATACAGTTATCCATTAAAGAGCAACCTCGCAAGTGTTGACACAGAGAAACTGCAGTGGTTTGTTTCGCAATTACGGGAATGACAGTTTAATTTAATGGAAGCACCTGTTTAAAGTCAATGAACCGGGAATGACCGATGTATGAAGAGAGGTCTGTTGGGATAGTTCCAACTTGAACAACATTTAAAAACCAAGATTGAAGGAGCAGAAAAAAACGGAGCTGGTCAATAGCTTATGTCAACTGTAACTTTACATAACAGCAGCTGTTTCTGGTCTCAAACACCAGTCCCCAGCCAAATAAAGGGTATTTTTCTCACCTTATCTCCAGCACATACCATTCTCATATCAACCAAACCAATGGGTGGAGTTGTTGACCATCCAATTCTTTATGAGCAAAGCACTAAGATGCTTTCTTTCAAGAAAATAAATGCCCCGAGTTCCCAAAAAAGTTTTCCAGTACCGATCCAAAGTCCTCCTGTGTAGCCTGAGCTTCAATCTGTGAGGCCTCGTCTTCATAGGTCATGTTTTCCTCAGTGATCTAAGGAGCTAATCAGCTGCGGTGACAGGAAAGGAGAACCCAGGGGTGATGGAGGTCGAGCTCTCTGGGGTATTAATTTTCTCCACAGCACAGGGGTGGTCTCTTTGACATTTATTAATGAAGCTTCAACAGGTTCAGCTACTGTAGCAGTAAATGTTAGATCCAATTTGAAATGGCATCATTTCCTTCGCCATGGAGGTTAAGTTTTCTTCTGCATTTGATTGTCTGTTATTTAGCGGGATTACGTAAAAACAATTACCACAAAACCTGGTGGAAGAATGTGGTACGGGTCAGGAAAGAAGCAAATCAATTTTGGTGTAAATCCGGATCAGAAGCCAGGACATTTTTTCCCCACTTTCTTTAACATATTAAGGAAGGGGACTTTTCAACATTTTTGTCAGTGAATAATTCGTGGATCTTGATGGGAAAATCTGACATGTTTGGGGGACTGATATTAATGAATCTAGTGAATTAAGGATTTTAAAATGCCATTTCTACTGCACCTTTTGCACCAATGTAGCCTGATATCTGGACACTTCCACCTCAGATGATGAGGTGACTGTGGCAGTCCTGGTCAGGTCATCTGATTCAAACAAATGTATTTTGTTTTCATCTCGAACCCAATTCATATCTTTGGCTCCAGTTTCTATATAATATATAATAATCCTTGTGCCAACTCAGAAGCTCTTTCCCGTCTGTTTTTCAGCAGTTGGTTGCGAATATAGCTAACTGTGTGTGGCATCACTTTTTCCAAGGACAACCACTGCACCACAATCTGGTTTCAATTGTTCCAAACCATGTGGAGGTTTCTTAATAACCTTGTTCTTGCACTAAGCCTTAATTGAAAACAAAATATGAGTCATTTTCTTTGACTTGCTCTGACGTATTATGGGGGTCATATTTTCACTGTTCACATTCAACATAACAAACATCAATCACTTCTATGTACCAGTCACCAACAGTCCATTAGCAGTGATTTGGATCTCTTCTGTTATGTGCAGTATCAGCCCCACATTTGACATGACTGTGTTAGCTTCAGTTATTGAAAACACACCAGTATCTATTTTTCCCCTCCTTCACCAGAACCCCCTGACCCTGGATAGGCATGTCAAGATTCGTCCAGGAGCCAGCGGTTCACAAACATTTTAGGATTAGCTCTCTGAAAGGCTGACGTCAGTGAAATGAGCTGCAGACACTGAGATCAGTTTAATCAACGGCTGCTTTTCAGACTCTTTCCAGCAGGAAAATATGACACATTACCATTTTCTGATTTACAACACATGAAGTCATATAGAACATGAAGGGCAATGTTGGAAAGAGGGATTGAAGTCACAGAGGGGAGGACGAGTGGTGTGTGTGTTTGTGTGTGCGTACGTGTGCGTTTGCGTGTGTGTGTGTAGTGAAACCCCCTCCCCAGTTAATCAGTTAGATTGATTCTCCCATTGCTGTGTGAAAGAACAATTTCTTCTCCAACACTCCAGGAACTGTTCCTCTAATCACTGCCTTCATCACACAGAGTGCACTCTGAGCATTACTGCAAGAACAGCATCTTTCAGCCCTGCACTGTGCTGTGCTCCAGCTTGGCTCCACTTTAACAAAGAAACAACCAAATACTAATCAGGAATGTGGGTTAACGTCCAATACATGTATAAGAAAATGTGGGTTTCCATCAATTCTATTATGCTGTAAAAAAACAGAATACCTGTTTGAATTTACCACAAAGCTCATCATGTGGAGTGAGGACATACTTGGGGGAAGACCTTCCCACAAGGACACTATGACCCCATTCTCTGATAAAACTACAGGAACACATAAGTGGATTATAGAGCACATACTGTAAAAGGAAACCACTGCTACAGATTGAGTCAAGGTGGCAATCTATAAATAGTCAGCAAAAGAATAGGACACGGACATTTTCCCATAAAATAATCCTTGAGGATCCTTTTTAAGGAAATACATGTGCATTACCATTTAATACATTTTTGTGAAGTATAAAACACTATTTAAAACTATTTGCCAAAATTACAGAAACAAGATATATAACAACTGGTACATTTTCTTGTGTGTGTATAGTTAGGATATCATTTAAAAGAGAAAACAGACATGGGAGCACAGAATTTGGGGAAAGCACTTCTGTAACCAGGAGCAGCTCCTGATAGAAGAAAACTGTACTTACTCCTGTCGTTAAAGAATTACTGAATTCTAGTAGATGACTTGAACCAATCAAGACGCAGTATTTTTGCTTTGATTTAAGTCTAAGAAAATATTAAATACATAATTTACACACATAGAACATTTGACTAATCCTGAGTCAGTCTAGAAAAAATCATTAAAAAGGAACACCTACTAAATCTACTAACTTAATGCCAGAGCTGTCAGGATTACTAATTTTAGGAACCCTTCTGAGTATTTATTTGGGACAATTCATGCCAATCAGCATTAATGCCACATCATGCCTCAAGGGTACTGTGGCATGAGAGAGAGAAATGGTTGGCAGCACTGGACCTGATCTGAAAAGTGTCTGTTGTACAAATATTCCATGGGTTGTGGTGCGACCACATTAAATCTTTCCAGAGCGACGGCCTCAAGTACATTTCCCAGAAGATTAGATCAGAGGAACCAGAGGTGGTCAGAGCGAGAACTCTTCACATTCTACCAGAGTGAGTTCATGTAGAGTCAGGAGAGTTTGGTTAAAGTGCTAGACTTACACTTATGTATGTTAAAGAAATGCTATTCTGTAAACGTTACATGCTAGTAACACTGGCTCTGCTCAGTTGAGTAGCACATCACGTCTGTGGCTTCAGATCCGGCTCACGAGTGTTGTCACATTAGACTCTCTGCAGCAGCCTGTCTGTCAGAAGCTGTGAAAACACATTTTCATCTCAAGCATGTTCACAGGATCACTGTCACCCAACACCACGGCAAAAAGAACAAGCAGGAAGCGAAGAAACCTGAATACTGGTGGTTTAACACTATCTGTGGGAGTCTTTCTTCTTGGATTTTCTTTTGAGGAAGTTTCCATATGTACAGCAGCTTTTCTTCTCATGTTCAAATATGATGGCTGTTACAGGCAGATTCCGAGAGCTCTGACAATAAAAAGTGGGATCATCTGAATTATGTTGGAGAAAATAGTGCAGTAGAGAGCGGGAGGTTTAGGCAGCCTGGTTCCAGATCTCATCTCAGTTTTGCTCAGTGTTTCAAACAGTCCTGGTTCTCTACTCAGTGACAGCTGTTTGGAACATAACGGAGCTAATCAGAGCTTTGTTGGTAGGATTTAAAATATGTCATCTAAGAAACTGAACAGAAACAAAAAAAAGTTTGTACTTAATAACATAATAACTCCTAAATCGGGAGCAACAATTGGTCAACATGACAAACAGGAACTGCAGCTAATGAGAAGGCAGAAAATCTGAAAAATCTTAAAGGTGCCCATTGTTACTTTAGATAATCCCATGATGATGAGACGACTACACATATCAGCAGCAGAGGAAATCTTCACTCGTATATAAGCCTTGACTGTAATTCAGATAGCCGAAAATCTGTGTAAAACCCTGAGGCTATGGAGCTTCGCTGCACATCACTCCACTCATCCTCTCAGCCGAACTAAGTTCTCCAGGCCAGAGTACTAACAGCAACTTTGTATCCACTATTAGTTTACTGAGAGGCAAAAAAACTTGTGATTTTGTTGTCGTGCATCACAAAGCAATGCCACTAAACCTGGTCACTAAAGTAGAAGAGGAGGTTTAGACAAAGAGATGCCCGCAACTATGGCTGACAGTTGCTATGGAACGCTGATGGTTTACAGCCTCAGCAAAGGCCAGAGAGTCAAGCCCACCAGTTAATCAATGACTGCCTTTCACTGAGCCAGGGCCCATCTAACACAGATGCACATACCAGAGAAAGATATGGGACTGGTCTGAAAGGAGTATACAGGGAAGAGGAGGAGGAGGGGTCAAAGCCTGCATTCACATCAGGAAAAACCATCCGATTAAACACAAGTTCAGAAGAAATGGCTTGGAAGAAGTGATCACATGCTCAAACCAGTCTGATGCCAGTATGGAAGATTTCTCCACAAGTCGTTAGACGTCATCGGTCCTCACCCTTGGGCACGACTGATAAAACATCGTCCAAAACAGTCGCAGGTCTTGCAGACCTTCATGGTCACGGTTACAATAACAAACACACAGTGACGCTTCTGGAATGGTGACAGTTTGGTAACCTTTACGACTTTACACATAAAAACTACTTTGTTACGCTTAAGAAAAGATTGTGGTTTGGGCTAAAGTAAGTGCTCCCTCCTCCGGCCAATAGAACATTATACAACTGTTTGCACAGTCTGAGTCGTGCCCCTCCTGGAGAGTAAACTAAACTTTATGTGTAACATTAGTGGAATGCTCCTTTAAAACATTCTGCCCTCTTCACATCCCCTCTGCTCTCACAGCATCCACCTCCCACAGACCAGATGCAGTCTCTGCAGCAGTGCCGTCAGCTGCCGTCTCTAGTGGACGCTTGTCACAATTAACAGTCAAAGCTGGTTACAGCTTGTCCAAACAGATGTTACCTCCCTGCCCAGCCACCCCCGTCCACTCCCTCCCTCCCTCTCCTTTTGTCACAACTACTTGAGCCAATCCCCTGCTGTTAGAACATGCTTCCACAGGCAGATGGCTGCAGGTCTGAGGATCAATCAGTATCAAACCAAACGGTGTGAGCTGGTTTTTTAAATTCAGGTGACAACTCACATCCCAAGCTGCTGTAGCAAACTCAGTAAAATCATATGTCAACAAACTTGTCACTTATTGAACTCAGACACGTCCAGGTTTAAAATACATGAAGGGACAAGTGCAATTGTACAGGTTGTGTACCTGCATACTTATTCATAATTGTCAAGGCTTTTCACAGGTATAGTTTCTCTGTACTGACCCCTGTCACATTTGCTTTGGTTTAATTTTTGTCTGATATTAAAAACTGCTCCTGGCTGGCTTTATGAGAATAAAGTCAATCAAAATGTTACTACTTTTAGTTTGTTGGTAAAAAGCAAACAAGCTTCAAAACTCCTTCCCATTACTGCTCTCAATCATTCATTTACCCTAAAGTCAGCAATAAACTGAGATTCCAGACACTTATGAATCATGTTGTGTGGGAACTTCGAGCTGTAAATTCACACACTGTGGGATAGTTGCCAGAAAGTTGTGTGCACGTGATGGATACTGCTGTGAATGTTCCACAGGTGGACATCTACAACATGACAGAATAACACACTAATAAAATGGCAAGGGGCAAATAGAGTGCGTTAAATACAGTTGTAAATTAGGGGTTTGGGACTAAACCATCGTGTCTGCTTCTAATTCTAACTGCATCATATAAAGACAGACATGCCAGAAAAAAACTGAGTAATTCAGTTTAAATAATATTTTTGTTTTGTTAAGAACAATTATAAAGTAAAGGAAGTTTTCAGTGTAAAATAGTCAAGTGCAATTGGACTATTTTGTTATCAAATTGGACGAATTAGAATATGTAAATTCAACTGTTGAGCATAAAACCTAAGCTATATTTACAGTCATAACTGTGCAACTACACATTGGCTGTGTGGAAGAAAATCATATCTTGAAGCAAACATCACTCATCCATTGGATTGGTATCGCTGCCAATATGAGACTGACCTCCTGTAAACGTTGTTTCTGAGAACGAAGGTCCTCTAAACTGAAGGAAGCATATACTCTTAATCCAAACCATGATTTATTTTATAACCAAGAAGTTTGTGACTGAACTCTATATCAAACAATGGCCACAGCCTTAACCGCCTGCTTACTATTGTTGCCATGATGAAATCCTGTTGCTGGTAAACTCCTACAAGTTGTATTATTGTTACGATGATGACAAAGGTGCGGTATGTTGCTGCTGTTGGTACATTATTTTGGGTCGTATCTGAAATGAGATGGAATCTCCCTTATTTTTGAGTCTGTTATCTGTTAGTCTGTTATCACTTACTGTTGACTACAGTTCACTGTTAATCTCTAGCACATCTGTGTAGATGTGTCATTCTTATCTTTATACCCAACCAACTTAAGATTAAACCACTTCCACATTGCTTATGGTTATAGGTTCGGTCGCTGCACTGAGGCTTAGATCATGCTGAAATGGGCATGGCTTCATCTCAACTGAGTTGGATCAATTATGAACACGCCCAGTTCAGCAGTGGCGATAGCAACCAAGGTTGTGGCGGTGGCCCTCAGAAGATAAGACAGACAAGGTGACCGGTGGCAGCGGGAAAGTACAGTATTATGATAAGCAGTTGGTACCTCGGGCTCTGACACAAGGTGTTTCTTAGTCAAACAAAGTATTGAGATATAAAAAGTGAGTTAGGTAAAATGGGAAAGGATTAAGGAAAAGAATAGGATTATACCCAGAAGCTACTCATGTATGGATGGATCAGATTGGGGTGGCATTGGTAACTTTTCCACTAGTATTGCTCAATTTCTCCTCAATGCATCAAGCTTCACTTAATGCTGCTGCTGCTCCGAACATCTGAGGTTAACCTGTAAACGTCCACAAGATTTCCTTCACATAATCTCTTTTGAGTTGGAGGAGTTGTTGGCAAATGGCGAGTTTACGTCTAGGAAAAACAGACGACTGATATATTGAATTGGAATTAGCAGATACCCTGATTTGAGGGATCAGAATCGGTTTGGAAAAATAGACAAATGGATGAGTGCATAGGTCAGCATTGCCTAGACAATTAAGGGGAGAGTTGAAACTGAAACTGCAAGGTTCTGTTTCAGGAGTAAGGAAACCTCTTTCAAAGTCAAACTAAACTGGTTCCTTGTATCGCACATTTGTCCTATGTTATGTTCCTTTCATGAATACATAATAACCATTAAGAAAAAGAGAGAAGAAGAAGAGAGAAAAGAAGAAAAAAGAGCATATAAAGAATACTTGGGACTTCATTATATAGAGTGAGCACGACCCTGGTCTACTCAAGGCACTGGTGTATTTGTAGTATTTATCCACTGTCTCATTTGGACATATTGCCTTGACCTTAGTGTAGTCAGAGGATGTGCGGTCAAAGACAACATGCAGTAACACACACACACACACAGACACACACTAACCCAGCATGTGCACACCAGCTGCTGCCAGCCTCTTTCTTCTCTCACACATGTCTGACCTGTGCCGTGGGCCTGCTGGAGCAGCCCTATACATCACATCTGCAGCCACCTGATGAGCATTTCTCTGAGACTACTCTCTTTACAAAGGGGCCAACACAATATGTCAGAGATGACAGATGTCAAGGAGGTGAAGCAACGGAGACATGACCACATTTCCAAAGGAGTGTGAATGGAAACGGCTCAGAGAAAAGGCCCCAGGGGGTTAAAACTGTCTAATATGAGCAGAACTCAGCGACCCAGAGGCCTCTGGTGAAGCAGAATGCACAGAAGGAAAGCTCTCTTCTATTCCAGGTACCAGCCCTGATCAGGTCACACTGGCAACAAGGAATAGCTGTGTAACAGTAGACACACACATTAGGGTCTGGTTATGCCAGACTGCAGGGGGTAGGGGGTGTTCTGACAGACCTGTATATGTTTGTAGTCTATAAACAGAACTCACATGGAGGCAGGGACATAGAATGCTGGGGACTGGGTGGCAGGAGACAGCCAAGTTGGAGCAGGTGTTCATGTTGGATGTGTGGGGTGAAAGACCAAACTCCATTCAAAAAAGCTTCCAAGTTTAACTCTGATTCCATTTAGAGAACATGTTTAGACTTCAATTATGAATTAAACCACACAATCATGTCTAAGGAATGATAAAAAAATAATCGGCATAAAAAATAACACGAAGCAGGCCTTTATGTAAACATAATCGAAACTTTCATAATTTGCTTACACAGCTAACTGCCGCCCACTAGGGAGAACTTCAGTGGACGACTTAGCTGAGAAAGCACATCATTATAGTGGAATTATTAAAAACAAGGGTAAGTAATGTTCGCTGACTGTATGCCGAATCGAACAGAGCCTCATTTTAAGATATATAGAGTAAGTCTTGTTCTATTATACAAACATTTAATCGTAACAACAGAGGCATGTTGTATTTTAGAGATTTTCGAGCGGAGGTTTTGCACGTTAACTGGAAAGGAAAGTGAAGCTAAAATTTGTCAATTTCCACATCAGCAGAATAGTGTCCGACCTCTGTTAGCTAGTCACATACAGTAAGATGTAAGGATCTAGTTGTTGGTCCGTTATTTGTCCGCAGTTTTCCTTCAGTCAACCACAGGCTTCACTAGTTACACGCGTGAAGCGAACACACACACACACACACACACACACACACACACACACCGTACAACTATAACAGTAGAAGCAGGACTTACTTTAACTCCAGTGAATGAAACCTCTCTCTCCCTCCGATGTTTTCATCGCCTCGGCTCCTTTAAATAAAAGCCACGTGTTTTCCTCCCTGCCAGTTTAATGTGGAACAACGGGCGCGTTTATGAGCTTTTTGTCCCGACGCGCTTTTGTTATGATAATACTTAAATAGACTTAATATATTCTGCTCATATCTGAGCGCTCACTGAAGAGTGTGGGAGCTGCCCGGACACTTGTTAAACCGCGGCTCCATCCGCTGCTGCTGCTGGGATGGTGGTGGTATATCCCAGCTCTTTCAAACCAGTGCGGGAGTTCTACTGGCTGCAGTGGGATCCCTGCTCCATTGTCTCCTTCCTTCCCGGGGCCATTCACACGCTGAAGACGCTGTATCTCAGTCACACAGTGCGGAGGGAAGAAACAGCTGGTTCACACACACACACACAGGCAGTCACCTCAGAGCCACTGCTGTCAGAGAGAGAGTGAAGCGCAGGGAGGGAGGAGGAGCAGGAGGGATGAAAAGAAGGTGGAGACCCCGATCCTGAGTCAGAGAGAGGGAGAGGAGGGAGAGAGGGAGAGGGGGAGAGAGAGAGAGGGGAGGGAGAGGTAAAGGTTTCCAGATCCTGAGTAAGAGAGAGACGGGGGATAGAGAGAGAGAGCGAGAGAGAGAGAGAGAGAGAGAGAGAGAGAGAGAGAGAGAGAGAGAGACAGAGAGAGAGAGACAGAGAGAGAGAGAGGGGGGCGGCAGAAGAAGGTTAAGATCCTGAGTCAGAGGAGAGAGGGGGGGGGGGGGACAAGGGGTGGTAGAAGAAGGTGGAGACCCTGATCCTGAGTCAGAGGGAGAGGGGGGAGAGAGAGAGGGAGAGACAGACAGAGAGAGAGAGGGGGGGGGGTTCTACCCCTGAAAAATATACACATCAGATAGCTGATCAATTCCATATATTCCATATGATTTATATTACATTAATGTAATGTAATTTATGATAGGATTTAATCTGAGCAAGTGTGCTTGTGTGTGTGTGTGTGTGTGTGTGTGTGTGTGTGTGTGTGTGTGTGTGTGTGGCGTGTCTATAGATAGTTATAGACAAATTGGTTTTACGGGAAGGATTAGAATTAGGTTTAGGTTAGAGTTAGGCATTTCGTTGTTATGGTTAGGGTAAGGGGTTAGGAAATACATTATGTCAAAGTGTGTCTTCACAACTATAGAGAGAGACCCATGTGTGTTTGTGTGTGTGTGTCATATTCTTGTTTATAGCTTAAGAACAAAGGTGAAGGCGTAAAGTAATGCCGGACATTTCTTTGCCATAAGTCACATCATCTTAAATCTATAAAAAGCCATAAAAGTACACGTTAAATGAAAAAGTGAGGATATGAGTTCCCTTCTTGCACATTAGCCTCTGTAATAAATGTAATGATAATGAAGATGTGGATGTATTGTTAATAATACTGAAACAATACAATTTACTGTAATCAATAAGGGACATGAAATTAGCAATAGAACATGTAGAATGTGTAAAAATACTAACATTCATATTCTGGTAAATGTATCATCAGCAAACGTAAGTAAAATACCCAAAGTAGAAACCAAAGTTACTGTGGTTTTTAAAAAACATATTACATCATGGGCTATTGATACAGATGCATTCATTTGTAAACTGCATATTACTTCTGTAACTTGTCATAGTCATAGAGTGTTTTAACTGCTGCATATTTAAATCTATTGTAATGTATCCCTTTTTAAATAAGTTATAATATTGTAAATGCAAAATCTGAATCAGAAAAGTAATTATTGCTGCCAGATAAATGTAGTTAAGTAAACTGTACAGTGTTCTTTTGTCCGAGTTAATGTCCACTTCAGTGTACATTAGCATTAAAGGCCTGTGAATTAAATTTTATGACATGCAATGTATCGTTAAAGTGTCTTATATAGTAATTAAATATTGAACCTCCGTAACTTTAATTTACAAGAGACTGATTAAAAAGAACAGCCTACATATCTCATAATGCAACTCAGTAGAATATCTACCATAACTCTTGCATCACTGTTAACTGTTTTGAAATAATAATCTCCTTGTGTTTTTCCCGATAGGCTGAAACAAAGCAACCAACCGTTGCCCCTTTAAAACGCTCAGAACAAACAGGCTTAGTTTTAACATGCCCTTTCACTGCTGGGATTTCCCTCTGACAGCTCTTCTGATATATACTGTAAATCCCCGGGGATTACCACTAAACGCACGTTAAGCACATTTTCATTTTGTAACAATACCAACTTGTTTCTGCTTGATTCTCTATAAACTGCAACGCTGACGTTTCAAAGCCGTTTCCAGCTGTAAACTATTCATCTGCCAGGTGTAGAAATACAGAGAGCAGACAGCGTTACAATCCCTGTGACACATATCAGTGTCAAAACAACATTTAGTATGATGGATCATTGAAGTGTCCTCTGATATATCACTCATATAATCTACCTACTGATTCCACAAAACGTCTGTGTTTCTGTATATGGAATGCATTTCTCGATAACTTTTTATTTTATCGGATTCAAATGTGTATTGTCAATTTTGTAAAGTGTGGGGCCAAAATCAAAGCTAGATTATTTTAATAATGTGAATATTCTCATTCCACCATATCGAACTGACACAGACATTCACAGGAGTCACAGGTGCCAAAGCAATAAGAACATCCTCAGCAGTTTGTCCCCAAAGTTAAAGCACAACAATTGTTTTGTTGCTGTAATTACAGATCTTTTATTAAGTCTTAAGATGCACTGCAGATAAACCAGGTATGATGAACACAAAGATTATCAACAGTATATAAGTGACAGTATATTGTAGAACTGTTTGAGGTGGACTCACTAATGACAAGGAATAATTCTGAAGTAGCTCCGGAGCATTAGCACAGGACAAGAGAACTGATCCTCATTCAGGAAGGTTTAGAACAGGCACTGCACTAGTTAAACTAACTCATGGGAGGAACCACTACAGTCTAATCTGCTTCCTGTGTTCAGTTTTGTCTCCCTCCAGTATCACTGAAGAAAGCAACATGTAAACAACTCAGACTATGCCTTTCATGACTTCTTCAGCTCTCCCCACTGTGCAGGACCCCGACAGTGAACTCAACTTTACCCTCCACACTGATGCTTCCACCATGAGACCCACTCGGCAGCTAAAGTCGGATCTGTCTGGGGGAAGGAGGGGCAGTATAAATAGCACTGTGTCCCCTCTCAGGTTACCCTGCCAGGGCCCAGGTTGAAATACCAACAGACAGAGGGGACACATTGACAGACAGCACACACACACACACACACACACACACACACACACACACACACACACACACACACACACACACACACACACACACATTACATCACAGAGTCATGCAGGATACTGGATACTTAGTGCAGAGAGCATTTACAAAGGAATAATATTAGTCCATGTTGTGTGCATGTACTCCTTGCCCTATTAGTATTTCATTGTGAGGGAGAACACTGTTGGAGAATGAGTAATAACTCTGCAGTGTGTGATTACACATCAGCAGAGATGGAAGTTTACACTGTGAGTAATGGTGAGTCGAGTGTCTGTAACTCACTCTCATGCAGACTGGGCTTCCTCTGAGGCTCTGATGTAAACGTCTATGAATGTGACTTAACTGAAACACTTACATTGACCCCACCTACACGACTAATCACACCAAGTTCAACTTTTTTTCTGATCATTGCGTATAATGAATAATCCCCAAACTCCTACATTAGTATATTTATGAGTTATCTAATTTTAATGGAGAAGTAACATTAACTTATTTATTTATCACTTATTTTTAAAGTTCTGGCCATCACTCATGATTTTACCCAAGTAAAATGTGAAAAGATATGGCCCCTTTGCCAGTCCAAAAGAACAGGGTCTCAATTTCAATAAAATCTTTACTCCTGATCAATAATTACAATTAAATGTGAAATAATTAATATTGACAATTAATGCCAATACTGTTTACAATACTGAAAGTGTCAGGTGACGTCTCACTTTTGTTCTCCAGCGCAGACACATCACAAAGTGCTGAATCATTCAGGTTCTTCACTGCAACTCTTTAAACCTCCATACTGTAATAAGTATTGGAACAAGCGTTAACAATACATTCTGCTTTATTTCCCATTTCTTGACTATCCTTGGCATCAGAAGTCAGTTAAATTCAGATGTACCTTGCTCTACTTCCACAAGAAGCCTTAATTACTATGTGAACAACCTTTAAAAAGAAAAAACCCAGGGGATCATTTTAGTCAAGTCCTCCACAGCAATCAGTCTAAGATGCAACAAATTAAAAATCAATGCGTCTCCCCTCTGGTTTCTTCATTATATCTGCATGCCTGGGCACAGCAGAACTCACTCTGTTACCTCATTAACACAGAAACCTTGGGCCGTACTTCCGTCGATGGCTATTTAGAAGCACTCTGTACTTTTTATTGAGCAGACCTGCTGGCTCTTGTGGTGCGTTTTCATTGACCAGGCAGAGAGCTGGTGTATTGATCTCTGGCTCAGCTGGGATCATACACGTTGGCCGGCAGGTGAAATTACAATGTATAGTCATCGGTTTCCTGTAGTGTTTGTTCTACAGAGGAGAACATGGAAAACCATACACAGCAGAAGCCCTGTTATCAATGTGGCCGACAATTTGCCCACACTGCTTTTGACTGCACATCAGAAGTGCTATGAAAGATTCAAAAGCAGAAACCATCCAAGTAAATCATAGGGCCCATGTTGGAGCTGACTGTTACCTTGTGACAGGCGGACGGGCTGCATGACCTGGAGACCGTCTATGGCGCAGAGGTTCCCACAGGGGTGCAGCATGATGAGCCCTGACCTGTTCTCTATGTAGCAGTGCTGGGCAGCCACCCCGGGGCCCTGGATGTGGATGTCCATGGGACCACGACCCAGAGTGGTCTGGCCTGAGGGAGGAGGAAGAAGAGTTCAATTAAAAAAATCTGATGTGAAGCAGTAACTGTGGTTGTTTTGGGTTCAGTAACTTGCTCAAAGATAGAAACATGAGGTATTGAACCATCGAACTTATGGTAAGTGGCCGACCCGCTCTATCTCTAACCCTAACCCTAACCCTAACCCAGAGCTGGGTTAAATTTCGATCTTTGCTGATTAATGTGCATTCAGTGATTTATAATGATAAAAGTGAAACATAGTTAAGACATTTTTTCAAATGTGTACATTTTTACTATGCATGACATAATATCACTATATTACAGTTTATATTATTAAAATTTCTTCGTCTTTAAAAGCCTTTATTTAGTTCTGTTTAGAAAAATCTTTGGAAACAATTGCAACTTCCAGGTGTATTTGTATTTGGACAGTTTCTCATTCGTCTCAAGCTCTGTCAGCTGACATGTGGTAATATACCTTTATGCTTTGACACAGTTTTGTCAAAGACAACTTCAGAGACTTCCTCAGACTTCATAGCTCTGTGTCTTGTCCTGACTTGTAGTGTGAACTGTGGGGCCTTATATACACACAGGTGTTTGCTTTTCTAAACGTTGTCTAATTCACTTCAAATGGCCACAGGTGGACTCCAGTCAAGTTCTAAAAACATCTCATGGATAATGAGAGCAAAGAGGATGAACCTGACTTGACAACAATGCAACATTATAACATACACTGGTTGTGTCAAATGGTTGGACTCTATCAGGTCTAGATATAATCATGATTACAGTAGTAACAACAACGTAGGTTTGGTTATAAATATCATAGTAAATTATATTTATATATGTCAAGCGTCCCTTGGTCCTGTGAAAGGCGCTATATAAATGCAAACCATTATTATTATTATAAAAGTAAAAGCAAACAATACATTTTAATAAATATATGTTTATTGTGCTCAATAATAATAGTATAAGAAAATATTCTGTGTAAACTTCTGCTCTGCAGCCATGCTTTAAATCGTTCCCTCTATAGATGCCTTATACTTTTCAGTAAGTTACATTTACGACAAAATGTACAGCCAAGAGCACTTACCATTGTATTGTTGACTGATGCTTAGTTATATTTCTTTAATCTGCAAAACTACATTGACAATGTGCTTTTTTAGTCTGTTTGTAACGTGAAGACCTGTCACATAGCTCTGAACGCACAGAGGGAACAGACTGTTTATCAGCTAAATGGGTTTAACAACTCAACCTCAAACAACAAGATGAGATAAGACACTATTTAGGGGAAACAAGGACACAAGAGCACACCTGATCTGTCCAGATCCTCGAGATTAAAGGCCAAGAGCAAATAAAATGTCACAGGCAAGTTTTTTTTTTTTAAAACACAAACATTGAACATTCACACACAGACTCTTTGCCTGCTCCGACCATGGACTCATGACAGGGGAATTATCCGCCTGCTAGAGTACAAACACAGACAGGAAGGCCAGCACACAGACAGAAGACCTCAGGTCAAAAAGTCACCGGACAGATTTACAAGATAAAACTGTCCTCGATTGTTCAGACAAAGAGACGGACAAGGACGTCAGAGGGATATAGAGGTGATAACAGGGTCAGGTCAGCGCAGACACAAGTGTGTGTTGTTGTGGTACCTTGTAATGCAATAATCCTAAATATATGTAATTTAAAAAAAGCCATTACCACAATAAGGTAATTGTGTAATTATGAATGGGACAATGTGATAGTAATCGTACCAGTGACTCAGGACAAGCTTAGGAAGCCTGTTTCAAAAGCGTTTTTCTTAACATGAATAATTCTGTGTATTTTGTAGCACTAGCATTAGATGTTGGGTCATCGTGTCTCTGGAGCTACAGTAACTGGTGTGTTGGTGTTGCAGCAGTGGTCTCACCCTCAGGCAGGGGCAGCAGGGTGATGGCAGTGCTCAGGCGTCCACTACCCAAACTGACCAGGTGGGGGCGCTCCGCCTGAAACTTCAGCCCCTTTCCGGTCTCAATTAGGTCCAGTGGGGTGCTCTGCGGAAAAAGTCAAAGGTCAGATTATTATTATTATAGAAAGTTTTGGGTTAAGTAAGAAGTCATCACATTTTGGTGTGGATCTGAATCAGGGGCCTGATCCAGGAAACTTATTTCTCTTTATTAATAGAACTGATATCTTTGAGTGAGTGCAATTGGGTGCAGCCTGATAGTGAGAGGAGTGGAAGGCCTTGGCGCGGATATGCACTCTACTGTGTGCAATTCTTTGTTTTCTAATTATTTTCAGCGGTTTTTATACTTCAAACTCACTGATTGGATAGTCTTTCTTTTGGCAGAAAAATAAACAACACTTGTGGAACTTGTGGTGTGCCCATAACAATTCTGACTGTTCTAAATGAGGGTGCTTGTAAAATAAGACTGCACTGACTGGTTTGGTTTGATTTTATTTGCATTTTCATTCACCAATGATTGTTGGAATTACTCCTTTTGTGCCAATTTTACTTTAAACACACAGAATGTTCTATTACAAAAAAACTCAAATACTTTAGATGATCAAAACAAGTATTTAGAAAAAAAACATTCATTCACAGCTACAGGTGCAATCAAAG